>NC_041385.1:135796994-135845576 GCF_002162155.2 Triticum dicoccoides
GGGGGGGGGGCTCGCCAGAGTTAAGGAAGAACTAACCGCAGCGGGGACGGGGGCTCACCGGAGAAGTACCCCACTATCTATCTTAGGGTTCAGGGTGGGGGGGCCTAGAGGGCTGGTCGGGGAGGCGGTGGCGAGTTGTTTCGGGGCGGCGAGGTGGCGCTGGGGCCGGCGGTTCGACCGGTGGTGGCTGGCGGCTCAGGGAAGGTGCATGTTGAAGATGAACTGCAGGCCCCCCTAAACTACATGTCAAGTGCCTCTCTTCTACCATTGCGTTCAGTTTCGACAGTAGCATTCAGATTCCACAGTAAATTTCAGTTTCGACAGTTAAGTTCAGAGTCAACAGTTTTTACCTCATCTGTTGTAGTCAGGTGGTTTCTGGTGATGTTAATTTTACATCCATTTTACATCATCTACTGGAGATGCTATTAGAATCCCACTTGAGATTGATGATGTCTGTCTTGTGCTGCTTCAGCCTTGACGTCTTACGGCTCACCAGAGCTGCTCCAACGACAGAATGATCCATCACAATAGAGCAGTGCCCTGGACACCGTCTACAGATTCCTCAGATCTTCCTCCACACCTCCGACAGCCACCTCTGCCTCAACTGCTTCAGCGACCAACCCAATGATGCTGAGGTCGACACGGCTACGGCAAAGAGGTTGTACACTTGTTGCATCACTTATTACTATACATTCACGTCGATCCATTAGGGCTATTTTGGTTCAAAGGAAAAACATAGCAATAGGGAATTTTCCAATGGCACTCTACTATTCAATTATTCATGCATTTTGTTGAAAGGAATGAAGCAAAACATCCACCTGGACCTACTTTTCAAAATCCTATGCATGAAAACAAGACCAAGTGCATTAGTGCCAGAATAACATTCTAACTGTACACGCTTTCATATGGTTTCACTTTATTTTGGCCATGTTTCTTCGCATTCCTCTGCTCTTCCAATTCCTTTAAACCAAACACCCAAGTTGACAGAAATCCTGTGTTTACAAATGCTCTGTTTACCATGTGCATTTTCCTATCCTATTCCGGTGTTTTTCCTATCCCTGCATTTTAAGAATCATGCAAGCCAAATGAGCCCTTACAGAATTACTTCAGTTACAGGTATGTGTCGAAGGGAACTTTGTGTGGTTTGTCCTGCTCCTACCGCGACCTCGTCCACCTCACCTGAGCTACTCCATCAATAGAAGCATCCACCAAACCAGACATCATGACTCCTGACCGTCTTTTGCCGCCTCAGATCTCCTTCCCTGCTGCCGGCACCCACCGCAACAGCATCACCATCATCGACTCAGCAGATGAACCTGAGGAGTACACGGGTCCACAAGAGAGGTCGCACTCTTTTGTTTCTGCTTATGTTATGCATTGCTTAAACTTACTTGCTAATTTATCATCCTATTCAGCTCTTAGACTCCCAAGTCAGGTCCAAATTAATATTCAAACTTGAGTTCTAAATTAGTTGTGGGGCACATATCGAGGCAACAATGAATAGTACGTCTGTCTAATATCTGGTTCACCTAGGGTATGCCTATGTTGTTCATCTTGGGTGGGAAACAAATAGTAAAGCAATCATCATCTGTCTTTTTATTAATTTAAAGCAATCATCAGCCTGCTATCATTATTTTTGGATCCATCCACTGGTTGTTACCATCACTCTAAATTTCTGCATGCTCTCCTTACATAATCTCACCATATTGTTTTGTATGCATGTCAGATATTGTACACAGTCATGCCGAACATGTAGAGAAAAAGAGAAGAGTTGTGCGCGGCAATACAATGTCATGCAGACATCGCTCCATGGTGGGTTCAATGGCAAACCCTCCCCACCCCTCTCCAGATTGTAATCCAGAGGAAGATATCTGTTCTGAGGCGGATTCAGACGCCGCTGACCACTCCTATTTACCCCCCAAGGTGTTTTCTCTACCTTGGCATGATGATGTTAGTGTTGGGAAACGTAGCAGAAAATAAAAAAATTCTACGCATCACCAAGATCAATCTATGGAGTCATCTAGCAACTAGAGAGATAGGAGTGCATCTACATACCCTTGTAGATCGCGAGCGGAAGCGTTCAAGAGAGCGGGATTGATGGAGTCGTGCTCGTCGTGATCCAAATCACTGAAGATCCTAGTGCCGAACGGACAGCACCTCTGCGTTCAACACACGTACGGTTGGGAAGACGTCTCCTCCTTCTTGATCCAGCAACGGGGAAGGAGAGGTTGATGGAGATCCAGCAGCACAACGGCGTGGTGGTGGAAGTAGCGGGAAATCTCGGCAGGGCTTTGATACGTCTCCAACGTATCTATAATTTTTGATTACTTCATGCTACTTTGTCTACTGCTTTGGACTATATTGGGCCTTATTTTCCACTTTCATATTATTTTTGGGACTAACCTATTAACCGGAGGCCCAGCCCAGAATTGCTGTTTTTTGCCTATTTCAGTATTTCGAAGAAACAGAATATCAAACGGAGTCCGAACGGAATAAAACCTTCGGGAACTTGATTTTCTCACCGAACGTGATCCAGGAGACTTGGACCCTACTCCAAGAAGTGCCAGAGGCGGTCACGAGGGTGGAGGGCGCGCCCCTGGGCGCGCCCCCTGCCTCGTGGGCCCCTTGGAGCTCCACCGACGTACTCCTTCCTCCTATATATACCTGCGTACCCCCGTCAGATCATATACGGAGCCAAAAACCTAATTCCACTGCCGCAACCTTCTGTATCCGCGAGATCCCATCTTGGGGCCTGTTCTGGAGCTCCGCCAGAGAGGGCATCTACCACGGAGGGCTTCTACATCAACACCATAGCCTCTCTGATGAAGTGTGAGTAGTTTACTTCAGACCTTCGGGTCCATAGTTATTAGCTAGATGGCTTCTTCTCTCTTTTTGGATCTCAATACAAAGTTCTCCCCCTCTCTTGTGGAGATCTATTCGATGTAATCTTCTTTTTGCGGTGTGTTTGTTGAGACCGATGAATTGTGGGTTTATGATCCAGCTTATCTATGAACAATATTTGATTCTTCTCTGAATTCTTTTATGTATGATTGAGTTATCTTTACAAGTCTCTTCGAATTATCCGTTTGGTTTGGCCAACTAGATTGGTAGTTCTTGCAATGGGAGAAGTGTTTAGCTTTGGGTTCAATCTTACGGTGTCCTTACTCAGTGACAGAAAGAGTTGCAAGGCACATATTGTATTGTTGCCATCGAGGATAACAAGATCGGTTTTTTATCATATTGCATGAATTTATCCCTCTACATCATGTCATCTTACTTAAAGCGTTACTCTGTTTTACTTAATACTCTAGATGCATGCTAGATAGCGGTCGATGAGTGGAGTAATAGTAGTAGATGCAGAATCGTTTCGATCTACTTGTTTTGGACGTGATGCCTATATACATGATCATACCTAGATAATCTCATAATTATTCGCTTTTCTATCAATTGCTCAACAGTAATTTGTTCACCCACCGTAGAATACTTATCCTCTTGAGAGAAGCCACTAGTGAAACCTATGGCCCCCGGATCTATTCTCATCATATAAATCTATATTACTTTATTTACTTGCTTTGTTTTACTTTGCCTTTTACTTTTTACTTTGCATCTATCTATCAAAAATACCAAAAATATTATCTCTATCAGATCTCACTCTCATAAGTGACCGTGAAGGGATTGACAACCCCTAAGTGTTGCTTGCGAGTTTCTATCATTTTGTGTAGGTACGAGGGACTTGTGTGTGATCTCCTACTGGATTGATACCTTGGTTCTCAAAAACTGAGGGAAATACTTACGCTACTTTACTGCATCATCCTCTCCTCTTCGGGGAAATCCAACGCAGTGCTCAAGAGGTAGCAAGAAGAATTTCTGGCGCCGTTGCTGGGGAGTTCACGCAAAAGCCAACCATACCAAGTACCCATCACAATCCCTATCTCTCGCATTACATTATTTGCCTCTCGTTTTCCTCTCCCCCACTTCACCCTTGCCGTTTTATTCGCCCACTCTTTCCCAATCTCCTCCTCTCTTTCTCTTTTGCCTTCTTCGCTTGCCCTTCTGTTTGTCCGTGTACTTGCTTGCTTGTCGTCATGACTAGTTCCTTATCTTCTCCGTTATCTCCCGAGAATGAAGTTCTAAATTTTAAACAAAGGGAGGGAGAAAATTTGAAAGATGCTTGGTATAGAATTTGCAATGCTCAAAATAGATCTATCAGGAAGCAATCTACTTCAGTTCTTCTTCGCAATTTTTACATAGGTGCTAATCCTTGGTATAGATATATCCTTGATACCATTACCGGAGGGAATTTTTTGGGTAGCCATACTTTTGATTCTTATAATGCTTTAATAGATATATTTGGCACACCACCCCTTTTGATTAATGGAACTACGTTAACTTTGGAGCATCTTATGAAAGGCTTGAAGCTATTGAAAATAAAGTTGCTACCGTTGAATCAATTGAAAATCTTGATAAAAAGATCCACAATCAAATTACCCAATATGGATCTAAGGTAGGAATGACTTTGAAAAATATTAAAGAAAAAGAACCCGTAGTTAATGATAAAATAAATCTAGATTCCACAAGAATCGATAAACTTGAGGGTATCATTACCAACTTGGGAACCGCTTTTTCCTCCGTACAAAACACTCCAGGTTCTTCTACTAAAAAAACTAAGCTAATTTATGTTCCTAAGAATAAGGGTGAATTATCTAGTAAGGAAACTGCGGATCTTAAATCTATAAGTGTTCATCCCAATCTTTTTACTATCATTAAGGAACCTTTTGCTATGAATGAATTTTCTGATCCTTTGCCTGAAAATTTGATAATTACTAGAAAGAAAGAAAATTCTAAAGGAGGTAGATGCCTCATTGAAGAATTGCCTACTAAAGATGGCAAAACTTAGATCTATCTTCGCTTTTATGCCTAGCTAGGGGCGTTAAACGATAGCGCTTGTTGGGAGGCAACCTAATTTTATTTTGTGTTCTTTGTTTTTGTTCCTATTTAGTGTTAAACTTTGTTTCTACTTTCTATTTAGATGTGGGTTTGTGTTTTAATTAGTGGTTGTGCCAAGTAGAACCTATAGGATAAGCTATGATGATACTTGATTTGATTCTGCTGAAAAACAGAAACTTTGCGCTCACGAGAAAAAATTCAATAAATCACAGGAAAGAGATTTTGCATTGATTCTTTTTGATGCTGATCAATAAACAAATTGTACACTATGTCCTATTTTGGTAGAAGTTTTTAGAGTTCCAGAAGTTTGCGTTAGTTACAGATTACTACAGACTGTTCTGTTTTTGACAGATTCTGTTTTTTGTGTGTTGTTTGCTTATTTCAATGCATCTATGGCTAATAAATTAGTTTATAAACCATAAGGAAGTTGGAATACAGTAGGTTTAGCACGATTATAAATAAAGAATGAGTTCATTACAGTACCTTGAAGTAGTCTTTTGTTTTCTTTCACTAACGGAGCTCACGAGATTTCTATTGAGTTTTGTGTTGTGAAGTTTTCAAGTTTTGGGTGAATTCTTTTGATGGATTATGGAACAAAGAGTGACAAGAGACTAAGCTTGGGGATGCCCATGGCACCCCCAAGATAAACCAAGGACACCAAAAAGTCAAAGCTTGGGGATGCCCCGGAAGGCATCCCCTCTTTCGTCTACTTCCATCGGTAATTTACTTGGAGCTATATTTTTATTCACTACATGATATGTGTTTTGCTTGGAGCATCTTGTATTATTTGTATCTTTGCTTGTTAGTTTGCCACAATCATCCTTGCTGTACACACCTTTTGAGAGAGACATACCTGATTTGGAATTTTCTAGAATACTCTATGTGCTTCACTTATATCTTTTGAGCTTGATAGTTTTGCTCATAGTGCTTCACTTATATCTTTTGAGCGTAATAATTTTTGCTCTAGTGCTTCAGTTAGATCTTTTAGAGCACGGTGGTGGATTTGTTTTAAAGAAACCATTGATCTCTCATGCTTCACTTAGATTATTTTGAGAGTTGTTAATAGCATGGTAATTTGCTTAAAGTTAATATACTTGGTATTCAAGATTTGTGAAACTTTCTTTTGAGTGTGTTGAATACTAAGATAAGTTTGATGCTTGATAATTGTTTTGAGATATGGAGGTGATAATATTAAAGCAATGCTAGTAGGGGTAATTATGAATTTAAAGAATGCTTGCGTTGAAGTTTGTGATTCCCGGAGCATGCACGTATGGTGAACCGCTTGTGATGAAGTCAGAGCACAATTTTATTTATTGATCGTCTTCCATATGAGTGGTAGTCGGGGACGAGCGATGGTCTTTTCCTACCAATCTATCCCCCTAGGAGTATGCGTTTAATGCTTTGGTTTTTGATGACTTCTAAAATTTTGCAATAAGTGCATGAGTTCTTTTAATTAATGCTGAGTCCATGGATTATACGCACTCTCACCCTTCCGCCATTGCTAGCCTCTCTAATACCGCGCACTTTTCGCCGGTATCATACACCCACCATATACCTTCCTCAAAACAGCCACCATACCTACCTATCATGGCATTTCCATAGCCATTCCGAGATATATTGCCATGCAACTCTACACCGTTCCGTTCATATGACACACATTGCTTTTGTCATATTGCTTTTTGCATGAACATGTAGTTGACATTGTATTTGAGGCAAAGCCACCATTCATAATTCTTTCATACATGTCACTCTTGATTCATTGCATATCCCGGTACACCGCCGGAGGCATTCATATAGAGTCATATCTTGTTCTAAGTATCGAGTTGTAATTGTTGAGTTGTAAGAAAAATAAAAGTGTGATTATCATCATTATTAGAGCATTGTCCCAGTGAAGAAAGGATGATGGAGACTATGATTCCCCCATAAGTCGGGATGAGACTCTGGACTTTATAAAAAAAAGGGGGATGGCATAAAAAAAGAAAAAAAGAAAGGCCAAATAAAAAACAAAATAAAAAAATGAGAGAAAAAGAGAGAAGGGACAATGCTACAATACTTTTTCCACACTTGTGCTTCAAAATAAGCACCATGATCTTCATGATAGAGAGTCTCATATGTTGTCACTTTCATATACTAGTGGGAATTTTTCATTATAGAACTTGGCTTGTATATTCCAATGATGGGCTTCCTCAAAAGTGCCCTAGGTCTTCTTGAGCAAGCAAGTTGGATGCACACCCACTTAGTTTCTTTTGTTGAGCCTTCATATACTTATAGCTCTAGTGCATCCGTTGCATGGCAATCCCTACTCACTCACATTGATATCTATTGATGGACATCTCCATAGCCCGTTGATACGCCTAGTTGATGTGAGACTATCTTCTCCTTTTTGTCTTCTCCACAACCACCATTCTTTTCCACCTATAGTGCTATGTCCATGGCTCACGCTCATGTATTGCGTGAAAGTTGAAAAAGTTTGAGATTACTAAAGTATGAAACAATTGCTTGGCTCGTCATCCGGGTTGTGCATGATTAAATACTTTGTGTGATGAAGATAGAGCATAGCCAGACTATATGATTTTGTAGGGATATCTTTCCTTAACCATGCTATTTTGAGAAGACATGATTGCTTTAATTAGTATGCTTGAAGTATTATTATTTTTATGTCAATATGAACTTTTTTCTTGAATCTTTCAGATCTGAATATTCATGTCACAATTAAGAAGATTTACATTGAAATTATGCCAAAGTATCACTCCGCATCAAAAATTCTTTTTTATCATTTACCTACTCGAGGACGAGCAGGAATTAAGCTTGGGGATGCTTGATACGTCTCCAACGTATCTATAATTTTTTATTACTTCATGCTACTTTGTCTACTATTTTGGACTATATTGGGCTTTATTTTAAACTTTCATATTATTTTTGGGACTAACCTATTAACCGGAGGCCCAGCCCAGAATTGCTGTTTTTTTGCCTATTTCAGTATTTTGAAGAAACAGAATATCAAACGGAGTCCAAACGGAATAACACCTTCGGGAACTTGATTTTCTCACCGAACGTGATCTAGGAGACATGGACCCTACTCGAAGAAGTGCCACAGGCGGTCACGAGGGTGGAGGGCGCCCCCCTGGGCATGCCCCCTGGCCTCGTGGGCCCCTCGGAGCTCCACCAACGTACTCCTTCCTCCTATATATACCTACATACCCCCATCAGATCAGATACGAAGCCAAAACCTAATTCCACCGCCGCAACCTTCTGTATCCGCGAGATCCCATCTTGGGGCCTATTCCGGAGCTCCACCGGAGAGGGCATCTACCACGGAGGGCTTCTACATCAACACCATAGCCTCTCCGATGAAGTGTGAGTAGTTTACTTCAGACCTTCGGGTCCATAGTTATTAGCTAGATGGCTTCTTCTCTCTTTTTGGATCTCAATACAAAGTTCCCCCCTCTCTTGTGGAGATCTATTCGATGTAATCTTCTTTTTGCTTTGTGTTTGTTGAGACCGATGAATTGTGGGTTTATGATCCAGCTTATCTATGAACAATATTTGATTCTTCTCTGAATTATTTTAAGTATGATTGAGTTATCTTTACAAGTCTCTTCGAATTATCCGTTTGGTTTGGCCAACTAGATTGGTAGTTCTTGCAATGGGAGAAGTGTTTAGCTTTGGGTTCAATCTTGCGGTATCCTTACTCAGTGACAGAAAGAGTTGCAAGGCACATATTGTATTGTTACCATCGAGGATAACAAGATAGGGTTTTTATCATATTGCATGAATTTATCCCTCTACATCATGTCATCTTACTTAAAGCGTTACTCTGTTTTACTTAATACTCTAGATGCATGCTGGATAGCGGTCGATGAGTGGAGTAATAGTAGTAGATGCAGAATCATTTCGATCTACTTGTTTTGGACGTGATGCCTATATACATGATCATACCTAGATAATCTCATAATTATTCGCTTTTCTATCAATTGCTCAACAGTAATTTGTTCACCCACCGTAGAATACTTATGCTCTAGAAGCCACTAGTGAAACCTATGGCCCCCGGGTCTATTCTCATCATATCAATCTATATTACTTTATTTACTTGCTTTGTTTTACTTTGCCTTTTACTTTTTACTTTGCATCTACCTATCAAAAATACAAAAAATATTATCTCTATCAGATCTCACTCTCGTAAGTGACCATGAAGGGATTGACAACCCCTAAGTGTTGGTTGCGAGTTGCTATCGTTTTGTGTAGGTACGAGGGACTTGTGTGTGATCTCCTACCGATTGATACCTTGGTTCTCAAAAACCGAGGGAAATACTTATGCTACTTTACTGCATCATCCTCTCCTCTTCGGGGAAATCCAACGCAGTGCTCAAGAGGTAGCAGGCTTCGCCAAGCTCGGCGAGAGGGAGAGGTGTTACGGGGGGGGGGAGTGGCCAGGGACTAGGGTGCGTAGCCCTCCCTCCCCCTCTTTATATAGGGCCCTGGGGGGGCGCCGGCCCCCTAGAGATCCAATCTCAAAGGGGGGGGGCAAAGGGGGGAACTTGCCCCCCAAGTCAAGTGGGGCGCCCCCCACCCCAACGGTTTCCAACCCTAGGCGTAGGGGTAGGCCCAAGGGGGCGCACCAGCCCACCAGGGGCTGGTTCCCTTCCCACTTCAGCCCATGGGGCCCTCCGGGATAGGTGGCCCCACCCGGTGGACCCTCGGAACCCTTCTGGTGGTCCCGGTACAATACCGATGACCCCCAAAACATTCCCGGTGGCCGAAACTGGACTTCCTATATACAAATGTTTACCTCCGGACTATTCCGGAACTCCTCGTGACGTCCGGGATCTCATCCGGGACTCCGAACAACTTTCGGGTTACCGCATACTGATATCTCTATAACCCTAGCGTCACCGAACCTTAAGTGTGTAGACCCTACGGGTTCGGGAATCACGCAGACATGACCGAGATAGCTCTCCGGCCAATAACCAACAACGGGATCTAGATACCCATGTTGGCTCCCAAATGTTCCACGATGATCTCATCGAATGAACCACGATGTCGAGATTCAAGTAATCCCGTATACAATTCCCTTTGTCAATCGGTACGTTACTTGCCCGAGATTCGATCGTCGGTATCCCAATACCTCATTCAATCTCGTTACCGACAAGTCACTTTACTCGTACCATAATGCATGATCCCATGACCAACTACTTGGTCACATTGAGCTCATTATGATGATGCAGTACCGAGTGGGCCCAAAGATACCTCTCCATCATACGGAGTGACAAATCCCAGTCTCGATCCATGTCAACCCAACAGACACTTTTGGAGATAGCTGTAGTATACCTTTATAGCCACCCAGTTACGTTGTGACGTTTGGTACACCCAAAGCACTCCTACGGTATCCGGGAGTTACACGATCTCATGGTCTAAGGAAATGATACTTGACATTAGAAAGACTCTAGCAAACGAACTACATGATCTTGTGCTATGCTTAGGATTGGGTCTTGTCCATCACATCATTCTCCTAATGATGTGATCCCGTTATCAATGACATCCAATGTCCATAGTCGGGAAACCATGACTATCTGTTGATCAACGAGCTAGTCAACTAGAGGCTCACTAGGGACATGTTGTGGTCTATGTATTCACACATGTATTATGATTTCCGGATAACACAATTATAGCATGAATAATAGACAATTATCATGAACAAGGAAATATAATAATAATCATTTTATTATTGCCTCTAGGGCATATTTCCAACAGTCTCCCGCTTGCACTAGACTCAATAATCTAGTTACATTGTGATGAATCGAACACCCATAGAGTTCTGGTGCTGATCATGTTTTGCTCGCGGAAGAGGTTTAGTCAATGGATCTGCGACATTCAGATCTGTATGCACTTTGCAAATATCTATGTCTCCATCTTGAACATTTTCACGAATGGAGTTGAAGCAACGCTTGATGTGCCTGGTCTTCTTGTGAAACCTGGGCTCCTTGGCAAGGTCAATAGCTCCAGTGTTGTCACAGAAGAGAGTGATCGGACCCGACGCATTGGGTATGACTCCTAGGTCGGTGATGAACTTCTTCATCCATATTGCTTCATGCGCTGCCTCCGAGGCTGCCATGTACTCCACTTCACATGTAGATCCTGCCACGGCGCTTTGCTTGCAACTGCACCAGCTTACTGCCCTACCATTCAAAATATACACGTATCCGGTTTGTGACTTAGAGTCATCCAGATCTGTGTCGAAGCTAGCGTCAACGTAACCCTTTACGACAAGCTCTTCGTCACCTCCATAAATGAGAAACATATCCTTAGTCCTTTTCAGGTACTTGAGGATATTCTTGACCACTGTCCAGTGTTCCATGCCGGGATTACTTTGGTACCTTCCTACCAAACTTACGACAAGGTTTACATCAGGTCTGATACACAACATGGCATACATAATAGACCCTATAGCCGAGGCATAGGGGATGACACTCATCTTTTCTCTATCTTCTGCCGTGGTCGAGCATTGAGCCGAGCTCAATTTCACACCTTGCAACACAGGCAAGAACCCCTTCTTGGACTAATCCATATTGAACTTCTTCAATATCTTACCAAGGTATGTGCTTTGTGAAAGACCTATGAGGCGTCTCGATCTATCTCTATAGATCTTGATGCCTAATATGTAAGCAGCTTCTCCAAGGTCCTTCATTGAAAAACACTTATTCAAGTAGGCCTTAATACTGTCCAAAAGTTCTGTATCATTTCCCATCTAAAGTATGTCATCTACATATAATATGAGAAATGCCACAGAGCTCCCACTCACTTTCTTGTAAACGCAGGCTTCTCCATAAGTCTGCATAAAACCAAATGCCTTGATCATCTCATCAAAGCGAATGTTCCAACTCCGAGATGCTTGCACCAGCCCATAAATGGATCGCTGGAGCTTGCATACCTTGTTAGCATTCTTAGGATCGACAAAACCTTCCGGCTGCATCATATACAGTTCTTCCTTAAGATAGCCGTTAAGGAATGCCGTTTTGACGTCCATTTGCCATATCTCATAATCATAGTATGCGGCAATTGCTAACATGATTCAGACGGACTTCATCTTCGCTACGGGAGAGAAAGTCTCATCGTAGTCAACCCCTTGAACTTGCCGGTAACCCTTAGCGACAAGTCGAGCTTTATAGATGGTAACATTACCATCCGCGTCCGTCTTCTTCTTAAAGATCCATTTATTTTCTATCACTCGCCGATCATCGGGCAAGTCTGTCAAAGTCCATACTTTGTTTTCATACATGGATCCTATCTCGGATTGCATGGCTTCAAGCCATTTGTTGGAATCTGGGCCCGCCATCGCTTCTTCATAGTTCGAAGGTTCACCGTTGTCTAACAAAATGATTTCCAAGACAGGGTTGCCATACCATTCTGGTGTGGAACGTGTCCTTGTGGACCTTCTAAGTTCAGTAGCAACTTGATCCGAAGTACCTTGATCATCATCATTAACGTCCTCTCTAGTCGGTGCAGGCACCACAGGAACATCTTCCTGAGCTGCGCTACTTTCCGGTTCAAGAGGCAGTACTTCATCGAGTTCTACTTTCCTCCCACTTATTTCTTTTTAGAGAAACTCTTTCTCCAGAAAGGACCCATTCTTGGCAACGAAAATCTTGCCTTCGGATCTTAGGTAGAAGGTATACCCAATGGTTTCCTTAGGGTATCCTATGAAGACACATTTTTCCGACTTGGGTTTGAGTTTTTCAGGTTGAAGTTTCGTGACATAAGCATCGCATCCCCAAACTTTTAGAAACGACAGCTTATGTTTCTTCCCAAACCATAATTCATACAGTGTTGTCTCAATGGATTTAGACAGTGCCCTATTTAATGTGAATGGTGCTGTCTCTAGAGCGTATCCCCAAAATGATAGCGGTAAATCGGTGAGTGACATCATAGATCGCACCATATCCAATAGAGTGCGATTATGACATTCGGACACACCGTTACGCTGAGGTCTTCCAGGCGGCGTGAGTTGTGAAACGATTCCACATTTCCTTAAGTGCGTACCAAATTCGTGACTTAAATATTCTCCTCCACAATCTGATCATAAGAACTTTATTTTTCGGCCACGTTGATTCTCTACCTCATTCTGAAATTCCTTGAACTTTTCAAAGGTCTCAGACTTGTGTTTCATCAAGTAAACATACCCATATCTACTCAAGTCATCAGTGAGAGTGAGAACATAACGATAGCCACCGTGAGCCTCAACGCTCATTGGACCGCACACATCAGTATGTATAATTTCCAACAAGTTGGTTGCTCGCTCCATTGTTCCGGAGAACGGAGTCTTGGTCATTTTACCCATGAGGCATGGTTCGCACGTGTCAAATGATTCGAAATCAAGAGACTCCAAAAGTCCATCTGTATGGAGCTTCTTCATGCGTTTGACACCAATGTGACCAAGGCGGCAGTGCCACAGATATGTGGGACTATCATTATCAATCTTACATCTTTTGGTATTCACACTATGAATATGTGTAACATCACGTTCGAGATTCATTAAGAATAAACCATTGACCAGCGGGGCATGACCATAAAACATATCTCTCATATAAATAGAACAACCATTATTCTCGGATTTAAATGAGTAGCCATCTCATATTAAATGAGATCCAGATACAATGTTCATGCTCAAAGCTGGCACTAAATAACAATTATTGAGGTTTAAAACTAATCCCGTAGGTAAATGTAGAGGTAGCGTGCCGATGGCGATCATATCGACCTTGTAACCATTCCCGACGCGCATCGTCACCTCGTCCTTCGCCAGTCTCCGTTTATTCCGCAGCTCCTGTTTTGAGTTAAAAATATGAGCAACCACACTGGTATCAAATACCCAGGAGCTACTACAAGTACTGGTAAGGTACACATCAATTACATGTATATCACATATACCTTTAGTGTTGCCGGCCTTCTTGTCCGCTAAGTACTTGGGGCAGTTCCGCTTCCAGTGTCCGCTTCCCTTGCAATAAAAGCACTCGATCTCAGGTTTGGGTCCATGCTTTGGCTTCTTCCCGGCAACTGGCTTACCGGACGCGGCAACTCCCTTGCCGTCCTTCTTGAAGTTCTTCTTACCCTTGCCTTTCTTGAAACTAGTGGTTTTATTGACCATCAACACTTGATGTTCCTTTTTGATTTCTACCTCCGCTGATTTCAGCATTGAAAATACTTCAGGAATAGTTTTCACCATCCCCTGCATATTGTAGTTCATCACAAAGCTCTTGTAGCTAGGTGGGAGCAACTGAAGAATTCTGTCAATGACCGCCTCATCTGGGAGGTTAATGTCCAGCTGGGACAAGCGGTTGTGCAACCCACACATTTTGAGTATGTGCTCACTTACGGAACTATTTTCCTCCATCTTACAACTATAGAACTTGTCGGAGACTTCATATCTCTCGACACGGGCATGAGCTTGGAAAACCATTTTCAGCTCTTCGAACATCTCATATGCTCCATGTTGCTCAAAACGCTTTTGGAGCCCCGGTTCTAAGCTGTAAAGCATGCCACACTGAACGAGGGAGTAGTCATCAACAAAACGCTTTTGGAGCCCCGGTTCTAAGTTGTGAAACGGGTGCTTCACCTAGCGGTGCATCTAGGACATATGCTCTTTTGGCAGCTATGAGGATGATCCTCAATTTCCGGACCCAGTCCGTGTAGTTGCTGCCATCGTCTTTCAGCTTGGTTTTCTCTAGGAACGCGTTGAAGTTGAGGGCAACATTAGCGTGGGCCATTTGATCTACAAGACATATTGCAAAGGTTTTAGACTAAGTTCATGATAATTAAGTTCATCTAATCAAATTATTTAATGAACTCCCACTCAGATAGACATCCCTCTAGTCATCAAAGTGATCCATGATCCGAGTCAACTAGACCGTGTCCGATCATCACGTGAGACGGACTAGTCATCATCGGTGAACATCTTCATGTTCATCGTATCTTCTATACGACTCATGTTCGACCTTTCGGTCTCTTGTGTTCCGAGGCCATGTCTGTACATGCTAGCCTCGTCAAGTCAACCTAAGTGTTTTGCATGTGTAAATCTGTCTTACACCTGTTGTATGTGAACGTTAGAATCTATCACACCCGATCATCACGTGGTGCTTCGAAACAAAGAACTTTCGCAACGGCGCACAGTTAGGGGGAACACTTTCTTGAAATTATTACGAGGGATCATCTTATTTACTACCGTCGTTCTAAGCAAATAAGATGCAAAAACATGGTAAACATCACATGCAATCAAATAGTGACATGATATGGCCAATATCATTTTGCTCCTTTTGATCTCCATCTTCGGGGTGCCATGATCATCATCGTCACCGGCATGACACCATGATCTCCATCATCGTGTCTTCATGAAGTTGTCACGCCAATGATTACTTCTACTACTATGGCTAACGGTTTAGCAATAAAGTAAAGTAATTACATGACGTTTATTCAATGACACGCATGTCATACAATAATTAAGACAACTCCTATGGCTCCTGTCGGTTGTCATACTCATCGACATGAAAGTCGTGATTCCTATTACAAGAACATGATATATCTCATACATCACATATATATCATTCATCACATCCTTTTGGACATATCACATCACAAGGCATATGCTGCAAAAACAAGTTAGACGTCCTCTAATTGTTGTTGCATGTTTTTCGTGGCTCCAATAGGGTTCTAGCAAGAACGTTTCTTACCTACGTCAAAACCACAAAGTGATATGCCAATTTCTATTTACCCTTCATAAGGACCCTTTTCATCGAATCCGATCCGACTAAAGTGGGAGAGACAGACACCCGCTAGCCACCTTATGCAACTAGTGCATGTCAGTCGGTGGAACCTATCTCACGTAAGCATACGTGTAAGGTCGGTCCGGGCTGCTTCATCCAACGATGCCGCCAAAACAAGATAAGACTAGTAGTGGCAAGTAAATTTCCAAAATCTACGCCCACAACAAAATTGTGTTCTACTCGTGCATAGAAACTACGCATAGACCTAGCTCTGATACCACTACTGGGGAACGTAGCAGAAAATAAAAAATTTCTACGCATCACCAAGATCAAGCTATGGAGTCATCTAGCAACAAGAGAGATAGGAGTGCACATACATACCCTTGTAGTTCGCGAGCGGAAGCGTTCAAGAGAACCGGGTTGATGGAGTCGTACTCGTCGTGATCCAAATCACCGAAGATCCTAGTGCCAAACGGACAACACCTCCGCGTTCTACACACGTACGGTTGGGAAGACGTCTCCTCATTCTTGATCCAGGAAGGGGGAAGGAGAGGTTGATGGAGATCCAGCAGCACAACGTCGTGGTGGTGGAAGTAGCGGGGAATCTCGGCAGGGCTTTGCCAAGCTCAGCGAGAGGGAGAGGTGTTACGGGGAGGGGGGAGGCACCAGGGACTAGGGTGCGCAGCCCTCCCTCCCCTCCTCTTTATATAGGGGGCCTGGGGGGTGCCGGCCCCCTAGAGATCCAATCTCAAAGGGGGGAGGGCGGCGAAAGGGGGGAACTTGCCCCCCAAGTCAGGTGGGGCGCCCCCCACCCCTAGGGTTTCCAACCCAAGGCGCAGGGGGAGGCCCAAGGGGGGGCGGACCAGCCCACCATGGGCTGCTTCCCTTCCCACTTCAGCCCATGGGGCCCTCCGGTATAGGTGGCCCCACCCAATGGACCCCCGGGACCCTTCCGGTGGTCCCGGTACAATACCGATGACCCCCAAAACTTTCTCGGTGGCCGAAACTGGACTTCCTATATACAAATCTTTACCTCCGGACTATTCCGGAACTCCTAGTGACGTCTGGGATCTCATTCGGGACTCCGAACAACTTTCGGGTTACCGCATACTAATATCTCTACAACCCTAGCATCATCGAACCTTAAGTGTGTAGACCCTACGGGTTCGAGAATCACGGAGATATGACCAAGACAGCTCTCCAGCCAATAACCAACAGCGGGATCTGGATACCCATGTTGGCTCCCACATGTTCCATGATGATCTCATCGAATGAACCACGATATCAAGGATTCAGGTAATCCCGTATAAAATTCCCTTTTGTCAATCAGTACGTTACTTGCCCGAGATTCGATCGTCGGTATCCCAATACCTCGTTCAATCTTGTTACCGGAAAGTCACTTTACTCGTACCGTAATGCATGATCCCGTGACCAACTACTTGGTCACATTGAGCTCATTATGATGATGCATTACCGAGTGGGCCCAGAGATACCTCTCCGTCATACGGAGTGACAAATCCCAGTCTCGATCCGTGTCAACCCAACACACACTTTCGAGATACCAGTAGTATACCTTTATAGCCACCCAGTTACGTTGTGACATTTGGTACACCCAAAGCACTCCTACGGTATCCGGGAGTTACACGATCTCATGGTCTAAGGAAATGATACTTGACATTAAAAAAGCTCTAGCAAACGAACTACACGATCTTGTGCTATGCTTAGGATTGGGTCTTGTCCATCACATCATTCTCCTAATGATGTGATCTCGTTATCAATGACATCCAATGTCCATAGTTAGGAAACCATGACTATCTGTTGATCAACGAGCTAGTCAACTAGAGGCTCACTAGGGACATGTTGTGGTCTATGTATTCACGCATGTATTACGATTTCCGGATAACACAATTATAGCATGAATAATAGACAATTATCATGAACAAGGAAATATAATAATAATCATTTTATTATTGCCTCTAGGGCATATTTCCAACAGTTAGTCATATCATGCATATGTTGCCTGCAGTGCCTACTTTTGATATCATATATGTCATCTGCTTAGTTTATACATGTTATGTAATGCAGCCTATTTAGTTTCTATATCGTATATGGGAATTATGCAGTCTCATGTCTTTTAGCCAGCCATAATATATGTGAAATGTGCAATGCCATCCTATTTAACCAGGCATCATATATTTGAATGATATCTTGCCCATCCTTTTCTTCATTACATTTCCATTTGTCGACAATGTTTGTACATTAAACTACTCTTCATGTGAATCAGCCATTTGCGTGGGAGATAGAAAAATCTGGAGCGAAAACAAGGCCTTTAGAGCAAACAGTGCTACCTGTCGAAGCAGATCTCTTGTTGGGTCCCGATAGCTCCTCAGAGATGGATTCAGAGACAGATAACCAGTCCTATTCCCCCACTGAGGTGTATGCTCTAACTTGGCACGGTTATACTGCTCATATCATGCATACGGTGTCTTGCATTGCATAGTTTAGACATCATATACACAATATTCAACATCATGTTCTTAGTTCATACATCATATCGAATGCCCTCTGTTTAGCTTATATATCACATATGTGAATTAATGATGTGATCCTGATTACTTAGATAACATGTAGGTGAATTATGTCATGCGATCATGTTTAGTTATTCATCATATCTTTGAATTATGTTATGCTATGCTATCCAGTTTAGATAGACATCATATATGTGAAATTATGTTATGCCATCTGTTTTAGTTAAACAATATATATGTCAACTATTTCATGCCCTCTTTTTTCCACACTATCTATTGCATCTGTCTCTCATACAATGTCTGTACATTCAACTATGTTTCTTGTTTATCAGCCATTTGAATCGGAGCGGGTGATGCCAGTATCTAGCGGACTAAAAACACAGTCTCCAAATAAAACAGTGCTACCTCTTGGTGGAGATAGCACCCAGGTTGTACATGCACAAGAACCAGCCCTACCACACATAACCCAAACTCTCGCAGATTGTACCCCTACTACGATGGACAGAGAACCAGCTTCACCCAATCTAACCCCAACCCCTGCCGATAGTAACCCAGTTCCTATTGACACAGCACCATCTCCACCACAGAGCTCCCAAACAAGAGCAGTTAGTAAGGCAGCTCCAGTGCCCAAAGGGCCAGTGCTATCATGGTGAACCCCAACTCCACCAGTTAGTACGCCTATTCCTGTGGAGGAAGCACAACCAGCTAGCCGTAGTTTAGCATCTATCGCATTTGATGTTGTTAAATCGTATGTGCATATCTTCCCATCTTGGAAATATTATACTGAAGATGAAGGAAAATTCCAGTTGCAGGTGTTTGTCCAGGAGTTATGTGTAAGTAATGTTATTCATGGTAATTACTTTGCTTCATCCCATACATCCTACCTCCATGATGGTTATAATACAACAAATTTTCCCATTTTTCTCTATAGAGAGGGACCGATTTGGAAACTCAGGATGAGGTAACCTGTGCTAATACCTCTGCTATCTTCAAGAATGCTTGATGGTAGTATCAGAATTACCTGAAGAAAACGTACTTCACTGGCAAAGAAACTCATCAAATTCCCTTACGTTCTCCTGAGACACATTTACTGGACGATGACTGGGAATGCCTTGTTCTGTACTGGTCCCGAACCAAGAATGTGGTAAGGTCTATGAGCTCATTTTCTATTTTTAAGTATTATATTCTTGCGTCTTACTGTACTATGTTCATGTAGAACAAGTGCCTAAACCTTAAGAACAACTGTTCTAATTTAAGATTCCATTGCTATCATAGTTCAAAAAAGCTCTAGGCGTTAATTGTGCGTTTTGCCACCGCCTTGCGCTTTACTGACCAAAGCGCATGCTTATGCGCAGTTATGCACAGATTAAGCGTAGTTATGCGCAATGCGTTTTGCCAACGCCTATAGCCTAGGCACACTTAAGAGCTCGCTTAGGCGCGCCTTTTTTAACTATGATTGCTTTGCTCTTGTATCACTGTATTTACTCATACAAACTTATTTTTAAATTGAAGGATCCAATAGAAACTCTAATGGCACAACAGGTATGTTCACGCATGTTTCTTTAACAGGTTTGCTCTTATCAATAGCTCTTTTGATTTCAATTTCAATTGTGTATACGGTTGACTTTCATATCATGCACATTACTAGCATATCAACAGAGCCAATAGTGTTTTGTACATGTAGACCCATGCTACCCATCTGAAATCTTGTTGTGCCGTGTAGTTTCCCACACTTTCTATTCTTTCACTGTTGCTTTGTCTTGAACTGATATGATTTGAACCGTGTCTCTATTTTGATTTGGCAAGACAATGTAGTGACCATAGGACATAGATATATGTTTGTTTGATGCTTTTATTATGTACTAGTACTTGGCAATAGAAGACTTGGTAGTTTAATCCTGTCCACCTTACTAATGAACTGGTTCACTGAAATGAGTTTCGTATACTAGTACATGCTAAACTTGTTATGTGTCTGCTTGTTTCATCTTTTAGAATGCTGACAGAATATTGGGGAAGAGTGCCTTATTAAGAAATGGTAAAGGAAGTAATGCAGATAAGGTTCAGGATAGTGACACATCCTTGTTGGTCTCCAACAAAGCTGATAAAACAGCTAAGGAAGACTATCTTGAAGACAGCGAGACAACCCCAAAGTCCTGTCTTGGTTTAGTGTTCGAGTTACTGGCCACTACCGCTTGCACAAGCTATTCAAACTCACTGTCTGAATCAGTTCGATTTCTTGAGTCTCAACTACAAGCTGAAAGACATCGATCAGCTGTGCTGCGACAAGAAGCGCAAGGACTGCGGAAGTCCCTGGAGCATTCAGATGCATACTTTCTGGTGCAACAGCAAGCGTTGGAGGATTTTAGCGCCAAACAGGACAAAGCTAATCAGCTTGCTAAGCTTATTGCCAGCATGGTGGATACCCAGGATAACGTTTCTTGAGCTCTTCTGAAGTTGTTTCGGTTATGCTCTTGTTTTGCTGCCGCTTTATTTGCACAGGTGGCCAATTTTGATGGCCAGTGTATGTAATATGCTGCTTTGTTCCCTATATTTGCACTGGTGGTGAACTTTGATGCCCAGTGGATGTAATATGTGTAATAGCGGTAATAGGCTAGCGTTAATTGCTTGCTTATTTATTTCCTTATTGTCTTGTTTTGTTGTTTTCTTGTAGTCACTGCACTTTTTTTTCTGTGTTTTTCTAGTGGCCACAATAGCCTATTTTTGGTAACTAGGCCAAAATAATCATGGCAACACACGGACTGTTGTAACCATGGGCCTCCTGCAGGCCGTATGATCCATGGGCCTTCTTCCGGCCGTAGGATCCATCGGCCTTCTATACGGGCCTTAGGGTCCATGGGCCTTCTACGGGCCGTAGGGTCTATGGGCCTTCTACGGGCCACAGGGTCCATGCGCCTTGTACGGGCCGTATGATCCATGGGCCTTCTATGGGCCGTACTATCCATGGGCCTCATACGGGCCGTAGGATCCATGGGCCTTCTACGGGGCGTATCATCATTTCGCCAATCATGGGTCGTACTATTCGTGGACCATAACGGGCCGTTAATAGGCCGTATTTGATAACTCTATGAAAACGGCCCAACGGGTTTTTTTGACATGAAAACGGCCCAACTTATTAATGGTCCGCAAACGGGTCGACTGTAACAATGGGCTGAATTTGGCCCAAAAGCAGAAAATGCAGTAATGAGTCGTATGTAACCGAATGCTGCGAATGAGCCCAAGAATCAATGGGCCCTGAGAAGGCCGAAAGATAACTTGGGCTGGAAACGGCCCAATGGAATAACGGGCCGTTAATGGGTATAAAGTGATACACTGTTCATTACGGGCCAGTTTCACCATGGGTCGTTAATGGGCCAAGAGTTACAAAGGGCCTCATATGGGCCGAAAGAAGTCATGGGCCACACATGGACCGGAAGTTAAAATGGGCTGGAATCATATTGGACGGCCCAGATGATGCTACTGGGCCTAATTCGGATATGGTGTAACAGGCCCTGGGTTAGCGGGCTGTAAATGGGCTATATGCGACAGGCCGTTAACATGCTTTCCGTGGGCCGGCCCACCACCTTTTGACCAAGTTAAACGGGCCGGCATTTTCACAGGAATGGGCCTCTGTTGGGCCGTGCGGATGACATCTGTCCCAACAGTGAGCCGACACGTTTTTCCTCCAGCCAATGATGATTTCACACATGGAAAATCCCCATTGGTCGGGGCTGTTAACGGGTTATCGGATCCAAAACCCGACCCGATAGCTTAACGGTGTTCCGTTACGGTGGATGGCACGTGTCGTTCACCCTTGACGAAAGCACTTCTGTGACGCACGATTTATCGTCATGGAAGTGGACACTTCCGTGATGATAATTTTGGTAATGTCATGGAACACTTCTACGACAGCACAGGTGATATGTCTCCAACGTATCTATAATTTATGAAGCATTCATGCTATTATATTATCCTTCTATGATGATCTATATGCATTTATATGTCATTTTATATGATTTTTGGGACTAACATATTAACCTAGAGCGCAGTGCCAGTTTTTGTTTTCTCATTGTTTTTGTGTTTTACAGAAAAGGGATACCAAAACGGAGTCCAAATGACGTGCCAATTTTCGAGGATTTTTTATGGACCAAAAGAAGACCACGGAGCATCAGAGTTGGGCCAGAAGAGTCCCGGGCTTCCCACGAGAGTGGGGGCGCCAAGGAGCGCCCCCCTATCTCGTGGACAGCCCGGAGGCCCCCTTGACGTGAAACCAACGCCAAAAATTCCTATAAATACAGAAACCTTGAGGAATTAACCTAGATCGGAAGTTCCGCCGCCGCAAGCCTCTGTAGCCACAAGAAATCAATCTAGGCCCTCTGTCACATCCTAGCTAGTTCATGCATTAGAGTGTTGCATCATGTCTATTTTTCTCAATAGAAACTTGAAATGGGGAAGACAGAACCCCCAGCCCCCTCTAAAACCAACTAGGGTTTACTAAAAATATTTTCAATGAACCTGAAATGCCCTTCTAAAATGTCCATCATTTTTGCCTTGGTTCAGAGCCTCTGCCAAAAGTGGTGCACAATTTTCTAGGTCATCCTAAGGTTTTTGAATTAAATCATAAGTATTTGAGTTTGGGCATTTAAATTATATAAATTATTTTAAATGCTCAAATAATCCCAAACTAAAATGTTCCATGCTGGATATATTCCACTTAGTGGCCATGAGCAGTTTGGTGAATTTTGGAGTTCTTTAGGTATTTTTAGTAAGTCCACAAAGTTACAGAATAAATAAAAAAAGATAAATAAAGAGAGAGAGAGGGAACTAACCTGGCAGCCCAACTAGCCAGCCCACCTAGCCGGCCCAGCCCAGCAGCCGCTCCAGCGAGCTGCTTGCCGTCGCCAAGCAGGCAGGCAGGTGCTCGACGGCGGCACCAGCGCGCGCCATGCAGCTGCCCGCCGCCCTGCTTCCTCCCCTCGCCTCTCTACTGACCGGTATGAGCTCCACGTCGCGCCCCGAACCCCGTGGACACATCCATTCTCCCCCTGCCTCTCTCCCTCGCTCTCCCACGCCATGGCCGACGCCACCGCAGCCGCACCGTCGTCGTAGTCGCGCTCTCCATCGTCCTTGCGCCGTGCCGTCGTGTCCAGGAGCTCCGCCGCCCTCCTCTTCGTCGAGCTAGCCGAGCCCCGACCGCTCGCTTTCCCCGAGGCCTCTGCACCGACCTCGCCCGACTCCGCCATCGCCGGAGATCCCCTTCGCCGTCACCACCGCACCAGCTCGTCCCCGACCGCGCCGTCTGGTTCCTCGAGATCGACGTGAGCCCAGCTACCTTTCCCCCCTTTCCTTTCTCGCTCTCGAGCCCCGTAGTGACTGCACCTTGCTCACTCGCACGCGCCGCCGCGGAGCTCGTCGCCGACGTGACTCCGGCCACCCACTGGCCACACCACCATGTCCAACGCACTCACCGCACTCGCAGGAACCCGTAGCACCTCACCACGAGCCTCGCCGTGCTCCGTAGCTTCGGGTTCATCCTCACCCGAACTCCGGCGACCGCCAAAGTCGTCACCGGCGCCGTTTCTGGCCACCCCGAGCTCAACCAACACCACCAAGAGCTGCGGCTTGCTCCCAGCTACGCGTAGATGCCCTCCGCAGCTCTTCTGGTCGCCGGAATGCACAAAACCACTCTCGCCGCCGCGTTCGGCCTCACCGGCGGCTAAACGCCGGCGAGTTGACCCCACTGACCCCTCATTTGACCACGGGTGGGCCTAGTTTGACCCCCTGGGTCAATGACATGTTGGGCCTAGCCCTGTTAACTAATCAGGATTAGTTTTAATTAATATTTAGTTAAACTAATTACACTGACACACGGGACCCACTAGTCAGGGTTGAGCTGGACTGTTCCGCTGACCGCTGACGTCATCCTGACGTAATGCTGATGCAGTAATTT
The DNA here is from genome assembly GCF_002162155.2 of Triticum dicoccoides. NCBI lineage: Eukaryota > Viridiplantae > Streptophyta > Magnoliopsida > Poales > Poaceae > Triticum > Triticum dicoccoides. The sequence continues at coordinate 135,821,168 of NC_041385.1, forward strand.
ATTTACTGGAATTATATTTATACAGGAAATTCCAGTAAATACCACAAACTTTAAAAAATCATAGAAATTAATATGTAACTCCAAATGCAAAGTTTTATATATGAAAAATGATCAAAAAATCCAATCTATCCATCTGTACTGGTTTCATGCATGTTTAAGCTAGCTAACCTGATGTTTAGTGCAGAACAAGATAAGCACTTAAAAGGGCCATTTATGAGTTTGAAACTTGAATCTTTGATTCAAAATTGTTCAAACCCATCTGGTCTTAGTTGCATTAGCCCAATACACTCATTTTGCCATGTCTCATGCATGCATCATATTGTTGCATATTGTTTGGTGATGTTGTGTATCGGTGCTCTCTGTGGCAGATTCTGCCCCCGAGGAGTACCACGATTACCCTAGCGAAGAGCAATACCAGTGCACCGACCCATCAGGCAAGCAACCAACCATTTGATCATATCGATACAATCCCATGTTCTCGCTTCTGCTCTCTTTTACTGCATTAAGACAACGCGTTTCAAATTGCTATGTGCTACGGTAGTTGAACCCATTTCCTCTGCATGACCTTTCATTGCCACAGTAACTAGATGAAACCCACTAGCATGTGTAGGAGTTGGTTGAGCCATATGTATATGTTGTTCCTACCTTGCTATGCCTGCTATGCTTAGAGTCGTGTCAGGTCTGGTTCATCTGGGTGATGGGCTAGAGTGAAATGATCATGCCGGTAATGAGAGTGATGTGTTGAACACGATTTGGTAAAGGTATCGATGAGAGGCCATGTAGGAGTACATGGTGGGTTGTTTCATTGAAGCCGTCCTTAAGCACTGAGATCTGTATGTGTGATTTAAGCATCAGCTACTACCATGCATTGGGCCCGAAACCAATGGACCCTCTCGGCTTCTTATTCACCCTAGTCCTCTGTCCAGGAGTTGCAAGTAGTTTCTGGTGTTTGTAGCCTACTGGAGGCCGTGGACAGCGCTGACTGCGGGGTGGGATGTGATGCGGTAGGTACGTGGCACGGTGTACCGGATACCCGTTAGGTATCTCGGGAACCCTGTACACATCGTTCGGGGCCGTATGTGGAAACCTCGGCCGGACTCCCTGCGGATGGAACCTGGATAGGCGATAAACCTGTACTAGAGACTTAGGTGTTTAGGTAGGTCGTGGCCAACACCCACGTTGGGCTTCCGCTTGAAGGTTGCCGAGTACATGTCGTGTAAACGGTGGTAAGTGGTGAGAGCGTGTATAAAGAAGTACACCCCTGCAGGGTTAACATCATCTATTCGAATAGCCGCGTCCGCGGTAAAGGACTACTTGGTTGCCTATACAGTTCATAGACAAGTAAATGGATACTACTAAAAACCTCAAGATAAGCGTGAGTGCCGAGGATGGCTCTTCCGTAGGATGACGCAGGTGGATCCTCGGTGGTGTATTGAAGTGGTGTGTAGTGGACTCGTGTGCGCAAAACCATTTCAAGTTGGTGTCTCGTAGGATAGCTTAGCCAAGAGTCAAAGCTGGCTTGCTGCAATAACCCCACCAACCCTTCTTAATAATGTGCATGTATGTAGGATCTGATGTAAGTCTTGCTGAGTACCTTTGTACTCATGTTGCTTTAATTACATTTTTCAGAAGACGCTACAACCCCTTCTGATGGGTTCTTCGTAGACATTGACATCGATGAGTAGACTGAGGCCCAGGTGGTGATCCTGAGCTTGTGAAGGACCATGTAGTATAGCCAGGCTTCCCCAAGCCTCTTTTATTTTACTAGTTGTCTGTACTAAGACAAGTTACTTCCGTTGTTGGCTTGTATGCTTGTATGACTTGAATGTGGGTCGTGTGACCCGTACTTGTGTGTATGCTATGTATGGCTCTCTAAGCCTTTAAATAAAAGTTCTTGTGTCGTAGAGTCATGTTGTGATGCCTTGTTGTATTTGCACATATCGAGCATATTGTGTGTATGATTGAAATGCTTGGTATGTGTGGGATCTGACTATCTAGTTGTTTATCCTTAGTAGCCTCTCTTACCGGGAAATGTCTCCTAGTGTTTCCACTGAGCCTTGGTAGCTTGCTACTGCTCCGGAACACTTAGGCTGGCCGGCATGTGTCCTTCTTCGTTCCTGTGTCTGTCCCTTCGGGGAAATGTCACGCGATGGATACCGGAGTCCTGTTAGCCCGCTATAGCCCGGTTTACCGGAGTCCTGCTAGCCCAGTGCTACAGCCCGGATTCACTTGCTGATGACCGACACGTTCGATGCTGGGTCATGGATGCCTGTCCCTGTAAGTTTGTGCCACTTTGGGTTTACGACTAGCCATGTCAGCCCGGGCTCCCTACCATATGGATGCTAGCAACATTATCATATACGTGTGTCAAAAGGCGCAAATGGTCCTAGGCAAAGGTAAGGCGACACCCGTGGGAATACCGTGCGTGAGGCCGCAAAGTGATATGAGGTGTTACATGCTAGATCGATGTGGCATCGAGTCGGGGTCCTGACAGCGTTGGCATCAGAGCCGGACTGCCTGTAGGTTCTCCAGGCCAAACTGGTCGATGTTGAGTCTAGAAATGCTTTAGTTATATTTAGGGGAATTGATTGTGGGATGGAACGTAAGGCTCTTTTTACTCCTTTATCTCATGACATTCTGATCTGAGTCAGTCTATTCTTCCACCGGGGGTTAAGGAATTAGGATCTCTTCTCTCTATCAGGTTCATGTGTTACTAATCAGTAGTACCTTATAGGTTTGATGGATACAATCCTAGTTCAGTTCTACTACCCCATTATGTTGTTAAGATGGACCCAGAACCTTGATATGATGTTGTTGAGTGTCTATGCAATTCTTTGCAAAATGTCTCAAAATCCTTTTTGAGCATTTACAGCCGTTATGCTGTCCAATTTCTGCTAGAAATTCTAATGTCTTGTGTTATATCATGTTCCAGATGGCTTCTCGTCCTCAGAATCAAGTGGTTCGTTTGACTCGATGCCTAGATGTACCCGGCCATACTGCCATGTTGGTCAGGGTAATGACTGAGGCTGGATACCGTTGATATCCTGAGTACACAGTCGAAGAGCAATTCCGAGACTTTAATCAAAGTCAATATTTTTGCACTGTTAGGATATTTCCATCTTATCCTGGATCTACCGAGCCCCTCCACTGCTCCTATGGACTCGGGGTTACTATTGAGATGGCTGTGCAGGATGATGCCTACTCTATGCTGACCATCATGCGAGTCAGGACTGGCCTGTTTCGGAACTCCGACTTCCGATATATGCCAGCTTCACTCCCGGGAGCACTAGGGTATCTCAAGGCTATCTATGCTGACTCCACTCAGGAGGATTCACTGACCCGCACCACTGCACAGTTGCTTGAAGACAAGGACCGTGAAAATTGGGCCTTGAGACTAGAGCTTTTCAATACCCGTGCTGATCATTGGGCCACTTTGACTCGGTTTGCACCGGTTGTGCAAGCTGGATATATGGATATGCGAGATCTCTATCCTGTGAGATCTGCTCTGCCAGACATGATGGATTGGCGTGATGTAGGAGGCATCACCCCACCTCGTGGTCCCCGCAGGCCACCGTTTGTTGGTCCAAGACCTCATCCTAGTCCCTATGGTCCACAAGCTCCACGGGACCGACTGTTTCCGGATGATCACGTTGAGCTTCCAGGCTATGGAGGTGACTTCTATGAAGACTACTATGGAGCTGTCTGAGTTAGTAGTAGTATCACTAGTAATGTAATAGTTGTATTTCCACCGTCCTGCGTGACTCATGGGATATGACTTAGCTTGTACCACTTTCCGGAGGTGTAGAAAAATAATGTATAGGAGCTTGGAATGCCTCCGATGAGATGTAATCTTCCCTTCACCGTAGTAGTACTTTGTTTGGTTTGTACTAAACCTTGTATGGTGTGTATGACGATGGAATAAAAGAAGCAATTTCTATATCTACCATGTCATACGGATGATCATCTTACATTCCAAGTTATCCAATACATTCTACATTTCTATGTCAGAATCTTATCATCCTGGACTAAACCATTGTCTTGTTTTCCCTAGGATGGTCAACACCCGCAACAACCCTGCTCTCCCAAAGCAGGCCGAAGGCAGCAGAGTTGGGGAAACAAACCTGCTTCACCCTCCTTCTCTGGCCGAGGTTATGCTGGAAGCCGAGAGAAACAAGCAGGAGACCAACCGTTTGTTGGAGCGCATCGAGCAGAACACAACACACCATTGGAGGAATAACTTGGTGTCACTCAGTGACTTCATCAAGTTACATCCACCCACCTTCCACCACTCTGTCGAGCCTCTCGACGCTGATGACTGGCTTCGCAGTATTACTCACAAGCTATGTTCTGCACTCATAGCTGAGGCTGACAAGGTCACATTTGCTGCATATCATCTTGAAGGCCCCGCCAGTCTCTGGTGGGAGAACTATGGAGCCATGCACCCAGTGGGCCAGGTCACTACTTGGGCTGAATTCAGCGCGGTTTTCCGTGAACACCACATTCCGGAGGGTCTCATGGACCGTAAACGTGAGGAGTTCTGCAGTTTCACTCAAGGCCGACTCTCTGTGGATGCATACAGCAGGGAGTTCGGTAACCTAGTACGGTATGCAACTGAGGAAGTTTCCACTGATGCCAAGAAGAAAGCAAGGTTCCGTAAGGGACTTAGCCCTGAGCTTCGCCGTGACCTCCGTCTGCATGAGTGCACATCTTTTCATAAGCTTGTAAACAAAGCCATCAGTGCTGAGTCTGGTCAGACTGATTATGAGGCAACACGCAAGCATGGCCGTGACATGGGTTCCTCATCCGGTGCTGGTCCTCAGAAGCGCCGGGTGTGGGTGCCTAACACTGCCCTGCCACCCAGGTTCACACCGAGGCCATCCTATCAGGCGCCTCGCCCCGCTCAGCAGTTTGCACCAGCCAGGCCCTATGGTGGGCCAACCAACAATGCTCCTCCATGCACCAGCTCCGTGACGTGCTTCAAGTGTGGGGAATCGGGCCACTACCTGCGCGAGTGTCCCCAGACCAACCCCAACCAGTCTGGAAAAGCTGTTGGCCATGGCAAGCCGACAGGGAAAGTGTTCTACTCCAAGCCGGCCACCGCTGCACGTGGCCATGTCAACTGTATCTCTGCTGAAGAAGCTCAAGAGGATCCCAACGTCGTTCTCGGTACGCTCCTTGTTAACTGACACCCGGCATCTGTTCTTTTCGATACTGGAGCATCTCATTCATTTATATCCGACATCTATGCCCGTCTGCATAACACCACATTCTGTGAGATGCCCACCTCTATGGTAATTCAAACCCCGGGATCCAAATGGCAAACTTCTAGAGTAAGCCATGGGAATGAAATTCAAGTCGACAGACTTGTTTTTCTCGCATCATTGATAGCTCTCAAATGTTCGGATATTAATATCATCTTGGGTATGGACTGGATGTCAGCCTATCATGCCAAGATTGATTGCTTCTCTAGGACCGTTCAACTCACCCATCCTTCAGGAAAGATAGTCAATGTATTGACCCGAGTAGCCAAGCGACAGCTATATTCTCTTAACGCCAGTCCTTTGCCAGACCTCGAAGACGTTCCGGTAGTCCGTGACTTTCCGGATGTGTTTCCAGAAGAATTGCCAGGTGTTCCACCTGACAGAGATGTCGAGTTCGTGATAGATCTCATTCCAGGAACTGTCCCAATTTCTAGAAGACCCTATAAGATGGCATCACTAGAACTAGCCGAGCTTAAGAAACAACTCGATGAGTCCTTGAAAAAGGGTTTTATCCGTCCTAGTTCGTCTCCATGGGCTTGTCCCGTCCTCTTCGTCAAGAAGAAGGATGGTATGGATCGGATGGTTGTAGATTATCGACCAGTCAACCTGGTCACAATCAAGAACAAGTATCCGCTCCCCAGGATCAACGATCTGTATGATCAGCTCGCTGGATCCTCAGTCTTCTCCAAAATGGATTTGAGGTTGGGCTACCATCAAATCAAAATCAAGAACGGGGACATTCCTAAAACGGCCTTTGTTACTCGTTATGGCCAATATGAGTACACCGTCATGTCCTTCGGTTTAACCAACGCTCCAGGCACCTTCTCTCGCTTAATGAACTCAATCTTCATGGAGTATTTGGATAAGTTCGTCGTGGTTTACCTCGATGATATACTCATCTACTCCAAGAATGAGGAAGAACATGCTGAGCATCTAAGGCTAGTGTTGATGAAACTTCGAGAGCATCACCTTTATGCCAAATTCTCTAAATGCGAATTTTGGTTGCCAGAGGTGACCTATCTAGGACATGTAATTTCTGGTAAGGGTATTGCTGTCAATCCCGAGCGAGTTCAAGTCGTCCTTAATTGGACTCCACCTGAATCGGTCAAGCAAGTTCGGAGTTTCCTTGGCTTAGCGAGCTATTGTCGCCGCTTTGTCGAGAACTTCTCCAAGGTTGCTAAACCTCTAACTGAACTCCTCAAGAAAGATAAAAAGTTTGAGTGGACTCAATAATGTGAGCACAGCTTTTAGGAACTGCAAAGACACCTGACATCTGCTCCTGTACTGGTACCACCAGATTTCTCTAAGGACTTTGTTATCTATTGCGACGCCTCGCGACAAGGACTAGGTTGCATTCTTATGCAAGATTGTCACGTAATTGCTTATGCTTCACGGCAATTGCACCCACATGAGGAAAACTACCCTACTCATGATCTAGAGCTTGCAGCTGTAGTCCATGCACTCAAAACCTGGCGACATTACCTCATCGGTAATCGTTGCGAAATCTTCACAGATCACCAAAGTCTGAAGTACATATTCACCCAACCGGATTTGAATCTCAGGCAAAGACGTTGGGTCGAGTTGATCACAGATTTCGACTTAGGGATAACTTACACCCCAGGAAAAGCCAATGTCATGGCTGATGCACTAAGTCGTAAATCTTATTGTAACAATCTGATGTTACAACAAAGTCAACCACTTCTCCACGAGGAATTTCGGAAGCTTAATCTTCACATCGTTCCTCAAGGATTTCTTTTCACCTTGGTGGCGAAACCTACCCTTACGGATCAGATCATCAAAGCTCAGAAAGTAGATCCGGGGATTTCCCGTATCAAGAGAAACATCAAGAAAGGAGTTGCGAATTGTTTCTCCATTGATGATCAAGGAGTCGTATACTTCGGGAACCGCCTAGTGGTTCCTAAAATGTGAAACCTGAGGTGATTGATCCTTAAGGAGGCTCATGAATCTCCTCTCACCATTCATTCCGGTAGCACTAAGATGTATCAGGACCTACGCCAGAGGTTCTAGTGGACTAGGATGAAGAGAGAAATTGCTCAATATATTGCTAGCTGCGACGTCTGTCGTCGTGTAAAAGCAGAGCATCAACGGCCTGCTGGCACCCTTCAACCTTTAGCTATTCCTGAATGGAAATGGGATAAAATTGGTATGGATTTCATCACCGGTTTTCCCAGGACCAAGAGAGGGAATAACGTTATCTTCGTCGTTGTCGATCGTCTTTCCAAAGTATCCCATTTCTTGCCTGTTCGTGAGAGTATAACCTCTAGTCAGCTAGCAGACTTGTATATCTCCCGAATAGTATCCCTCCATGGTGTTCCACTGGAAATTAACTCGGATCAAGGAAGTCTCTTCACCTCTCGATTTTGGGAAAGTTTCCAAAATGCTATGGGAACCCGCCTTTCCTTTAGCACTACTTTTCACCCTCAATCAAGTGGTCAAGTAGAACGTCTCAACCAGATTCAAGAAGACATGCTTCGAGCTTCTGTTATCTCATTTGGAATGGATTGGGAGAAATGCCTTCCATTTGCTGAATTTGCTTATAACAACAGCTATCAATCTAGCTTGGGTAAAGCTCCTTTTGAAGTTCTCTATGGACGAAGGTGTCGAACGCCCCTTAACTGGTCAGAAACCGGGGAAAGACAATTCTTTGGCCCGGATATGATCTAGGAAGCAGAAGAGCAAGTTCGCATTGTTCGTGAAAAGTTGAAAACAGCCCAATCTCGTCAAAAGAGTCAATATGACCGAAAACATAAGGCTATGACTTTTGAGGTTGACGAGAAGGCTTACCTTCAGGTTACTCCTCTGAAGGGAACCCATCATTTCGGTATCAAAGGCAAATTGGCTCCTCGCTACATTGGACCCTTTCGCATTCTCGCTAAACAAGGAGAAGTTGCCTACCAATTGGAACTACCTCCGCATCTCTCCAGAGTCCACGATGCCTTCCACGTTTCTCAACTCAGGCGTTGCTTCTCGGATCCTATCCATGGAGTGGACCACGAAACGCTTGATCCTCAAGATAACCTCACGTATCGAGAGTACCCCGTTCGTATCCTCAATCAAGCCGAGCGCACCACTCGACGTCATAATATCAAGTTTCTCAAGGTTCAATGGTCGCACCATTCTGAGAAGGAAGCAACTTGGGAAAGGGAGGATCATCTTCGACTTGAGTACCCCGCCTTCTTTCCGGAGGAACCTAAATCTCGGGACGAGATTCTTTTGAGTGGGGGTGAGTTGTCACATCCTAGCTAGTTCATGCATTAGAGTGTTGCATCATGTCTATTTTTCTCAACAGAAACTTGAAATGGGGATGACAGAACCCCCAGCCCCCTCTGAAACCAACTAGGGTTTACTAAAAATATTTTCAATGAACCTGAAATGCCCTTCTAAAATGTCCATCATTTTTGCCTTGGTTCAGAGCCTCTGCCCAAAGTGGTGCACAATTTTCTAGGTCATCCTAAGGTTTTTGAATTAAATCATAAGTATTTGAGTTTGGGCATTTAAATTATATAAATTATTTTAAATGCTCAAATAATCCCAAACTAAAATCTTCCATGCTGGATATATTCCAGTTAGTGGCCATGAGCAGTTTGGTGAATTTTGGAGTTGTTTAGGTATTTTTAGTAAGTCCACAAAGTTACAGAATAAATAAAAAACAATAAATAAAGAGAGAGAGAGAGGGAACTAACCTGGCAGCCCAACTAGCCAGCCCACCTAGCCAGCCCAGCCCAGCAGCCGCTCCAGCGAGCTGCTTGCCGTCGCCAGGCAGGCAGGCAGGTGCTCGACGGCGGCACCAGCGCGCGCCATGCAGCTGCCCGCCGCCCTGCTTCCTCCCCTCGCCTCTCTGCTGACTGGTATGAGCTCCACGTCGCGCCCCGAACCCTGTGGACACATCCATTCTCCCCCTGCCTCTCTCCCTCGCTCTCCCACGCCATGGCCGACGCCACCGCAGCCGCACCGTCGTCGTAGTCGCGCTCTCCATCGTCCTTGCATCGTGCCGTCATGTCCAGGAGCTCCGCCACCCTCCTCTTCGTCGAGCTAGCCGAGCCCCGAGCGCTCGCTTGCCCCGAGGCCTCTGCACCGACCTCACCCGACTCCGCCATCGCCGGAGATCCCCTTCGCCGTCACCACCGCACCAGCTCGTCCCCGACCGCGCCGTCTGGTTCCTCGAGATCGATGTGAGCCCAGCTACCTCTCCCCCTTTCCTTTCTCGCTCTCGAGCCCCGTAGCGGCTGCACCTATCTCACCCGCACGCGCCGCCGCGGAGCTCGTCGCTGACGTGACTCCGGCCACCCACTGGCCACACCACCGTGTCCAACGCACTCACCACACTCGCAGGAACCCGTAGCACCTCACCACGAGCCTCGCCGTGCTCCGTAGCTTCTGGTTCATCCTCACCCAAACTCCGACGACCGCCAAAGTCGTCGTCGGCGCCGTTTCCGGCCACCCCGAGCTCAACCAACACCACCAAGAGCTGCGGCTTGCTCCCAGCTACGCATAGATGCCCTCCGCGGCTCTTCTGGTCGCCGGAATGCACAAAACCACTCTCGCCGCTGCGTTCGGCCTCGATGGTGGCTAAACGCCGGCGACTTGATCCCGCTGACCCCTCGTTTGACCACAGGTGGGCCCAGTTTGACCCCCCTGGGTCAATGACAGGTGTGGCCCAGCCCTGTTAACTAATCAGGATTAGTTTTAATTAATATTTAGTTAAACTAATTACACTGACACACAGGACCCACTAGTCAGGGTTGACCTGGACTGTTCCGTTGACCGCTGACGTCATCCTGACGTAATGCTGACGCAGTAATTTATTTACTGGAATTATTTTTATACAGGAAGTTCCAGTAAATACCACAAACTTTAAAAAATCATAGAAATTAATCTGTAACTCCAAATGCAAAGTCTTATATATGAAAAATGATCAGAAAAATCCAATCTATCCATCTGTACTGGTTTCATGCATGCTTAAGCAAGCTAACCTGATGTTTAGTGCAGAACAAGATAAGCACTTAAAAGGGCCATCTATGAGTTTGAAACTTGAATCTTTGATTCAAAATAGTTCAAACCCATCTGGTCTTAGTTGCGTTAGCCCAATACACTAATTTTGCCATGTCTCATGCATGCATCATATTGTTGCATATTGTTTGGTGATGTTGTGTATCGGTGCTCTCTGCGGCAGGTTCTGCCCCCGAGGAGTACCACGATTACCCTAGCGAAGAGCAATACTAGTGCACCGACCCATCAGGCAAGCAACCAACCATTTGATCATATCGATACAATCCCATGTTCTCACTTCTGCTCTCTTTTACTGCATTAAGACAACGCATTTCAAACTCCTGTGTGCTATGGTAGTTGAACCCATTTCCTCTGCATGACCTGTCATTGCCACAGTAACTAGATGAAACCCACTAGCATGTGTAGGAGTTGGTTGAGCCATATGTATATGTTGTTCCTACCTTGCTATGCCTGCTATGCTTAGAGTCGTGTCAGGTCTGGTTCATCTGGGTGATGGGCTAGAGTGAAATGATCATGCCGGTAATGAGAGTGATGTGTTGAACACGATTTGGTAAAGGTACCAATGAGAGGCCATGTAGGAGTACATGGTGGGTTGTTTCATTGAAGCCGTCCTTAAGCACTGAGATCTGTATGTGTGATTTAAGCATCAGCTACTACCATGCATTGGGCCCGAAACCAATGGACCCTCTCGACTTCTTATTCACCCTAGTCCTCTATCCAGGAGTTGCAAGTAGTTTCTGGTGTTTGTAGCCTACTGGAGGCCGTGGACAGTGCTGACCGCGGGGTGGGCTGTGATGCGGTAGGTATGTGGCACGGTGTACCGGATACCCGTTAGGTATCTCGGGAACCCTGTACACATCGTTCGGGGCCGTATGTGGAAACCTCGGCCGGACTCCCTGCGGATGGAACGTGGATAGGCGATAAACCTGGACTAGAGACTTAGGTGTTTAGGTAGGTCGTGGCCGACACCCACGTTGGGCTTCCGCTTGAAGGTTGCCGAGTACATGTCGTGTAAATGGCGGTAAGTGGTGAGAGCGTGTATGAAGAAGTACACCCCTGCAGGGTTAACATCATCTATTCGAATAGCCGCGTCCGCGGTAAAGGACTACTTGGTTGCCTATACAGTTCATAGACAAGTAAATGGATACTACTAAAAACCTCAAGATAAGCGTGAGTGCCGAGGATGGCTCTTTCGTAGGATGACGGAGGTGGATCCTCGGTGGTGTATTGAAGTGGTGTGTAGTGGACTCGTGTGCGCAAAACCATTTCAATTTGGTGTCTCGTAGGATAGCTTAGCCAAGAGTCAAAGCTGGCTTGCTGCAATAACCCCACCAACCCTTCTTGATAATGTGCATGTATGTAGGATCTGATGTAAGTCTTGCTGAGTACCTTTGTACTCATGTTGCTTTAATTACATTTTTCAGAAGACGCTGCAACCCCTTCTGATGGGTTCTTCGTAGACGTTGACATCGATGAGTAGACTGAGGCCCAGGTGGTGATCCTGAGCTTGTGAAGGACCATGTAGTATAGCCAGGCTTCCCCAAGCCTCTTTTATTTTACTAGTTGTCTGTACTCAGACAAGTTACTTTCGCTGTTGGCTTGTATGCTTGTATGACTTGAATGTGGGTTGTGTGACCCGTACTTGTGTGTATGCTATGTATGGCTCTCTGAGCCTTTAAATAAAAGTACTTGTGTCATAGAGTCATGTTGTGATGCCTTGTTGTATTTGCACATATCGAGCATATTGTGTGTATGATTGAAATGCTTGGTATGTGTGGGATCTGACTATCTAGTTGTTTATCCTTAGTAGCCTCTCTTACCGGGAAATGTCTCCTAGTGTTTCCACTGAGCCTTGGTAGCTTGCTACTGCTCCGGAACACTTAGGCTGGCCGGCATGTGTCATTCTTTGTTCCTATGTCTGTCCCTTCGGGGAATGTCACGCGATGGATACCAGAGTCCTGTTAGCCCGCTACAGCCCGGTTTACCGGAGTCCTGCTAGCTCAGTGCTACAGCCCGGATTCACTTGCTGATGACCGACACATTCGATGCTGGGTCATGGATGCCTGTCCCTGTAAGTTTGTGCCACTTTGGGTTTACGACTAGCCATGTCAGCCCGGGCTCCCTACCATAGGATGCTAGCGACATTATCATATACGTGTGACAAAAGGCGCAAACGGTCCCGGGCAAAGGTAAGGCGACACCCGTGGGAATACCGTGCGTGATGCCGCAAAGTGATATGAGGTGTTACATGCTAGATCGATGTGGCATCGAGTCGGGGTCCTGACACCCTCTCCGGCACCCTGCCGGAGGGGGCCATCATCACCGGAGGCCATGGAGGAGGATCTCAGAGGGGCCATCATCTCCATGAAGGCCAAGGACCAGAGGGGGAAAGCCATGGAGGAGGAAGCACAAGGGGGAGAACCTCTCCTCCTCTCTCTTGGTGGCACCGGAGTGCCATCGGGAGGGGAATCATCGCCGCGGTGATCGTCTTCATCAACATCACCATCATCATCATCACCATCCTCATCTCTTTTACGCGGTCCACTCTCTCGCACCCCACTGTAATCCCTACTTGAACATGGTGTTTTATGCTACATATTATGATCCAATGATGTGTTGCCATCTTATGATGTTTTGAGTAGATATCTTTTGTCCTTGAGTTGATTGATGATCTAGATTGGTCCAAGTTGTATGTTTTCTTATTGGTGTTGTCCTATGGTGCCCTCCATGTCGCGCAAGCGTGAGGGATTCCCGCTGTAGGGTGTTGCAATACGTTCATGATTCGCTTATAGTAGTTGCTAGAGTGACAGAAGCTTAAACCCGAGTAAGGGGGTTGTTGCGCATGGGATAAAAGGGGACTTGATGCTTTAATGCTATGGTTGGGTTTTACCTTAATGAATCTTTATTATTTGCAGATGCTTGCTAGAGTTCCAATCATAAGAGCATATTTTCCAAGTAGGAAAAGTATGTTAGTTTATGCCTCTCCCTCATATGAAATTGCAATGACGCCTACCGATCTTGTTAACAATTGCTTAGGACAATTCCGCACACCGATCCACCATTATTCCACACTCGCTATTTATATTATTTAGTAGTATATTCTAACTTTATGATAACAACACCTACTTTTAGCTCTCCGATATCATACAAAGTTATCCTCTTTATACCCACAACACAGTTTTATTTCTTGTTTCTAGTTGGAAGCAAACGTTCGATGCACGTAGAGTCATATCAGTGGCAGATAGGGCTTGAGAGAATATTGATCTTACCTTTATCTCCTTGTGGGTTCGACACTCCATACTTATCACTTCTACCTTTGGGAATTGCACTGCACTTGGGGATTATCAAGCTCTTTTCTGGCGCCGTTGCCAGGGAGCAATAGCGTGGGGTTGATATTCTCGTGTGTGCTTGTTTGCTTTCTTCACTAAGTAGATTTTGTTTTTCCTTTTTGTTTCTGTTTAGTTGTGGGTGAAACATACAAAAAAAATTCAAAAGAATGAAAATACCAAAAAAGAATTACTTGCCTCTCATGCCTAAAAAAGTTTTCCAAAAAGAGAAGTGATTGGAAAGTTATGCATTGAAGAAGTGAGGGTCGACCTTGAGCACTTGTGTTCATGCTCACGGAAACAATGTAGAATTTTTCATGGAAGTTTCTCTGTATTATCCCCTTGTATATACCCATTGTATTATGAAAATAATGTGCCAAGCTTTGGTTTTAGTGTGATAAGATTGCTTGCTTGCCATGTGCAGAACAAAAACAGAAACTTTGGCTGTAGTGCATGAATTTAAATTTTTTTACTGGGAAGTCAAATGGGTCTGAAACTTTTTGCACATTACTTCTGTACAAATGTTTCAAATTGTAAATTTTACTTCATAATTTTTGGAGGTCCAGAAGTATACATTTGATACAGATTACTACAGACTGTCCTATTCTTGACAGATTCTGTTTTTCGTGTGTTGTTTGCTTATTTTGATGCATCTATGGCTAGTATGCAGGGTATGAACCATAGAGAAGTTGGAATACAGTAGGTTTAACACCAATATAAACAAATAATGAGTTAATTACAGTACCTTAAAGTGGTAGTTTGCTTTATTACACTAATGGATCTCACAAGTTTTTGTTTAAGTCTTTTGTGAATGAAGTGTTTGAAGAACGAGGAATTACCGATGTGAGAAGAACAAAATAGAGACAAGAGTTCAAGCTTGGGGATACCCAAGGCACCCCAAGTAAATATTTCAAAGGATACTCAAGCATCTAAGCTTGGGGATGCCCCGGTTGGCATCCCATCTTTCTTCTTCAACAAATATCAGTATACCTCGGTTTTTGTTTTGTTCACATGATTTGTGTCCTTTGTGTTTGTATTTTTCTTTAAGAATCATGCTAGTATGAGCTAGCTCTTCATTTATTTATAGAATGCTTCATGTGCTTCACTTATATCTTTTAAGTATGATCTTATAGAATTGCTCTTTGTGCTTCACTTAAATCGTTTGAGTATGGTTTTGTAGAATGCTTCGTGCGCTTCACTTATATATTTTGAGCTTGGATATTGGCTAGTTTATATTAGTTGTAAAATGCTCCAGGAACTTCCCTTATATCTTTTGGAGTATGAATAATACTATAATTTAAAGTGGGTTTGGAAGAGTGACAACTTTAGGAATTAGTGATCCCACTATCTTGGAGGAGGTTGAATCTTTGTACGATATTTATGAAAGTGGATTTGGAAGAGTGTCAACTTTAGTTAGTATTCCACCATTTTGGAAGAGGTTCCAATTGAGTATGAGAACAAAGTTGCTATCCATGTTGCTACTGAATTTTTTTATGAGGGAGGAATATGTGCTTGTAGGAGTTGCAATAATATCAAGTTTCCTCTCTATGTGCTTAAATTTTTGAAGTTATACTTGTTTTGCCTTCCTATGCTAGTTGATTCTTGTTCCTATAAATTGTGTGCTCACAAAATCCCTAGGCATAGGAAGAGAGTTAGATTTAAATATGCTAGTCATATTCTTCATGATGCTCTTTTTATGTTTCAACTCTTATCTTTTATGCGAGCATCATTGAAATCATCATGCCTAGCTAAAAGGCATTAAAGAAAAGCGCTTGTTGGGAGACAACCCAATGTTTATACTTACTGTTTTTGTGTGTCTAAATGATTAAGCTACTGTAGTAATCATGTTTTATAGCTTTTATTTCAATAAAGTGCCAAGTAAGACCTTTGGGAAGACTTGGGTGAAAGTTAATGTGATCTTGCTGTAAAAAACAGAAACTTTGCGCTCATGAGATTAGCTGTCATCTTTTTTACAGAAGAGTGGTTTTGAGTTGATTCTTTTTGCAGAAGATTAATAGACAAATTCCTCACGTCCACCAATTTATTTAATAATTTTGGAGTAGCAGAAGTGTGGTTATTGTTCAGATCATTACAAATGTTCTGTTTCTGATAGATTCTGTTTTCACTGCATAGTTTGCTTGTTTTCTAGTTTCTATGGCTTATATTTCTCAATATAAATTGTAGAAATAATATGGTACAGTAGGAATTATGTGAAAACAATTATGAACCTTGTCTTTTACAGTACCAAAGTGCATGGTCTACTCTTTATCATACTAACCTATCTCACGAAGTTTGGTTGAGTTTTGTGTGGTTGAAGTTTTCAAGTTTTGGGTAAATATTCTATGGACTATGGAATAAGGAGTGGCAAGAGACTAATATTGGGGATTCCCAAGGCACCCCAAGGTAATATTCAAGGACAACCAAGAGCCTAAGCTTGCGGATGCCCCGGAAGGCATCCCCTCTTTCGTGTTCGTTCATCGGTAACTTTACTTGGAGCTATATTTTTATTCATCACATGATATGTGTTTTGCTTGGAGCATCATTTCATCTTGTTAGTATTTGCTTTATGTTATTTAGAATAATGTTTTGCATCTTTAGTTTCAATAAAATTGTCAAGGATAGCCTTTACCATGCTTATTTTGCTAGTTTACATGTTGCTGTTTCAAAACAGGAAGTTTACCGCTGTTGCAAAAATTCCCTAGAAAAGTCAGAGAACGGTCTAATGTTGAATCTTTTTGCATATTAAGCTATGATAAATTTATTACAGTGGGAATTTTCTCTTATAATTTTTCGAGTTACGGAAGCATTGATACTCTTGCATTCTACAGACTGTACTGTTTTGGCAGATTGCTGTTATGTTTGCATTGTTTGCGTATGTTTGCTTGTTTAATGATTCTATTTGAGGATAGGAGTATTAAATATGCATAGGCATTTAGTATTCAATGTTCAATAATAATTTTAGTGATTTGTTACAGTATAAAATGATAAGGATTTGTATTGGTTTATACTAACCCATCTCACGAGTTTTTATTGAGTTTGTTGTGAATGAAGCTTTTGATAAAAAAGAAACCGTGATATGAGAGGAATTAAGGAGACATAAAAGCTCAATCTTGGGGATTCCCAAGGCACCCCAAGATAATATTTCAAGAAGTATCAAGCATCTAAGCTTGGGGATGCCCCGGCAGGCATCCCACGTCTCTTGTTCAACAATTATCGATTAGTATCGGTTGAACCTAAGTTTTTGCTTCTTCACATGAGTTGTGCTATCCTTGCAATGTCATTTTATTTCAATTTCACTTGCTATTTGAATAAAATCATTGGATCTGATTATTGAATAAAAAAGGGAACCCTCCCATGGCTAGTGAATTATTTGACTACTCGGGGTCTTTCACTCATATCTTTTGGAGTAGTTTTTCATTTACTCGTGTGCTTCACTTATATCCTATGAGTAAATAGTTGAATGAGTTGAATGTCATGAATCTGAATTTATATATGTTTCATTTGCTTATAACATTGATAGTAATGACTTCACATATAAAGAGTATGAGGCATAAAAATTGTTGAGAGTTGGCAAACGTAGTTTTGGTCATCGTTGCAATTAATAGGAAGTAATAAGGAAAGAGAGGTTCACATACAAATATATTATCTTGGACATCTTTTATGATTGGGAGCACTCATTAAGTATGACATGCTAAAAGAGTTGACGTTGGACAAGGAAGACAACATAATGGTTTATGTTTTCCGACATCTCAGTTAAAGTATATTGTCATTGACCTTCCAAACATGTTGAGCTTGCCTTTCCCCCTCATGCTAGCCTAAAATTCCTAGCACCAAGTAGAGATACTACTTGTGCTTCCAAATATCCTTAAACCCAGTTTTTTCCATGAGAGTCCACCATATCTACCTATGGATTGAGTAAGATCCTTCAAGTAAGTTGTCATCGGTGCAAGCAATAAAAATTGCTCTCTAAATATGCATAAATTATTAGTGTGGAGAAAATAAACTTTGTACGATCTTGTTGTGGAAGTAATAAAAGCGATGGACAGCATAATAAATGTCCACATACAAGGGGCAATATAAAGTGACGTTCTTTCGCATTAAGATTTTGTGTATCCAACCCTAAAAGCGCATGACAACCTCTGCTTCCCTCTGCGAAGGGCCTATCTTTTAGTTTATGCTTTTACTTTATGCTTGAGTCAAGGTGATCCTCACCTTTACCTTTTTCATTTTATCCTTTGGCAAGCCCCTCATGTTTGAAAGATCATGATATATATATATATATATATATATATATATATATATATATATATATATATATATATATCAAATTGGATGTAAGTTAGCATGGTCTATTATTGTTGACATCACCTAAAGGTGAATACATTGGGAGGCAACACAATAAGCCCCTATCTTTCTCAGTGTCCGGCTGAAACTCCATAACCACAAGTATTGCATGAGTGTTAGCAATTGTAGAAGACTATATGATAGTTGAGTATGTGGACTTGCTGAAAAGCTCTATTCTTGACTCTTTCTGATGTTATGGTAAATTGCAATTTCTTCAATGACTGAGATTATAGTTCATTAGTTCTCAATGAAGTTTCTGAACCATACTTGACATTGTGAATAGATTGTTACTTGATCATGAAAAGTTTTATGAGATAAGCTATTATTATGACACATATTGATGCTAGAAAAGGTGATTAAAATTATCTTTGATCAAACTTGTGAACCTACTAGCATTCACACTTCATAAATTATTTCTTTTATCATTTACCTACTCGAGGACGAGCAGGAATTAAGCTTGGGGATGCTGATATGTCTCCAACGTATCTATAATTTATGAATCATTCATGCTATTATATTATCCTTCTATGATGATTTATATGCATTTATATGTCATTCTATATGATTTTTGGGACCAATCTATTAACCTAGAGCCTAGTGCCAGTTTCTGTTTTCTCCTTGTTTTTGTGTTTTATAGAAAAGGGATACCAAACGGAGTCCAAATGACGTGCCAATTATTGAGGATTTTTTATGGACCAAAAGAAGACCACGGAGCATCGGAGTTGGGCCAAAAGAGTCCCAGGCTGCCCACAAGAGTGGGGGGCGCGCCCCCCTATCTCGTGGACAGCCCGGAGGCCCCCTTGACGTGAAACCAACGCCAAAAATTCCTATAAATACGGAAACCTTCGGGAATTAACCTAGATTGGAAGTTCCGCCGTCGTAAGCCTCTGTAGCCACGAGAAATCAATCTAGGCCCTCTCCGGCACCCTGCCAGAGGGGGCCATCATCACCGGAGGCCATGGAGGAGGAACTCGGAGGGGCCATCATCTCCATGAAGGCCAAGGACCAGAGGGGGAAAGCCATGGAGGAGGAAGCACAAGGGGGAGAACCTCTCCTCCTCTCTCTTGGTGGCACCGGAGTGCCATCGGGAGGGGAATCATCGCCGCGGTGATCGTCTTCATCAACATCACCATCATCATCACCATCCTCATCTCTTTTACGCGGTCCACTCTCCCGCCCCCCCCCTGTAATCCCTACTTGAACATGGTGCTTTATGCTACATATTATGATCCAATGATGTGTTGCCATCTTATGATGTTTTGAGTAGATATCTTTTGTCCTTGAGTTGATTGACGATCTAGATTGGTACGAGTTGTATGTTCTATTATTGGTGTTGTCCTATGGTGCCCTCTGTGTCGCGCAAGCGTGAGGAATTCCCGTTTTAGGGTGTTGCAATATGTTCATGATTCGCTTATAGTGGGTTGCTAGAGTGACAGAAGCTTAAACCCGAGTAAGGGGGTTGTTGCGTATGGGATAAAAGGGGACTTGATGCTTTAATGCTATGGTTGGGTCTTACCTTAATGAATCTTTAGTATTTGCGGATGCTTGCTAGAGTTCCAATCATAAGAGCATATGATCCAAGCAGGAAAAGTATGTTAGTTTATGCCTCTCCCTCATATAAAATTGCAATGACGACTACCGATCTTTTTAACAATTGCTTAGGAAAATTCTGCACACCGATCCACCATTATTCCACACTCGCTATTTATATTATTTAGTAGTATATTCTAACTTTATGATAACATCACCTACTTTTAGCTCTCCGATATCATACAAAGTTATCCTCTTTATACCCACAACACAGTTTTATTTCTTGTTTCTAGTTGGAAGCAAACGTTTGGTGCACGTAGAGTCATATCAGTGGCAGATAGGGCTTGAGAGAATATTGATCTTACCTTTAGTTCCTTGTGGGTTCGACACTCCATACTTATCACTTCCACCTTTGGGAATTGCTAAGATGATTCCCTGCACTTGGGGATTATCAACAGGTATGACTATCTTGATTCTGTCATAAATTTGTCATGGATGTACATGCATGACAAAAAACGCGACCTACTGTGACAAACACGTATCATCACGGAAGTTTATTTTTTGTAGTGTTTGGATTTAGGCCTGAAATAGAACAAAACTGCTGGATGAGTTGAGCCATTGAATTTGCTTCCTGCATATTGGCTTGACTAAAAACCAACAAATTATCTGCAAATAATAGAGAATGAATAGGAGGGCAGTTTGGTACAAGCGAAATTCCTCGAAGATGGTGAGCATCCAAGGCTTCATTGAGGGCAAGAGACAATTCATTAATGGCAATAACAAACAAATAAGGAGACATAGGACAGCCTTGACGAATACCTCTAGAACTTCTAAATTTATGAGAATGATGTCCATTAACAAGCATAGAGAAAGTAGGTGAAGAAATGCATGCATGAATCAAATTAATTAAGTGATCATGCAACCCTTTATGCGCGAGAGCAAACACAATGAAATTCCATTCTAGGTGAGCAAAAGCTTTAGCAAGATCAATTTTAAACATGAAAGCCTGATGATTCCATGATTTAAGAGTGAAAGAATGAGTAATTTCTTGAGCAATGATGATGTTATTGCTAATTCTTCTACCCTCAATAAAAGCTTGTTGAGCAGGATCAATATAATCAGGAAGATGAGGCTTAATCCTATTAGCCATAGATTTGGCAATGATTTTAGAAACAACATTTGAAAGACTAATAGGACAATAATCCATTGGAACCTGAGGCACTAGCTTTCTCGGAATAAGCGCAATATTAGTATCATTAATGTGAGGAGGTAAGATGCCAGTTTGATAAAAATTTCCCACAAGCTGAGTGACTTCATCCCCTATCCACTCCGAGGCCTCCAAATAAATGTCAACATTAAAACCATCTAGCATGGAGAAGCATTCAACTTCATCGCTTTCAAAATCTGCAAGACTTCATGTTTATCAAGAAGAAAATCAGTGGGGTCCAAAGAGTTCTCAGGAAATGAGTAGTGAGAAAAGGCCTCCCAATGTTAACATTTGGCGAAGAGAAGATGTATCTAAAATAATTGACAAAAGTATTTGTGACGCCCCCAATTCAATCGTACACTAATCATGCACGCAAACGTGTACGATCAAGATCACGGACTCACGGGAAGATATCACAACACAACACTAAAACTAAAATAAGTCATACAAGCATCATATTACAAGCCAGGGGCCTCGAGGGCTCGAATACAACTGCTTGAACACAAACGAGTCAGCGGAAGCAACAATATCTGCGTGTAGACATAAGTAAACAAGTTGCCATAAGATGGCTAACACAAACAGGGATACAGACCGAAAGAGGCGCATGCCTCCTGCCTGGGATCCTCCTAAACTACTCCTGGTCATCGGCGGCCTAAATGTAGTAGGAGGCACCCTCGGTGTAGTAGGGGTTATCGTCGACAGTGGCGTCTGGCTCCTGGGCTCCAGCATCTAGTTGTGACATCCGAGAAGAAGAGGAAAGGGGGGAGAGGGAGCAAAGCAACCGTGAGTACTCATCCAAAGTACTCGCAAGCAAGGATCTGCACTAAATATGCATGGGTATCTATGTAAAGGGGGAAATATCAGTGGTCTGAACTGCATAATGCCATAATAAGAGGGGGATAGCTAGTCCTATTGAAGACCACGCTTCTAGCAGCCTCCATCCTGAAGCATATAGAAGAGTGTAGCTAGTAAGTTCACCAAGTAACATCACATAGCATAATCCTACCCGGGGATCCTCCCCTCGTCGCCCTGTGGGAAAGGGATCTCCGGGTTGTCTCTAGGACTTGTCTGCGTGTGTTTTATTAAGTACCCGGTTCTAGTTGTCATAAGGTTGAGGTACAACACTGGGTCATCCTTTTACCGAGGGACACGGCTATTCGAATAGATAAACTTCCCTACAGGGGTGCACCACATTTCCCAACACGCTCGATCCCTCTGGCCGGACACACTTTCCTGGGTCATGCCCGGCCTCGAAAGATGAACACGTCACAGCCCTACCTAGGCTCAACAAAGAGGTCAGCACGCCGGTCTAAATCCTATGCACGCAGGGGTCTGGGCCCATCGCCCATTGCACACCTGCATGTTGCGTACGCGGCCGGTGAGCAGACCTAGCCTCCCTTATACAAGAGCAGGTATTCCAGTCCAACCCGGCATGCGCCGCTCAGCTGCTGACGTCAAGAAGGCTTCGGCCGATACCACGACATCGAGTGCCCATAACTATTCCCGCGTAGTTGGTTAGTGCGTATAGGCTAGTGGCCAAACTCAGACCAAATACCAAGATCTCGTTAAGCATGTTATTTTAATGTAACTGCGAACGCTGACCAGGGCCATGCCCACCTCTCACCTAGGTGGTCTCAACCTGCCATGTCACTCCACCACAAAGATCCACTCAGAGGGTCATCGGGACAAATGTCCTTTCAGCCCCTAATCCGTGAATCACTTGCGGGTACTCTACGAGCCGACCTGACTTTAGTCACCACCTGAATAGTATGTATGTAAGTATAATATATACCCATGATCACCTGCCGAGTGATCACGGCCCGATAGTATAGCATGGCAGACGGACAATAATGTAGGATCATTGATGATAAACTAGCATCCTATACTAAGCATTTAGGATTGCATGTAAGGTATCAACAACTGTAGCAACAATGACAGGCTATGAAACAGACTAGGATTAACCGAAAGCAGTAACATGCTACACTACTCTAATACAAGCAGTAGAGAGAAGGAATAGGCGATATCGGGTGATCGGGTGGGGGGGAGGGGGCTTGCCTGATTGCTCTGGCAAGAAGGAGGGGTCGTCAACACCGTATTCGAGCTGGGGGTCGTTGGCAGTCTTGGGGTCTACCGGAATGAAGTAACAGAGGGGGAACACAATAAATAACAGAGCAATCAAAGCATCACAAATCATAACATGGCAATACGTGGTGCTAGAGGTGACCTAACGCAGTAGTAGGTGATACCCGCGAAGTCGGGAAACATCCGAGAAAGTATTTCTGGTGTTTCACATTTTTGGAAAGACATATCGGAGAGGGATTGTTGCATGTTCGCTATGCTAGGAACGCGTGGCGGACGAACGAACTACGTATTCGAATTCGTCTCATCGTTCTATAAAGAATTTTCATCTAATAAATGGTTTAATTTATATTAGTTATCAAAGTTTTAATTCATTTTTTATAATTAAAAGAATTAAATTAATTATAAAATGTAATTATGATGTCAGCGTGATGTCATCAGTCAACCATCTGTTGACTGGGTCAACATATGTGTGGGTCCCGTTCGTCATTGACTAAGACTAACTAAACAAGTTTAATTAGTTCACTTAAATGATTAGGTTAATTAAAAAAATTATTAAGTTATAGAATTAATTAATAAGTATAATCTTTATTAAACTCCTTTTTCTTTTTAAACATTATCAGGGGCGGCCCCACGTGTCAATGGCCGAGGGCCTTAGCATGCGCTGGGCAGTGGTTACGGGCGCTGGCGCCGGGGCGCCTGGACCCGGCACGTCCAGGAGGGCCGGAGGCGAAGCTGAGGCGCCGGGCGTGGGTGGCTGTGACCATGGCGAGGCCCTCCGCTTGGCCGCGGCAGGCGGAGGTGAGCACAGGGGAGGAGCAGGGGTTCGCGCGGCGCGCGTGCAGCGACGGATGCGGGCGGCAGAAGCTAGCGACCGCAGAGCAGAGGCGGGGCGCGGTCGGGGTCGCAGGCAATGTGAAGCAGCGCAGTGGGCGGCACGGTGGTTTCTGCAACAAGACAAGCGGGGCGGCGCTCGGAGGAAGGCATAGGGGAGCAAACAGCACGGGGAGGAGCAGCGGGTGAATGGCCGGCGAGGGGAGCAGGGTAGCAACGGCCAGCGGCACAGAGCTGTGCACGGTCCGGTGCGCGTGAGCACGACGTGCGGGCTAGGCGAGCGCTATGACCGCGGGGGTGTGAGGAAAGGAGGAGGGGGCGCGACGAACGGGGCTCGACGACGGGACTGCTATGGGGCACGGAGAAAGCACGAGAAGGTCGAGGGATAACCAAGAGCTCACGGTGGGGCTGGAAAAGGAGATAGAGAGGTTAGAGGTGTAGCGACGATGGTAGATCGACGCGGTGGCCGGGGCCATAACCCGGCAAAGGGGAATTGCATGGGCGGCATCTCGGGGCAACCCAGTAGGTGCAGGCGACATGGTCGACAGCGGCGGTGCTCCTCGCGCAGTCCTTGGCAGCGGGGAGGTGACTAGCCACGGTGGTGAGGCAGCGCTGCAAGGAGCCCGCTCAGCGTGGGCAACACGGCGGATCTGAGGCTCGAGGTCGCAGGCGGGGAGGGAGTCGGGACGGTCCGGCGAGGTGGGGGATCGGCGACGGGGATGCATGGGCGAGCGTCGGGGTTGGCCCTGGTGCCCGATCCGATCCAGACGGGAATAGGGGACAGAAGGGGGTGGGGG
>NC_041385.1:135845782-135873414 GCF_002162155.2 Triticum dicoccoides
GGGGGAAGATTTTTTCCCTTTTTCACTGTTATATTTTATTTTCTATTTGTTATAGTTTTATAAGATATATACAAAAGCACCTAAATTAGTGTGACTAGTTTTACCACTGCCACTAAAAGTTTCAGACCTAATTAAAATGGTTTAATATCTTATAAATTATAAAAGGTATTTATCTAATTGTTTAAGCTATTATTTTATTTATTTTGGGGCTTTTCATTGCTCTATAAAAATGTGGTTTCTCCACCATAATTACCTATGCATTATTTGGCTCTCTCCAAACATTTTAGTTTTAATATTTGAAAACTATTAGTGTTTGCTTGATTTTGAATTTGAATTCGAATCGGTTTCGAACTAACGCGAGATTAGCAACAGTAATCAAGGTGATTTGGCATCATTAGCAGAGGTTCACTATAGCTTAAATATCTGGGCGTCACAATTCTCCTCCACTACAAGAAATCTCGTCCCGAGATTTAAGAGGCGTAAGGTGGGGAGGTTCTGGTTACAAAATTCTAGAGAGTGTTCTCGGTCTTAGTTGCTCTTGTCGAAGAGGTCGATCCATTACGTTGATGTCTTCATTCCATTGCTTCAGGTCATCATGATGAATTCGGCATCCTTTCCTCGGGAACTCCATCGTACGTACGAAGGACAAGGGGTAACTTCGGAAGAATGGAGCGCTACCATGTGTCGGGGAAACTGATCCACGAACACCTATGGGACCGGCGGACCGAGCCCCTTTCGGTTCGGCGGGGGGCGGAGGTCGCACGAAGAGCAGATCGAGGCGAAGCACACGAGCAGTTTACCCAGCTTCGGAGCTCTCCGGAGAGATAATACTCCTACTACTGCTTGTTTGATTGTATTGTGTTCTTGCTCTAGAGAGCTAAGTGTTTTCTGGCTTCGAAATGATCCGAACTTTCCGAACCAGTCAAACCGAACCCCCCTCTACGTTGCGCATGGGCCTCCTTTTATATGCACAAGGGGTCACCGACAGGTGGCAACGCAGAGAAGGGCAAAAATGTAAAGAGAGAGGTGGTTGGTACAGCTACTTGTACAGTGCTTTCTACCTAACCCTGACGGCAGGGGACAAGGGCATTAAATGCCCGTCTGTGTCGCCCTAACAGTGTAGAAAAGGACCGTCAAGGGCGCCACCGTCCGCCACGATGGCGATCTTGTTAGCATCGCATGCCACCGCTTACCGCTGGCTACACAGCCTTCCGCCACGCGTGCCTGGAAAGGCCCCCAGGACGACACGTTGGTGGATGCGCTGGAGCATGGGCACTGGGTGGCCGCTTGCCGCGGCAAGCGTCTTGCCGCGGTCGTGGTCTTGTCGCGCCCAGAAGCTTGTCGCTCACCGAGCCTTGCCGGGACGCGTGGTGCGTCGCGGCAAGTTCCTTGAGATGCCTCAGTTGGCCTTCCCGGCAAGCTCCTCTTGCCGGGGCCTTGTCCTCTTGACTTGAATACTTTGTTCTTGAATGGCTCCAAAGGAGCCACGGAGTATCTTGGCGGTCACCCGGCAAGCCCTTGCCTCGGGGCGCTGCAACTGCCCGTGCACAAGTTCAGGGTACTAGGGTACCCCTACTCTAGTACACCGACAGGAGCCCTCGGGCCTGGGCCACACATGGTGTCGAGCGCTGTTGGGCCAGGCCCAAAACAGGGCACGGCCACGCGCGGCCCGGGTAAGCGCCGAATCTTGCTCCGTATCCACCGCGCCCTCCCCCAACGGCATGCACTGAACGCGGCATCGTGGGAGAGATCGTGGGGGGTTCTTTATTCGGAAGGGCGAAACGTCCGCCCCCTCCCTCTTTATAAGCAGGGGAAACAGGGGCAGTTTCCCCACTTCGCCGTTTGTTGCTCCAAGTCCAGAAATCTCCGCCGCTCCTCCCTCCTTCTTGAAGCAGAAAGAGAGCAGTGCTCCGCCCCCCGTCGCCACCAGCACCACCAACACCGCCGATCTCCCCTGCCACCTCCGCCATGGCTCCAAAAGCCGACAAGGGGAAGGGCGTGAAGTCGGCCAAGGCGCAGCGGCTCACGGCGCTGCGGAAGGAGCGGGCCATCTTCCCCCCTCAGCTCGGCGCCAAGGAGCTGAGGGAGTATTATTACCTTTTCTGGTCGACGGAGACGCGTGCGCACCCGCGCACGAGGGTACTCCCGGCCACCGCATCGGAGCTGGCTCCAAACGGGTACCCATTCTTCGCGCTATTCTTCTATTGCGGGCTCTGCCCGCCCTTCTCGGAGTTCTTCTGCGATATCATGAACACATACGGGCTCCGCCTCCTAGATTTCACCCCCAACACCGTCCTGACCATGGCAGTTTTCGCACATTTGTGCGAAAACTTTGTCGGAGTCCACCCCAATGTAGCCCTTTTCCGCCACTTCTTCATGCCTCGGGTCGAGAGAGGAGAGCCGCTTGCCGGAGGGATCGCCTGGATCTCAAGAGTCGGCAAGAAGGAAGCGTATCTGGAGGGTGAGCTTCGCAGCAAATGGGAAGAGTGGAGAGCGGAGTGGTGTTGGATTGTTGAGGAGAACCCGCAGCCGTTCACTGCTGTGCGCCAAGCCCCAATAGTACGCGGCAATGATTGGAGCAATGTGGCCCCAGAAGACAACAGGCTGAAGATCGCAGTCACCCGAATCCTCCGCCTTAGGCTTGCCGGGCTCACTGTAGGCGCTGTCGGCGCAGATTTCCTTCGCTGCCGCATTGCCCCCCTGCAAGAGAGAGGGAGACCTGCCTGGGAGTTCAAGAACTCGGCGGACATCATGAGGCTGCCCCCGGGCCTCAACTTCAATTTCACCGTCCTGGAGCTGGATGCAATGCTCCTGGAGCTGTTTAAACGCGACGCTTAGCACCCGTTCCTGTTGCCGAGGAGCGTCGTTCCGCTGTGCAACAATTCTTCACTTGACCGGATCCGCGCGATGATGCCGTTGTGCGATTCTCATGGAATCGCCCCAACTTGGCAAGAGCCGGCGGATGACGTCGTGCGGGTGTTCTTCGACAGCCTGGAGGAAGTGCCGATCCGCGCCGACGAGCAGAAGAGCCTCACCCGTGACACTACCGACGCGGAGCTGCAGCGCATCACCACTAGGGCGGAAGAGGCCGCGGCAGCAGCCGCCGCGGGCGAGTTCGGGTTCACCGAGGCGGAGGCAAAGGCAGCAGAGGTGGCAAGCCTTGCCGAGCGCGAGGAGTTTGCCGGCGAGGAAGATCTTGCCGGCCCCGAAGCTGAGCCGAGCGAGCCCGGCGAGGAAGAGCCCGAGCCTTCAGACAGCTTGCCGCAAGTGGAGCCCTCGGCTGCACAAGGAAGGCGTCTCCGCAGGGCTGGTGATGCAGTGGGGCGGCAGACGGGGCAACAGCCGCCGAGCCGCGCGACACGCTCTACCGCGGCAAACACCGTTGCCGCGGGAGCGCCTCCCGCCGCTGCGGCAACTGGAGCAGGACCTTCCCGGCCCACCGCTGCTGCTCCTGCCAAGCAGACAAGGGAGCCCACTCCTCCGCCTCGCCACACCGGAGGGGAGCCGGACTTCGATCTCTCCGCGCTCAGCTCCAATGATGATGAAGAAGAAGAGTAAGCTTTCTTGCTGTCCTCGTAGTTCTTCAATCTTGTCGCTTTCATTCTGTATCTAACTTGCTTCGATTTGAATCCATTCCTTTTCAGGACGCTGGCCCAGAGAGCGGCGAAGAGGGCCAAGGCCTCGGTGATCGTCATCGAAGATGATCCCACCGTGTCAGCAGGGGGCGTGTCTGAGCCCACCTTGACGGACCTGGCAACCACTCCCCAGAGCAGCCCCCAGCGTAAGTTTATAATTTACTTCCCGCCGTCAGGTGCGCATGGGTGCTCTTTTCTCTTACTGATATCTTGATCATTGGATTTGTGTAGGAGCAGAGCAGCCTCACCAGGAGGGCCCGAAAGCCGCCCCCGAAGCGCCATCTGCTCCGACTACGCCGCCAAGGGTGGAGTCCCCGGCAAGGGAGCGCTCTCCGGCAAGGGAGAACTCTCTGGCAAGGGCCAATTCTCCGGCAAGGGACGACACCAGTGATCCTCCGGCGGCTGAGACCGCGACTGCAGATCCCATCACAGGTAATCCACTTTCCTAAAAACATGCCCTTGGGTTTTTGTTCTTCTGACTTTGTTTTTGCATATTTGCTTGACTTCTCTCCATTCTTCGTTCTTCAGATCCATCCGCCACAGAGCCGATGGAAACCGAAGCCGCTGAAGAAGAGGCCGGCGCTGATGAGCCCGCCAGCGAAGAGGCCGCCAAGGCTGCTGCCACGGAAGCCAGGAGGGATCCGGTGATCGTACTGACGGCCCTGAGGCCGCAGGAGCACCAGGCGCTGCACCGACCGCCGATCCTCCCGCCGCTGCCGCAGAGCCAGACTCCGAGGAGCCCCAGCCCAGCGCCTACTTGAAGGCCGGCGATGGCGTCTTCATCAAGCTCCCCTGGGCTTCAAGCTCCAGGGCGCCGGTCGAGGGAGAAACTTTCGACAGAGAGGTGCTCGCCTCCGCCGGATTGACGCTGGTTGACGCGCCAGCAGCAGCGAGAAGCCCAAAGAGGAGCGGCTGCTGCGGAAGCTGACGTCGCTCTACCGCGCCCGACAAGCCAAGTTGTCCTCCCGAGAAGCGCTTGTCGCGAGGGCGGGAGTCGACATTGAGAAGCGCGCGGAGGAGCTCCGGGATCTCAGGCAGGAAACTCTCCGGAGCTTGGCGGAGGAGCGGGAGCAAGTCGCCAAGGAGAGGAAGGCCTTCCTCCTCGCGAAGGCTGAGGTCGAAGAGCAGCAGCGGTTTGCTGCCGAGAGGTTATCTGCGCGGGAGGGGGAATTGGCGCAGCGCAAGGTGAACCTTGACAGCCACGAGGAGGAGCTTGCCAAGGACTCCAACGCGGATCTTGAGCTGAAGCTGGCCACGCTGACGCAGACGCTGGACGTCGCCAAGGAGCGAGAGGTGGCCTTGTCAGAGAAGATCAAGGCCAACGAGGCGCTGCTGGCGAGCATTGCCGTCACCCAGAACTCGTTCAGGGAGACGGTGGAGCACTGGACGGAGGGTCTGGTGAATATCGCCGCAGTCATCGACGGGGAACTGGCGCAGCTGCGGATGGAGGACTTCGGGTACTCTTCCGACGAGCATCTCCAACCCAGTGCCAAGCTCAGCATGTTCTTCAAGGGCGTGGCGACGGCCCTCCAGCAGCTTCGGGAGAAGATCACAAAGCAGCTGGCCGACGAGTCGCACAAGATTTGCGCGGGAGTTCTTCAGAAGGTGTTGGTGAAGGTGGCTTTCCGCAACCCGGGCCTCAACCTCACAACGTCCTCAGATCCCTGCCGCCCGATGCCGATCTGGAAGCGCTCAAGGCCCTTGTCGCACCCATTGTGGACAAGGTGAGCGAGATCAGGAGGGTTGAGGGTGGTCGCGTAGACTAGGCCGCCCGCTTTATCTTTTTCCTTGTCGCTGTTAATCATGTCATGGGAACAACGTGTTAGAGCTGCGACAAGTTATCTTGTAATATAACTTTATTTTGGATGATGATCACTATGTTATTTCCTTTACTAGATCTCTTGCTTTGTATGTTTTTACCCTACGCTTTTAGGGAACTTGTCAGCGCAGGCACCCGAGCCGCGAGCGCTGAGTGCGGGATGTCAGCAGCCTGCTGGCGGTGCCGCTCCGACAAGAAACCTTGTCGCGACTAGTTGCAGCACACTTAAGTTGTTGAGCGGACTCGAAACAAAGTAAGGGCGCATCTAGCTACGAGTTGGTTCCTCCGCGCACAGTTTTCCATACAAAGCACAGTCGTTCGAGGAAGATAACTTAAAAATTAAAACTAATTGCTCAAACTTTGGCAACTTAGCTTTTCTGTCGTTTGCTTCCCGGCAAGGCGAATCTTCCTTAAACGACGCCTGTTCCACACCATTATCTTCTCCTTCCCCCCGTCAAACTTGTGTGCGAGGGAACCTTCCTTTCCTTTGTTTGAGAAAAAGAAAGAAGAGAAAATATAGATATGGGGCCTTTCGGCTCGTTATTGCTTACCGGGTGTGGGTGCTGCACAAAGTGTCAGATAAGGCATGCAAATGTAGAGTAAAAAGCATGAAATTGACAAGATGTGCGAAGCACATGAGCTTTACTTATGCACGGGATCTGCGCCCGGCTTTGTACAAAGGATTACATGCAACAGCGGCAAGACTTGTACAACAGGTGGTTGCCGGAACAGGTTCCGGCAACCGCACCCTACGGGTAAAACTTACGAAGATGCTCAATGTTCCAGGAGTTTCTCACCGGAAAGCCATCTTCGGTCTCCAAGCGGACAGCGCCAGGCCTAGTGACTCGTTTCACCCGGTAAGGGCCTTCCCACTTCGGCGTCAACTTGTTGGAATTCTTGGCGGATTGAACGCGCCGAAGAACAAGGTCGCCTTCCTCGAAGCTTCTGGCATTAACTTTGTGGCTATGGTAGCGGCGCAAAGCTTGCTGGTATCGAGCAGCTCGTACAGCAGCCTGGAGACGATCCTCCTCAAGGAGCAGCGCGTCATCTTGTCGCAGCTGCTCTTGCTCAAGCTCATCATAAGCAAGCACTCGAGGTGACCCATATACGAGTTCCGTGGGGAGAATTGCCTCCGCTCCATAGACTAGAGCGAAAGGCGTCTGGCCAGTGGCTCGATTTGGCGTCGTCCTGATCGACCAAAGAACCACCGGCAGCTCCTCGATCCAGTTTCTTCCGCACCTGCGCAGCCTGTCAAAAGTCCTGGTCTTGAGCCCACGCAGCACTTCAGCATTCGCCCTCTCCGCTTGACCGTTGCTTCTCGGATGAGCAACAGAAGAGAAGCAGACCTTGGCGCCAAGATCTTGGACGTACTGCATGAAGGTGCGGCTCGTGAATTGCGTGCCGTTGTCGGTGATGATCCTGTTAGGGATCCCGAAACGGCAAACAATCGACCTGAAGAACTTGACTGCTGACTATGCTGTCACCTTCCTCACTGGTTCCACTTCCGGCCACTTCGTGAACTTGTCGATTGCAACGTACAAGTATTCAAAGCCCCCGACAGCTCGGGGGAAAGGGCCGAGGATATCGAGCCCCCAGACCGAAAATGGCCAGGATAAAGGGATCGTCTGGAGAGCTTGAGCTGGTTGGTGAATCTTCTTGGAATGGAACTGGCACGCTTCACACTTGGTTACTTGTGCAGTTGCATCCTGGAGGGCTGTCGGCCAAAAGAAACCTTGCCGGAAAGCTTTGCCGGCAAGTGCTCTTGCGCCAATGTGGTGGCCACATATGCCTCCATGTATCTCTGCCAACAGCTTCTGTCCGTCTTCCCGGCAAATACACTTCAATTTCACACCGTTGAGTCTTCTTCTATACAGTATGTTGTCGACAAACTGGTACATACTTGACTGTCGGGCTACTTTTTCCGCTTCTTCTTGCTCTTCGGGAAGTTCTCCTGTCTGAAGGAAACGGACAATCTGCTGTGCCCATGCTGGAGCTTGTGGCTCGATAACAACGACTAAAGGCACATCTGCTGCTGCGGGAACATCCGCTTCTACGGCGAGAACCTGCGGCTCAGCCGGAGCTTGATGTTCCCCGGCAAGCTTGCCGAAACAAAGCTTGTCGGGAGTGTCTGCTTCGACGGAACAAGCACTAAGACTTGCCGGAGCAAACCGCTCCTCAGCATCTTCGGCGTTGATCTTGGGGACTTTCTTGGCGGCGGCTTCGGGAAGCTCTACCGGAAAGTAGTCGCCGGAAATCAACTTTCTCTTCATGCTCTGTCCAGTTGATGGTGTCACGGATGGTTGAGTCAGCTTGAGCACAAAGATCCCTGGCTCCACAGGTAACTTAAGTGCGGTGCACTTTGACAGGCCATCAGCAATGTCATTCTGAGCTCTTGGAACATGTTCCATCTGTAGGCCGTCAAAGTGCTCTTCTAGCTTTGTCACTTCATCAACATAAGCTTCCATCAATGGACTCTGGTAACTCTTTTTTACTTGGCGGACGACAAGCTGTGAGTCTCCCCTGACAATGAGTTTCTTAATCCCAAGGTCTGCCGCGATCCTGAGACCGGCAAGCAAGCCTTCATACTCTGCAGTATTGTTTGTTGCTTGCTCCTTGGGGAAGTGCATCTGGACTACATACTTGAGGTGCTCTCCGGTGGGCGCGACAAGCAGCACGCCCACACCGGCGCCTTGCAGCGAGAAGGCACCATCAAAGTACATCAGCCACTCTTTGCTTGCTTCCTTGACGGGGATGCTCGTCTCTGGAATTTCTTCATCTGGTGTTGGCGTCCACTCTGCTATGAACTCTGCCAATGCTCTGCTTTGGATAGTTGAAGTGCTTTCAAACTTGAGGCCAAAGCTTGACAGTTCTAGTGCCCACTCGACAATCCTGCTTGTTGCTTCTGGATTTTGCAGTATCCTCTTCAACGGAAAGCGAGTGACAACTGTGATCTCATGTGCTTGGAAGTAATGGCACAGCTTTCTCGAGGCCATGAGAAGGCCGAAAAGCAACTTCTGCACTCCAAAGTACCTTGACCTAGCCCCCTGTAAAAGGGAACTGACAAAGTAAACTGGGCACTGCACCATTCTCTTCTGCACCTCCTTATGCGTCTGCGCAGATCCATCTTTGTCGGGACCAGAGCTTGTCGGACCAGAGCTTGCCGGACCAGAGCTTGTCGGACCAGAGCTTGCCGGACCAGAGCTTGCCGGTGAAGCCCCCTGCTTGTCGCTGGATGCATCTGCCGTGGTTGCTGGCTCATCATCTGCCTCCCTCTCCGCCACTAATGCAGCACTAACCACTTGATTGGTTGCCGCTATATACAGCAGCAACTTCTCTTGTGGCCTAGGTGCGACAAGTGTTGGAGCGGAGGAAAGGTATCTCTTCAAGTCCTGCAGCGCAGCCTCCGCTTCCGGAGTCCATTTCATTGGACCTGCATTTTTCAATATTTTGAAAAACGGCAGGGCGCGCTCAGCAGATCTAGAGATAAACCTGCTGAGAGCAGCCACGCAACCGGCAAGTCTTCGTACATCCTTGACGCGCTTTGGTGCTTCAATCTGCTCAATGGCCTTGATCTTGTCGGGATTGGCTTCAATTCCCCACTGAGACACAAAGAACCCGAGAAGCTTGCCGGAGGGGACTCCAAACACGCACTTCTCGGGGTTTAGCTTGAGGTTGATCTTGCGCAGATTCGCAAAGGTTTCATCTAAATCCTGGATCAGGGTTGCTTTGTCCTTGCTCTTGACCACTATGTCATCCATGTAGGCTTCCACATTTCTGTGCATTTGCGGCTCAAAAGCGTGGTGGACTACCCTTGCAAATGTTGAACCAGTATTCTTCAAACCAAAAGGCATCCGCACAAAACAGTATGTGCCACATGGGGTAATGAACGCAGTTTTCTCCTCATCTTCTTCTGCCATGAAGATCTGATGGTATCCTGAGTATGCATCAAGAAATGAAAGCAAGTCACATCCGGCTGTGGAGTCAACAATCTGGTCGATGCGCGGCAAGGGAAATGGGTCTTTGGGACAAGCTTTATTGACATCGGTAAAATCGATACAAAGCCTCCATTTCCCGTTGGCCTTGCGCACGACAACAGGATTGGCCAACCACGTAGGATGGAGCACTCCTCTGACAAGGCCTGCTGCTTCCAACTTCTTGATTTCTTCTGCAATGAATTCTTGACGCTCCATTGCCTGTTTCCTAACTCTCTGCTTGACGGGCCGCGCATGAGGACAGACGGCAAGGTGGTGCTCAATTACTTTCCTGGGAACACCGGGGATGTCAGACGGTTGCCATGCAAACACGTCGACATTCGCCCGCAGGAAAGCAACGAGCGCGCTTTCCTATTTAGGGTCGAGCGTGGCACTGATGGTGAAGGTACCACCAGTGCCGTCCTCCTTGGCGGACACCTTCTTGGTCTTTGGTGGAGCTGCCATTGCCTTCTTACACTTGCCGGTGGAGCTCGATGGTGCGTCCTCGACGGTAGCGCAGCACTCCGAAGAGGTGCGCTTGCCGGAGTGGGCATCAGAACTCTTGCTGGACTTGGTCTTCTTCTTCCCCCCGGGAGCTTCAGCGGCAAGTGACTTGTGATCTGTTTTAGCTGTTGCCTCCCGGTAGATCTTGTCGGCACAGATAAGGGCATCCTTCTTGTCGCCAGGGACAGAGATGACGCTTACCGGGCCTGGCATCTTCAGTACGTTGTATGCATAGTGAGAGGCTGCCATGAATTTGGCAAGCGCTGGACGACCGAGTATCCCATTGTAAGGCAATGGGAAGTTAGCAACGTCAAAAGTGACCCTCTCAGTCTTGAAGTTCAGCTCGCTGCCAAATGTTACCGGCAACGTGATCTTTCCCTTCGGCTTGCTCCTTCCCGGATTGATTCCTTGAAATGTGCCGGTCTCTTCGAGCTCGCTGTCAGGGATCTGGAGTTTCTGGAGCACTGCGTAGGAGATCAGGTTCAAACCGGCCCCGCCGTCAACTAGCATCTTTGTGATCTTGAGGTTGCGGATAGTTGGTGAAACCAACATCGGCAAGCACCCGACCGCAGTTATGCGATCTGGGTGGTCCTCAATATCAAAGATGATAGGCGTGCTGGACCATTTTAGAGGCCTGCGCGACTCGACGGGTGGTTCTGCCACATTGACTTCCCGCACCCATTGTTTGAGCTGGCGGTGTGAAGTATGCAGAGAAGCACCGCCGTCCACGCACAGGACCTCTGTGGCTTTCTGGAACTCCTGCTCATCAGTCTCGTCATCATCCATGTCTTCGTCGTCGTCGTCATCTTCATCCTTGTCGCGGCCGCGGGGAGGTCTATCTCCTTGCCGCTGCTTGGCCTTGCCGTGGCGTCCTCCTCGGTCGGGACGTTTCTTGCCGGATCCTCCAGCACCTTCCTGGGCCTTCTCCTTGTCGCGCCGCTCGTATTCAGCCTTCTGCTGCTCAACAAGCTGCTCGACTTTCTTGCAGCTCTGGAGATCATGGCCCTTGGTGCGGTGGATCTTGCAGTACTGCTTGTTGGTGCCATCCTGCTTGTCGGCGACCGCCACAGCCTCCGCGGCAATCTCCTTGCCGGAGCCACCAGCTTTGGCTTTCTTGGCGCCACCTCCGTTGCCGGACTGCTCGACAACTAGCACCTCTTTGCCTTTCTTCTTTCTGTTATTCCGCCGCCGGTTTTTCCTTGCCGGGGCAGTATCCTCACTGTCAGATCCTCCTGCTCCTATATTCTCTCCGGGGAGTCTCCTCCCTTCCTCAGCACGTGCACACTTGTCAGCTAGAGCATATAGCTCACTGACGTCTCTGATCTTGCACATCGCCATCTCCTCCTACATCCTGCGGTTCCGCACGTTCTGATGGAACGCGCTGATTACCACGGCAGGGTGGATGTCTGGGATGTTGTGTTGTACGTTGCTGAATCTCTCTATGTACTTGCGCAGGGGCTCACCTTCCTTCTGAGCGAGCAGGTGAAGGTCACTCTCTTGGCCATGAGGCTTGTGGGCGCCTGTAAAGGCGCCGACAAACTGATGGCACAAATCAGCCCAGGAGGATATGGAGTTGTCCGGCAAGTGCATGAGCCAGGATCTAACATTAGGCTTGAGAACCAGCGGGAAGTAGTTGGCAAGGATCTTGTCGTCTCTCCCCCCGGCAGCTTGCACCACAATGGTGTAGATGCTGAGGAACTCCGATGGGTGCGTCTTGCCGTCGTACTTCTCCGGTACATCTGGCTTGAAATTTTTCGTGCTGGGCCACTGGACTTGCCGCAGCTCACGAGTGAACGCAGGGCAACCTACCGCGTACGGCAAGTTACCTGGTTCCCCTGGCGCATGCATATCAACAGAGGGCCCAGCGCGCTTGTCGGATTGATGTCGCGCTTCTCTTCGGCGCTCGATGCGAGTACGAGCGTCTTCTTGCTGTCGTTCGTGAAGAACTTGGCGTTGATCGCGACGAGCTCGTGGATCCAACGGTGCGGTGGAGTCGCTGTCGAGGTGGATCCGGCGAGTCGGCGATCTTCGCCTTCGGGGTGGAGAGTGCACGGTGGTTGCACCCCCACCGGTTTCGTTGCCACCGGCTCGTGCCTGGCAGTCCTGCCGCGGCAGCGAAGTATTCGGCTGCCATGGAGTGTCGCCGTTGGCGTAGCCGATGAGACTCTGAATGGTGGCCCTCCATTCGTCGATCTTGTCTGACGTCAGAGGGTAATCCAGGAGCAGCTGAGTTCGCGCTAAAGCTTCCGCTGGAGTGGTGGGCGGCAGTGGCGAACGGTGCGAGGAGCAGGATGTGCTCGGACTCCTAACTATGTTAGAAGGAGCAGTATCCCGTCCAAGCGACCGTGCCTCACTCGTGCCAGCATGTTGGCGTGCATGCTGGTCTTGAGCACCCCGAGACCCACCAGCTTGATCTTGGTCCAACAAGCGTATGGTACTACGAATACCATGACGCTGTCGGTCTTGCGCCTCCTGAGAGGGACGCGGTGGATGCGAAGACACCAATGTTTGTGCAGCCTTGTCCTTGGACCTAGCAGCACCGCGAGCTTCCTCGTCGATGTCTGTTCTTCCACCCGCGTCAACCCCACCACCCGTTTGTTCCGGTGGCGGTGAGATCGACGCGGACGGAGCAGTTGCCTCCGAAGCCTTCTTCTTCGGTGGCATGTTGATGAAGAAAATGAAGATCTAGCTCGTGTGAGCGCCGGATCAGGTTCACACAATTTCGATGCCCCCTACCTGGCGCGCCAAAGATGTCGGGGAAACTGATCCACGAACACCTATGGGACCGGCGGACCGAGCCCCTTTCGGTTCGGCGGGGGGCGGAGGTCGCACGAAGAGCAGATCGAGGCGAAGCACACGAGCAGTTTACCCAGCTTCGGAGCTCTCCGGAGAGATAATACTCCTACTGCTGCTTGTTTGATTGTATTGTGTTCTTGCTCTAGAGAGCTAAGTGTTTTCTGGCTTCGAAATGATCCGAACTTTCCAAACCAGTCGAACCGAACCCCCCTCTACGTTGCGCATGGGCCTCCTTTTATATGCACAAGGGGTCACCGAGAGGTGGCAACGCAGAGAAGGGCAAAAACGTAAAGAGAGAGGTGGTTGGTACAGCTACTTGTATAGTGCTTTCTACCTAACCCTGACGGCAGGGGACAAGGGCATAAATGCCCGTCTGTGTCACCCTAACAGTGTAGAAAGGACCATCAGGGGCGCCACCGTCCGCCACGATGGCGATCTGGTCAGCATCGCATGCCACCGCTTACCGCTGGCTGCACAGCCTTCCGCCACGCGTGCCTGGAAAGGCCCCCAGGACGACATGTTGGTGGATGTGCTGGAGCGTGGGCACTGGGTGGCCGCTTGCCGCGGCAAGCGTCTTGCCGCGGTCGTGGTCTTGTCGCGCCCGGAAGCTTGTCGCTCACCGAGCCTTGCCGGGACGCGTGGTGCGTCGCGGCAAGTTCCTTGAGATGCCTCAGTTGGCCTTCCCGGCAAGCTCCTCTTGCCGGGGCCTTGTCCTCTTGACTTGAATACTTTGTTCTCGAATGGCTCCAAAGGAGCCACGGAGTATCTTGGCGGTCACCCGGCAAGCCCTTGCCTCGGGGCGCTGCAACTGCCCGTGCACAAGTTCGGGGTACTAGGGTACCCCTACTCTAGTACACCGACACCATGTTGCTTATCAGGTAGTTAACATCAGGAAAGGTGGCGGAAAGTAACTCTCGAATTGAAATTTAAGAAATTGCCGTGAGCAAAGTAAGAAGGTGCAAAATAGAAGTTTCAAGCGCATAGGCAATCATTTATTGCCTGAACAAAGTGTAAAAGGGGTTTAAAGCAATGGGAATAAGCATTGCGTCTGATACTAGAATAGATCACTAGGTAGGTGGCCCATGAATTGCATACGAAGTCAAGTGCGAGGAATAAGTTTGACAATAGGGTGTACAAGAGAGTCAGGTTTCGATCCTGTGGAACTGTGGGTTATGGTCCCACCATGTGGGCTAAAAGTAGGAAAGGCGCTGACATCTTGCACGGTTATGATAGCAAGGCATGCCAGCGAATAGCCTGTCAGTTATGTCAGCAACAACATCGGTACCAAGGGCGAGGGACAAAGAGAACCATCATCCTTCTCATTAAATGAGGCAGACCAATAGGAAAATTTCTCATCCATTAGTGGTTACCAGAATGTCATCAACAAATAGTAACAGGGTCTTACTGACAGAGTGGTACAACAAGGTGCTTACCCAAGCAGGGAATTATACTGCTCAGTTAAGTCAGATTACAAGAAAGGTTAAACAAAACAATGGAAAGAGAAATGTGTTTAGACACATATTTCAGGGGCATACCCTTCCCAAGGACAAGTAGATCATGATATCTATGACGGGATATAAAGTAGAAAACCCTTTAGGTAAGGGGATGGCAATTTCATGACATTACCCATACAATGGTGTTTGGATAATTGATAAGGAAAATTTAGCATTGTGCTTCAAGGAACAATTGTTTCTATTGAAAATCGGAGTACCACAGACATGCTTAGAGATAACATTGGCATGGTCTTCCAGCAAAGGACATACTTTGGATACACAAAGGATCCACCAGGAGCAACTCATAGAATAAGTCTTACAATTTCCACATGGAAGAATG
This sequence comes from Triticum dicoccoides, assembly GCF_002162155.2. Classification (NCBI taxonomy): domain Eukaryota; kingdom Viridiplantae; phylum Streptophyta; class Magnoliopsida; order Poales; family Poaceae; genus Triticum; species Triticum dicoccoides. The sequence goes on from NC_041385.1 coordinate 135,860,341, forward strand.
GCTAACCTTGCTAAAAAAGGAAACTATAACAATAGGTCCTCCGGGCAGGTGTGCTAGGCATGACATCACCTTATCGGGTCATATAAAGACCAACAGTCTCTTTGAAATATGTTCCAACCATCATATCTGGCCGAGATTCAGATCCAATTGGTGTCAGGATATCCCAGATTTGGGATGCCTGAGAAGAAAAGGCGCGACACAATTTGACGAGATGACATTGTAAGATTCTCGGGAAATGAACTATGGAAGCGAGTTCCGAAACAAGAGTTCATCATTAAACTAAGGAGAGGATGAGGGGGTGGCTGATGGACTCAGCAACAATTCATCGAGATTTCCAAAAAGATGGATTTCCACAATTATGTGAACAAGGAGATAACCTTTGTCAGATCAAATGATATAATGATGTATGCTCGAGGAAAACATCCATGACTAAACATTGGTTGGAGGGTGCACCCAAAATATGGGCTGGGTTGCACGACCAATGTCAGAATGGCGATTTAGCAACTAACACATAAAATTGGAATTATTGTCCATTAATTTCGAAGCAGTAAGCCTGCTAGAAATACTAAAGTCTCACAACCGAGTTCACTTATTGGTATTCCAGTTGGAAGCAACTCGGGGACTAAGAAAATAATGGTGATGGCGAGAAGCATTACTATATCAAGAATCCTTAAGACGTGGTGAAACTCTCTCAACATCATTGACATAAAAGATAGTAATACTTCAAGGTAGATCATAATACATGCTGGATAGCAAATTGCATCCATATCATGAACAAGTTTGTGATGAAGGGAAGGCAATAAAGTTGCCATTGATAACACAAATCATCGAGGGGCAAGGATGATATTACTCATCAAGAATTCGATTGATATTCTGGAAGAGCTCAGAATGTTGATGATGATCACGATACATACGTCGAGAGGTTTCATGAAGATGTAATCGATCAGCAATGACATCAAGGAAAAGCAATGGTGAAGCAAAGGGTTATTGGAACCACGGACACGACACAAACTCGGAATCAAGCTTAATGTTCAAGGCAAAACGATATGACAAGGAAGATCGATGTAAGATTAGCTCATCACCGAAAATTGTGCTCCGAGAAGAAGGGCTAGGTGGCACAGTGAAAATTTGGCACGATAATGATATAGCCGATCAAGCTAGGAATGACTTGAAAGATTTAAACTCGTAAGCAATCAAATTACTTAGAGTTATTGAATCGGAGTGCGAAATCGATTCACTTATCAGTGTTCTAAAGTGAAATAACTCGGAACCCGGGGGAAATCTGAAATCATGAGAAGCAAGACTAGATGAAGACTCATAGGAAGAAATACAGTTCTTTGATATTCTCGAGATACTGGAGGGTATTACTAGAAGGAATATCGACATAGGGGTTGCGGAGATGTATTGATTTAAAGAAGACAAGTACTTTAACATTTTTCGAGAAAGGGGGATCAAAGAAGATCAATATGGTCGGAATCATGATTGCAAAAGACCAGATCCTAGATATAAGATGAACTTATACCAAGGGAATAATTAATATAAGAGAAGCTTCCTTGATATGGTCTACATTGTGTCCATGGGCATGAACACCAATTTCAAGGTCGACTCCCGCTTCTCCAATGCATGACCAACATTCACTACTCTAATAAAAATGATTTCAGTGTGAAAACATACCTGGTGAATTACCAGAGGAGTATGACCCATGAAAACTTTTCAGGTTCACATAGATTAAGGAAGGCATAGGTTCAACCCATCAGGGTATCTTAGAAACATATACCATAAGATTCAAGAGTAAATATCACCAGCTCGAAAGCAGAGCATGGTTGGCCAAATTAGAGAATAGGTTTTACCAATGGTATTATGAATCCAAGTAAAGGCTCACAAAGCTAATGATAATGAAGGACACTGTCGGATAAAAATCCAACAAAGGATCTGGTGGTCCACAAGGGATCTGATATATGCATTGGTACTGAACCAGAAGAAGAAAGAATGCAAGGAGATCAGATGATAGCAACAACTGACTAATTCAAATCCAAATTGCAAAAGAATTATGAATTCCAAGTCAAGGAATCAGAAGCAACTCTCTGATTAGGGGTGGATAAGTTGAATAGCCTTAGGGGTACAATCGACGACAATTTGATTAGTTGAGAACCAGCTCCTGTTCAAAATGATGTCTAATCCAGAAGGATGAATCATAGGATCTGATTGAGGATTGTGAGCATTTGCAACTTATTGAATCAATGGACTCAAAATGATAGTGACAAAGGATGCCAATAATATTACTATACTTATGGGATTAACCATAATGCAAGCAAGCAAGAATTTCAAGAGCAATAACCTGGTGAGGATTTTCGAAAGATCGAATAGTATTTTTGAAGATCCTTGTGAAGCACATGAACAACTAGTGATGAGCCAGTACTCGTTAAGTGTGATGAATTATACGTAGGGGTGTGAATGCGAAAAAGAGCTGCAAAGCGGTGGGCACAAAGGATTCTCAGAATATCGGAGAATTTTTTAGGGTACCAAGTAATAACAGGGGCAACTAGGAACGAGGGTACGAACGCAAGCGTAAGCAGTTATCCATAAGGATTTATTGGTGGTCGGGAATAGCAAAAGTGGTGGGCACAAATTCTCAAGAGAATATCAAAGAGTATCTTCAGAATCTTCTGGTGAAGCAGACCATCATCTGGAATGAAGGGGCTCTCCAGGAGAAAGTAGTTACGAGAACCTAATGTTAGAGTTAATAACTTCATTTTAACCCGAATAGAAGAGAGATCAGAGTCCCAGAGTATAGGTCGGGGAATAAAAGATCCTAATACCACCAAATGGTGACGTGGGCCTGTAAGCCACACAACCATGTTAGTAAAAGTTTTGTAATGACTAGACTCAACTTCGGCCAAGGAGTTTGGAAGGGGGATTCCTACACGCAGTCAGCTCTGATACCAACTTGTGACGCCCCCGATTCAATCGTACACTAATCATGGACGTAAACGTGTACGATCAAGATCAAGGACTCATGGGAAGATATCACAACACAACTCTGAAAGTAAAATAAGTCATACAAGCATCATAATGCAAGCCAGGGGCCTTGAGGGCTCAAATACAAGTGTGCTCGAATATAAACGATTCAGCAGAAGCAACAATATTTGAGTACAGACATAAGTTAAACTAGTTGCATAAGATGGCTAACACAAATAGGGATACAGATCAAAAGAGGCGTAGGCCTCCTGCCTGGGATCCTCCTAAACTACTCCTGGTCATCGGCGGCCTGAACGTAGTAGGAGGCACCCTCGGTGTAGTAGGGGTCATCGTAGACAGTGGCGTCTGGCTCCTGGGCTCCAACATCTGGTTGCGACATCCGAGAAGAAGAGGAAAAGGAGGGAGAGGGAGCAAAGCAACCATGAGTACTCATCCAAAGTACTCGCAAGCAAGGATCTACACTACATATGCATGGGTATACGTGTAAAGGGAGCAATATCGGTGGTCTGAACTACAGAATGCCAGAATAAGAGGGGGATAGCTAGTCCTATCAAAGACTACGCTTCTGGCAGCCTCCATCTTGAAGCATATAGAAGAGAGTAGCTGGTAAGTTCACCAAGTAACACCGCATAGCATAATCCTACCTGGGCGATCCTTCCCTCGTCGCCCTGTGGGAAAGCGATCACCGGGTTGTCTCTGGAACTTGTCTGGGTGTGTTTTATTAAGTATCCAGTTCTAGTTGTCATAAGGTCGAGGTACAACTCCGGGTCATCCTTTTACCGAGGGACAAGGCTATTCGAATAGATAAACTTCCCTGCAGGGTGCACCACATTTCCCAACACGCTCGATCCCTCTGGCCGGACACACTTTCCTGGGTCATTCCCGGCCTCGGAAGATCAACACGTCGTAGCCCTACCTAAGCTTAATAGAGAGGACAACACGCTGATCTAAATCCTATGCGCGTAGGGGTCTGGGCCCATTGCCCATTGCACACCTGCATGTTGCTTACGCGGCCGGTGAGCAGACCTAGCCTCCCTTATACAAGAGCAGGCGTTCCAGTCCAACCCGGCGCGCGCCGCTCAGTCGCTGACGTCAAGAAGGCTTCGGCTGATACCACGACATCGAGTGCCCATAATTGTTCCCGCGTAGTTGCTTAGTGCTTATAGTCCAGTGGCCAGACTCAGATCAAATACCAAGATCTCATTAAGCGTGTTATTTTAAAGTAACCGCGGACGCCGACCAGGGCCAGACCCACCTCTCACCTAGGTGGACTCAGCCTGCCCTATCGCTTTGCCATAAAGATCCACTCATAGGGGCGCCGAGATTAATGTCCTTTCAACCCCCAATCCGTGAATCACTCGCGGGTACTCTACGAGCCGACCCGACTTTAGTCACCACCTGAATAGTATGTACGTAAGTATAGTATATACTCGTGATCACCTGCCGAGTGATCACGACCCGATAGTATAGCATGGCAGACGGACAAGAATGTAGGGCCACTGATGATAAACTAGCATCCTATACTAAGCATTTAGGATTGTAGTAAGGTATCAACAATTGTAGCAACAATGACAGCTATGCAACAGACTAGGATTAATCAAAAGCAGTAACATGCTACACTACTCTAATGCAAGTAGTAGAGAGAAGGAATAGGCAATATCGGGTGATCAGGGGGGGCTTGCCTGGTTGCTCTGGCAAGAAGGAGGGGTCGTCAACACCGTAGTTGAACTGGGGGTCACCGGCAGTCTCGGGGTCTACCGGAGAGAAGAAACGGAGGGGGAACACAATAAATAACAAAGCAATCAAAGCATCACAAAGTGTAACATGGCAATACGCGGTGCTAGAGGTGATCTAACGCAGTAGTAGGTGATACCCGCGAAGTGGGGAAACATCCGAGAAAGTATTCCCGGTGTTTCGCATTTTCGGACAGACAAACCGGAGGGGGATTGTTGCACGTTCACCATGCTAGGGATGCGCGGCGGATGAACGGACTGTGTATTCGAATGTCTCATCGTTCTAAGCAACTTTCATGTACAAAGTATTTTCATCTGATAAACGGTTTAATTTATATTATTTATCAAAGTTTTAATTAATTTTTATAATTAATAGAATTAAATTAATTATAAAATGCAATTATGATGTCATCAGCACAACTCCAAAAGTCCTGAAACTCCAAGAAAGTTAGTTCTGGAATATATTAAAAATATTGGGCGAAGAAAGCACCAGCGGGGGGCCACGCACCAGCCACGAGGGTGGAGGGCGCGCCCCTGCCTCGTGGGCCACCTGGCAGGCCCCTGATGCCCATCTTCTACTATATGGTGTCTTTTTCCCTGGAAAAAATCATAAGGAAGCTTTTGGGACAAAGCGTCGCCGTCTCGAGGCAGAACCTGGGTAGGACCAATCTAGGGCTCCGGTGGAGCTGTTCTGCCGGGGAAACATCCCTCCGGGAGGGGGAAATCGTCGTTGTCGTCATCACCATCGATCCTCTCATCGAGAGGGGTCAATCTCCATCAACATCTTCACTAGCACCATCTTCTATCAAACACTAGTTCATCTCTTGTATCCAATCTTTGTCTCAAAACCTCAGATTGGTACCCGTGGGCTGCTAGTAGTGTTGATTACTCCTTGTAGTTGACGCTAGTTGGTTTATTCAGTGGAAGATCATATGTCCAAATCCTTAATGAATATTAATACCCCTCTGATTATGAACATGAATATGATTTTTGAGTAGTTACATTTGTTCCTGAGGACATGGGAGAAGTCTTGTTATAAGTAATCATGTGAATATGGTATTAGTTCGATATTTTGATGAGATGTATGTTGTCTCTCCTCTAGTGGTGTTATGTGAACATCGACTACACGGCACTTCACCATGATTTGGGCCTAGGGGAAGGCCTTGGGAAGGAATAAGTAGATGATGGGTTGCTAGAGTAACAGAAGCTTAAACCCTAGTTTATGCGTTGCTTTGTAAGGGGCTGATTTGGATCCATATGTTTCATGCTATGGTTAGGTTTACCTTAATTCTTCTTTCGTAGTTGCAGATGCTTGCGAGAGGGGTTAATCATAAGTGGGATGCTTTTCCAAGGAAGGGAAGTACCCAACCACCGGTCCACCCACATATCAAATTATCAAAGTAACGAACGCGAATCATATGAGCATGACAAAAACTAGCTTGACAGTAATTCCCATGTGTCCTCGGGAGCACTTTGCTTTAATAAGAGTTTGTCCAGACTTGTCCTTTGCTATAAAAAGGATTGGGCTACCTTTCTGCACCTTAGTTACTATTTTACTTGTTACCCGTGACGAATTACCTTATCACAAAATTATCTGTTACCGATAATTTCAGTGCTTGCAGAGAATACCTTACTGAAAACTGCTTGTCATTTCCTTCTGCTCCTCGTTGGGTTTGACACTCTTACTCATCGAAAGGACTATGATTGATCAACTATAATTGTGGGTCATCAAGATTCTTTTCTGGCGCCATTGTCAGGGAGTGAAGCGCCTTTGGTAGGTGGAATTTGGTAAGGAAACATTTATATAGTGTGCTGAAATTTACTGTCACTTGTTACTATGGAAAATAATCCTTTGAGGGGCTTGTTCGGGGTATCTACACCCCGACCAGAAGTGCAAAGAGTTTCTCCTCAACCTACTGAACCTACTAAAAATATTTAGTTTGAAATTCCTTCGGGTATGATAGATAAACTGCTAGCTAATACCTATACAGGAGATAGAACATTACATCCCGATATGCACCTAATCTATGTGGATGAAGTTTGTGGATTATTTAAGCTTGCAGGTATGCCCGAGGATGTTCTCAAGAATAAGGTATTCCCTTTATCTTTTAAGGGAAAGGCATTGACATGGTTTAGGCTATGTGATGATATTGGATCATGGAACTACAACCTTTTGAAATTGGAATTTCATCAGAAGTTTTATCCTATGCATCTGGTTCATCGTGATCATATATATTGGCCTCGTGAAGGAGAAAGTATTGCTCAAGATTGGGGAAGGCTTAAGTCAATGTTATATTCATGCCCCAATCATGAGCTCTTAAGAGAAATTATTATTCAAACATTTTATGCCTGGCTTTCTCTTAATGATCGCTCCATGCTCGATACTTCTTGTACTGGTTCTTTTATGATGAAGACTATTGAATTCAAATGGGATTTATTGGAAAGAATTAAATGCAACTCTGAAGATTGGGAACTCGACGAAGGTAAGGAGTCAGGTATAACCCCTAAGTTTGATTGTGTTAAATCTTTTATGGATACTGATGCTTTTCATGAATTTAGCACTAAATATGGACTTGACTCTGAGATAGTAGCTTCTTTCTGCGAATCATTTGCTACTCATGTTGATCCCCCTAAGGAGAAATGGTTTAAATATCATCCTCCCATTGAAGTAAAGGTAGTAGAACCTATTAAAGTTGAAGAGAAAATTATTACCTATAATGTTGATCCTATCATTCCTACTGCTTATATTGAGAAACCACCCTTTCCGGTTAGAATAAAGGATCATGCTAAAGCTTCAACTGTGGTTCACAGGAGTAATGCTAGAACACCTACACCCCCTGAGCAAATTAAAGTTGAACCTAGTATTTCTATGGTTAAAGATCTCTTGGTCGATAATATTGATGGGCATGCTATTTACTTTGGTGATGAAGCTGCTATAATTGCTAGACCCGATACTAAAAATAAACATAGACCTGTTGTTGGCATGCCTGTTGTTTCTGTTAAAATAGGAGATCATTGTTATCATGGCTTATGTGATATGGGTGCTAGTGTGAGTGCAATACCTCATTCCTTATACAAATAAATTATGCATGATATTGCACCTGCTGAAATAGAAGGTATTGATGTTACTATTAAGCTTTTCAATAGATATACTATTTCACCAATTGGGATTGTTAGAGATGTTGAAGTCTTGTGTGGGAAAATTAAATATCCTACTAATTTTCTTTTTCTTGGTTCCCTACAAGATGATTTTTGTCCCATTATATTTGGTAGACCCTTCTTGAATACTGTTAATGCTAAGATAGACTGCAAAAATGATATTATTACTATTTGCTTAGGGGATATGTCTCATGACTTTAATTTTGCTAAATTTCGTAGACAACCCCATGATAAAGAATTGCCTAGTAAAGATGAAATTATTGGTCTTGCTTCTATTGTCATGTCTCCTAATGATCGTTTAAAACAATATTTGCTCGACCATGAAAATGATATCTTTATGAATGAAAGAAGGGAAATAGATGAAGTATTCTTTAATCAAGGACCTATTTTGAAGCACAACTTGCCTGTTGAAATCCTAGGGGATCCTCCTCCACCCAAGGGAGATCCCGTGTTTGAGCTTAAACAATTACCTGATACTCTTAAATATGCTTATATTGATGAAAAGAAGATATATCATGTTATTATTAGTGCTAACCTTTCAGAGCATGAAGAAGAGAAATTACTGAAAACTCTGAAGAAGCACCGTGCTGCTATTGGATATACTCTTGATGATCTTAAGGGCATTAGCCCCACTCTATGCCAGCATAAAATAAAATTGGAGAAAGATGCTAAACCAGTTGTAGATCATCAACGGCGGTTAAATCCTAAGATAAAAGAAGTGGTAAGAAATGAAATACTAAAGCTTCTGGAGGCAGGTATAATTTATCATGTTGTTGATAGTCAATGGGTAAGTCATGTCCATTGTGTCCCTAAGAAGGGAGGTATCACAGTTGTTCCTAATGATAAGGATGAATTGATCCCACAAAGAATTGTTACAGGTTATAGAATGATAATTGATTTCCGCGAATTAAATAAAGCTACTAGAAAAGATCATTACCCTTTACCTTTTATTGATCAAATGCTAGAAAGACTATCCAAACATACACATTTTTTCTTTCTAGATGGTTATTCTGGTTTCTCTCAAATACCTGTGTCAAAAGAGGATCAGGAAAAGACCACTTTTACTTGCCCTTTTGGTACATTTGCTTATAGACATATGCCTTTTGGTTTATGCAATGCACCTGCTACCTTTCAAAGATGTATGACTCTATATTCTTTGACTTTTGTGAAAAGATTTTTGAGCTTTTCATGGATGGTTTCTCCGTTTACAAAACTTGTTTTGATGATTGCTTAAGCAATCTTGATCGAGTTTTGCGGAGATGTGAAGAAATGAATCTTGTCTTGAATTGGGAGAAGTGCCACTTTATGGTTAATGAAGGTATTGTCTTGGGGCATAAAAATTTTGAAAGAGGTATTGAAGTTGATAAAGCTAAAGTAGATGCTATTGAAAATATGTCGTGTCCTAAAGACATCAAAGGTATAAGAAGTTTCCTTGGTCATGCCGGTTTCTATAGGAGGTTTATTAAATACTTCTCTAAAATATCTAGGCCTCTGACTAATCTCTTACAAAAAGATGTCCCTTTTGTCTTTTATGATGATTGTGTAGAAGCATTTGAAATACTTAAGAAAGCCTTGATTTCTGCACCTATTGTTTAGCCACCTGATTGGAATTTACCCTTTGAAATTATGTGTGATGCTAGTGATTACGTTGTAGGTGTTGTTCTAGGACAAAGAGTTGATAAGAAATTAAATGTAATCCAATATGCTAGTAAAACTCTAGACAGTGCCCAGAGAAATTATGCTACTACTGAAAAAGAATTTTTAGCAGTTGTGTTTGCTTCTGATAAGTTCAGACCTTATATTGTTGATTCCAAAGTAACTGTTCACACTGATCATGCTGCTATTAAATACCTTATGGAAAATAAAGATGCTAAACCTAGACTTATTAAATGGGTTCTCTTGCTACAAGAATTTGATTTGCATATTATTGATAGAAAGGGAGCTGAGAACCCCGTTGCAGACAACTTGTCTAGGTTAGAGAATGTTCTTGATGACCCACTACCTATTGATGATAGCTTTCCTAATGAACAATTAGCTATCATAAATGCTTCTCGTACTGCTCCATGGTATGCTGATTATGCTAATTACATTGTTGCCAAATTTATACCACCTAGTTTCACATACCAGCAAAAGAAAAAGTTTTTCTATGATTTAAGACATTACTTTTGGGATGAACCACACCTTTATAAAGAAGGAGTAGACGGTGTTATTAGACATTATGTACCTGAGCATGAACAGGAATAGATCCTACGCAAGTGTCACTCCGGGGCTTACGGAGGACACCACACTGGAGATAGAACTGCTCATAAGGTATTGCAATCCAGTTTTTATTAGCCTAGTCTTTTCAAAGATGCCCGTAAGTTTGTCTTGTCTTGTGATGAATGTCAAAGAATTGGTAATATTAGTAGACGCCAAGAAATTCCTATGAACTATTCACTTGTTATTGAACCATTTGATGTTTGGGGCTTTGATTATATGGGACCTTTTCCTTCCTCTAATGGGTATACACATATTTTAGTTGTTGTTGATTACATTACTAAGTGGGTGGAAGCTATTCCAACTAGTAGTGATGATCATAATACCTCTATTAAGATGCTTAAAGAAGTTATTTTTCCGAGGTTTGGAGTCCCTAGATATTTAATGACTGATGGTGGCTCACATTTTATTCATGGTGCTTTTCGTAAAATGCTTGCTAAGTATGATGTTAATCATATAATTGCATCTACATACCACCCTCAGTCTAGCGGTCAAGTAGAATTGAGTAATAGAGAGATTAAATTGATTTTGCAAAAGATTGTTAATAGATCTAGAAAGAATTGGTCCAATAAACTTGATGATGCATTATGGGCCTATAGAACTGCATATAAAAATCCTATTGGTATGTCTCCATATAAAATGGTTTATGGAAAAGCATGTCACTTACCTCTCGAACTGGAACATAAGGCATATTGGGATATTAAAGAGCTCGGTTATGATTTCAAACTTGCCGGTGAGAAGAGGCTATTTGACATTAGCTCACTTGATGAATGGAGAACCCATGCCTATGAGAACGCCAAACTGTTTAAAGAAAAAGTTAAAAGATGGTGTGACAAGAGGATACAAAAGCGTGAGTTTAATGTAGGTGATTATGTTTTGCTATACAACTCTATTTTAAGTTTTTTTGCAGGAAAACTTCTCTCTAAATGGGAAGGTCCTTACATTATCGAGGAGGTCTATCATTCCGGTGCCATAAAGATCAACAACACCGAAGGCACAAATCCGAAGGTGGTAAATGGTCAAAGAATCAAACATTATATCTCAGGTAATCCCATAAATGTTGAAACCAATGTTTTTGGCACCGTAACCCCGGAGGAGTACATAAGGAACACTTTCCAAAACATTTCAGACTCCGAAAAGGAATAGATATGTGGTACGGTAAGTAAACCGACTCCAAAACTGCTCAAATAGCATTTTTTTTCTCCGTTTTGGAATATTTAAAAAATTAGGAAAATTAAAGTAGTCCAAAAGAGACACGAGGCGTCCATGAGGGTGGAGGGCATACCCTACCCCCTAGGCGCACCCCCATGCCTCGTGGCCACCTCGTGTGCCCTCCGGACTCTGTTTTCTTGCATGATACTTATTTTGGTCGGTAAAAATTCATTATATAATCTCCCGAAGGTTTTAACCACCGTACCACGACGAAACCATTTGTTTTTGTTTTGAGTTGTTTCTGTCGCAGATTTAGAGCAATATGTCGTCCCAAGATTCGGAGGGAGAGAGCTATCTGGCTGATTACCTTGCAGACCCCAAAGTCTATGGGGACTTGGAGCATTATGGTTAGACCACGGGGGAAGAAGAAGACTATGATCCTAAGGGAAAGGAGGAGACAAGCTTAGCTGAAGATGAAGCCCCACTACCTCAACCTGGGGACATGCATGTGGAGTTTAAAAAGTCAAGTCTCCCTAACAGAGCAAAGAAACCTAAGACCGACTTTATCCCCTTTCGTCTCCTGCAGGAAAACAAACATGAACTATGCTAGAAGATACTAAGTCTTGAGCAGGAGGTAGATGACTTAAGGGAGCAGAATTCTATCCTTAAGCGCAAGCTAAGGAAGATGGACTACAAGCCTACATCATCACATCCGAAGAAAGAGACATAAATACATGGGTATGGGCACTCCCCTTGGCAACTGCCAATCTTGGGGGAGGTGCCCCGATATCGTATCACCATCACACTTCTATCTTTACCGATTTTCTTAGTTTGGTCATTTTGGTTATATCTTGATCTAGTAGAATAAAGTTTTAGTTTGATCTAGCTTTGAGTTTTGTTTTGATCTCTATCTATGTAATCGAGTCCATGAGTTATATATAATAAATATTAGTTTTGAGTTGAGGGTTTTTGCTATCTTGCTATGATCTTGAGGGAATAAAAGAAAGAATAAAAGGAAATAAAAAGATCATATTGATCTTATGGAGAGTAATGACTTCACACATAAAGATTATGATGAATAAAAGTTTTTGAGAGTTGACAAACATAGTTTTGGTCATATTTGCAATTAATAGGAAGTAATAAAGAAAGAGAGGTTTTCACATATAAATATACTATCTTGGACATCTTTTATGATTGTGAGCACTCATTAAAATATGACATGCTAAAAAGTTGATGTTGGACAAGGAAGACAACGTAATGGATTATGTTTCCTTATATCCAAATATGTTATATTGTCATGGATCATCCAACATGTTGAGCTTGCCTTCCCCCCTCATGCTAGCCAAATTCTTTGCACCAAGTAGAGATACTACTTGTGCTTCCAAACATCCCTAAACCCAGTTTTGCCATGAGAGTCCACCATACCTACCTATGGATTGAGTAAGATCCTTCAAGTAAGTTGTCATCGGTGCAAGCAATAAAAAATTTGCTCTCTACCTATGTATGATCTATTAGTGTGAAGAAAATAAGCTTTATACGAGCTTGTGATATGGAAGAAATAAAAGCGACGGACTGCATAATAAAGGTCCCTATCATAAGTGGCAATATAAAGTGACATTCCTTTGCATTAAGATTTTGTGCATCCAACCATAAAAGCACATGACAACCTTTGCTTCCCTCTACGAAGGGCCAATCTTTTATTTTTACCTTCTACCCTTATACAAGAGTCATGGTGATCTTCACCTTTCCTTTTTACACTTTATCCTTTGGCAAGCACTATGTGTTTGAAATATAT
>NC_041385.1:135873626-135875902 GCF_002162155.2 Triticum dicoccoides
TCATAAATTATTATTGTTGACATTACCCTTGAGGTAAAAGGTTGGGAGGCGAAACTATAAGCCCCTATCTTTCTCTGTGTCCGATTGAAACTTCATACCCATAAATATTGCGTGAATGTTAGCAATTGTGAAAGACTAAATGATAGCTGAGTATGTGGACTTGCTGAAAAGCTTTTATATTGACTCTTTCCAATGTTATGATAAATTGCAATTGCTTCAATGAATGAGATCATAGTTTGTTAGTTTTCAATGAAGTTTCTGATTCATACTTCACATTGTGGATAGATTGTTACTTTAGCATAAGAAATCATATGACAATATATATGTTGCTGTTCTAAGAATGATCATGATGCCCTCATGTTCGTATTTTATTTTATCGACACCTCTATCTCTAAACATGTGGACATATTTTTTGATATTGGCTTTCACTTGAGAACAAGCAAAGTCTAAGCTTGGGGGAGTTGGTACGTCCATTTTGCATCATGCTTTTATATCGATATTTATTTCATCATGGGATGTTATTACACACTATGTCACAATACTTATTCCTTTTCTCTCTTATTTTATAAGGTTTACATGAAGAGGGAGAATGCCGACAGCTGGAATTCTGGGCTAGAACAGGAGCGAATATTAGAGACCTATTCTGCACAACTCCAGAAGTCCTGAAACTCCACAAAAGTCAGTTTTGGAATATATTGAAAATATTGGGCGAAGAAAGCACCAGAGGGGGGCCACCCACCAGCCACGAGGGTGGAGGGCACGCCCTAGGCGCGCCCCCCTACCTCGTGGGCCACCTGGCAGGCCCTCGATGCCCATCTTCTGCTATATGGTGTCTTTTGTCGTGGAAAAAATCATAAGGAAGCTTTCGGGATGAAGCGCCGCCGTCTCGAAGCGGAACCTGGGCAGGACCAATCTAGGGGGCGGAGCCGTTCTGCCGAGGAAACATCCCTCCGGGAGGGGAAATCGTCGCCATCATCATCACCATCGATCCTCTCACCGAGAGGGGGTCAATCTCCATTAACATCTTCACTGGCACCATCTCCTCTCAAACCCTAGTTCATCTTTTGTATCCGATCTTTGTCTCAAAACCTCGGATTGGTACCTGTGGGTTGCTAGTAGTGTTGATTACTCCTTGTAGTTGATGCTAGTTGGTTTATTCGATGGAAGATCATATGTTCAGATCCTTAATGCATATTAATACCCCTCTGATTATGAACATGAATATGATTTGTGAGTAGTTACGTTTGTTCCTGAGGACATGTGATAAATCTTGTTATACGTAATCATGTGAATTTGGTATTCGTTCGATATTTTGATGAGATGTATGTTGTCTCTCCTCTAGTGGTGTTATGTGAATGTCGACTACATGACACATCACCATGATTTGGGCCTAGGGGAAGGTATTGGGAAGTAATAAGTAGATGATGGGTTGCTAGAGTGACAGAAGCTTAAACTCTAGTTTATGTGTTGCTTCGTAAGAGGCTGATTTGGATCCATATGTTTCATGCTATGGTTAGGTTTACCTTAATTCTTCTTTCGTAGTTGCGGATGCTTGTGAGAGGGGTTAATCATAAGTGGTATGCTTGTCCAAGGAAGGGTAGTACCCAAGCACCGGTCCACCCACATATCAAATTATCAAAGTAACAAACGTGAATCATATGAGCATGACGAAAACTAGCTTGACAATAATTCTCATGTGTCCTCGGGAGCGCTTTGCTTTATATAAGAGTTTGTCCAGGCTTGTCCTTTGCTACAAAAAGGATTTGTCTACCTTGTTGCACCTTAGTTACTTTGTTACTTGTTACCCATTATGAATTACTTTATCACAAAACTATCTGTTACGATAATTTCAGTGCTTGCAGAGAATACCTTGCTGAAAACCGCTTGTCATTTCTTTCTGCTCCTCATTGGGTTTGACACTCTTACTTATCAAAAGGACTATGATAGATCCCCTATACTTGTGGGTCATCGACAGGCGCGGGGTCGCCTGGACCCGGGTGCGTGCGGGAGGGCCAGCGGCGAAGATAGGGCACCGGGCGCGGGTGTCCGTGACCACGGTGAGGCCCTCCGGCCAGCCGCAGCAGGCGGAGGTGAGCACATGGGAGGAGCAGGGGTTCGTGCGGCGCGCGTGCGGCTACGGGTGTGGGCTGCAGAAGCCAGCGACGATGGAGCAGAGGTGGGGCGCGGCCGGGGCCACAGGTGACGTGAAGCGGCGCAGTGGGCGGCGTGGCGGTTGCCGCAATGCGACAAGTGGGGCGGCACACGGAGGGAGGCAT
>NC_041385.1:135876084-135876710 GCF_002162155.2 Triticum dicoccoides
GGTAGCAACGGCCAGCGGCGCAGAGCTGTGCGCGGTCCGGTGCGCGCGAGCATGACGTGCGGGCTAGGCGAGCGCGGTGACCGCGGGGGTGTGAGGAAAGGAGGAGGGGGCGCGGTGAGCGGGGCTCGACGACGGGACTGCTATGGGGTGCGGAGAAAGCACAAGAAGGTCGAGGGATGACCGAGAGCTCACAATGGGGCCGGAAGAGGAGACAGAGAGGTCAGGGGTGTAGCGTCAATGGTGGATCGGCGCGGTGGCCGTGGTCGTAATCCGGTGAAGGGGAATGGCATGGGCGGCGTCTCAGGGCAACCCAGTAGGTGCAGGCGACATGGTCGACAGCGGTGGTGCTCCTGGCGCAGTCCTTGGTAGCGGGGAGGCGACTATCCGCCATGGTGAGGCAGCGCAGCGACGAGCCCGCATGGCGTGGGCAACACAGCGGATTTGAGGCTCGAGGTCGCTGGTGGGGAGGGAGTCGGGTGGTCCGGCAAGGTGGCGGGATCGGCGACGAGGACACAGGGGCGAGCGTCGGGGTTGGCCCTGGTGCCTGATCTGATCCATACGGGAACAAGGGAGAGAGGGGGGAGTGGAGATAGTGGGTGGATTAGGGTCTGTGGAGTGGGTTGGCC
>NC_041385.1:135877059-135889458 GCF_002162155.2 Triticum dicoccoides
TGTTATATTTTATTTTCTATTTGTTATAGTTTTATAAAATATATGCAAAAGCACCTAAATTAGTGTGACTAGTTTTATCACTGCCACAAAAAGTTTCACACCTAATTAAAATGGTTTAATATCTTATAAATTCTAAAAGGCACTTATTTAATTGTTTAAGATATTGTTTTATTTATTTTGGGGCTTTTAATTTCTCTATAAAAATGTGGTTTCTCCACCATAATTACCTATGCAATATTTGGCTCACTCCGAACATTTTAGTTTTAATATTTGAAAATTGTTATCGTTTGCTTGATTTTGAATTTGAATTCGAACCAGTTTCGAACTAACTTGAGATTAGCAACAGTAATCAAGGTGATGTGGCACCATTAGCATAGGTTCATTGTAGCTTAAATATCCGGCATCACAGTATTAGTAATAGAGCTAGGCTTAAAGTGTAACACATCATTCTCGTCTTTAATGAACAAATAGTATTCCTTTTCCTTCTTTTAATCACAGCCTGACGAAAGAACTTCGTGTTATGATCACCCCTAATGGCCCAACCCTTCTTGTTTCTCTGCTTGTAAAATTGAATAAGTTTAGAAAGTGTGTGTTCATACATGAGGATAAGAGAGCTTTCCAAGGTATGGTCTTGTTGATGAAGCGGGAGCTATTGAATCTGATTAATGCTAGACTCTAATTCCATAAGTTCATGCTGGAAGGGCTTTTTCTTCTTACACTACTTTTTTAAAGATCCTTCCAAGGAAGAAGATTTTGCTACAAAAGAAACAGAAGTGCTAGAACTTGTAAAGTTACTAAAATCTCTTTCAAGCAACCACCAGTTTTCAAATTTGAACATTTGCCTTGGCTTAACAAAGTTACCATCTGTGGAAATAAGAATGGGAGCATGGTCACTGAGAATGATAGGCAAATTGAGAACTTTAGTATTAGGATAGTGCGCGCACCAATCAGAATTAACAAGACATCGATCTAAGCGTCTATAAATAGGATTATTAGTGTGTTGTCTCTTTTGCCAAGTGTACGCAGGGCCACTATAACCAATATAAAAACACAATTTTTAACAAGAGAACGATAAGACGACATACAATAGTAATTTACACTACCATTACATCCATCTGTATCATACAAGATATCATTAAGGTCTCCCATACACATCATGGGCTTTCCCAGATTTTCATACACAAAAGTAGAAATTTGACTCCAGATAGCACTTGTGTGCCTATGGTAGGAGTCACCATATATACAGATCAAACAAAAGTGAACACCCGAAGCTAGATGAACTACATTCGCTAGGATATAGTAGAAGGAGGCACTATGAACAGAAACTTTAATATCATCATTCCACATAAGCCATAGCCCTCTAGAAGCACCTCTAGAAGGAACAACAAAGTTGTTAGCCATATCAAATCTATTAACAAGATCAACCGACCGAAAATTAGAAGATTTATTTTCTGAAACAAAGGTTACCTGACCTTTAGTAGACTGGACCAGATTAGCCATGAACAACATACAATCATTGCCGTGGTTCTGGCCCACACCTCGGTAATTCCAAGCTATGACTTCCCTGGCACCCGAGGCGCGTTAGGGCCTGAAACGTCTTCATCGTATCTAATTTTCCAAACTCTTTAGCCCTCGTTTTGGACTCTAATTTGCATGATTTGAATGGAACTAACCCGGACTGATGTTGTTTTCAGCAGAATTGCCATGGTGTTATTTTTGTGCAGAAATCAAAGTTCTCGGATTGACCTGAAAATTTACTAGAATATATAAAGAATATTGGTGCAAAAAGATACTGGAGGGGGGGCCACCCAGAGGCCACAAGCCATGGGGGCACGCCCACCCCCCTAGGGCGCGCCCTGCAGGCTTGTGGCCCCCTTGGACCTCCTCCGACCCTAATCTCAACTCTATATATTCCTATTCACAGAGAAAAAACAGAGAGAAGGACTCATCACATTTTACGACACAGAGCCATCGCCACCTACTGTTCTTCACCGGGAGGGCCGATCTGGAGTCTGTTTTGGGCTCCGGAGAGGGGACTATGTCGCCATCATCATCAACAACCTTCCTCCATCGCCCATTCCATGATGCTCACCGCCGGGAGTGAGTAATTCCTTCGTAGGCTTGTTGGACGGTGATGGGTTGGATGAGATTTATCATGTAATTGAGTTAGTTTTGTTAGGGTTGGATGCCTAGTATCCACTATGTTCTGAGATTGATATTGCTATGACTATGCTATGCTTAATGCTTGTCACTAGGGCCTGACTACCATGATTTCAGATCTAAACATATTATGTTTTCATGAATATATATATATATATGTGTGTGTGTGTGTGTGTGTGTGTGTGTGTGTGTGTGTGTGTGTGTGCTCTTGATCCTATCTTGCAAGTTGTAGGCACCTATTACGTGTTATGATCTGCATACCCCAAGGTGACAATAATTGGGATTCTTTCCAGTGATTACAGTAGTTTGAGGAGTTCATGTATTCACTAAGTGCTAATGCTTTGTTTCGGTTCTCTATTAAAAGGAGGCCTTAATATCCCTTAGTTTCTTTATGGATCCCGCTGCCATGGGAGGGTAGGACAAAAGATGTCATGCAAGTTCTTTTCCATAAGCATGTATGACTATATACGGAATACATGCCTACATTACATTGATGAATTGGAGCTAGTTGAGCGTTTCTCTAGGTTATAACTGCTACATGATGAATGCCATCCAACATAATTCTCCATCACTGATCCAATGCCTACGATCTTTTCACATATTGATCTTGCTAAGTTACTTTGTCGTTGCCACTGTTACAATCACTAGAAAATTGGTATTGTTACTGTTACCACCGTTACCGTTACTTCCATACTACTTTGCTACTAAATATTTTGCTGCAGATATTAAGTCTTTCAGGTGTGGTTGAATTGACAACTCAGCTGCTAATACACATGAATATTATTTGGCTCCCCTTGTGTCGAATTAATAAATTTGGGTTGAATACTCTACCCTCAAAAACTGTTGCGATCCCCTATACTTGTGGGTTATCAAGATCTTTTTCTGGCGCCGTTGCCGGGGAGCTGATACATCTCCATCATATCTACTTTTGCCAAACTCTTTGGCCCTTGTTTTGGACTCTAATTTTCATTATTCGAATGGAACTAACCGGACTGACGTTGTTTTCAGCAGAATTGCCTTGGTGTTATTTTTGTGCAGAAATAGAAGTTCTCGGAATGACCTGAAAATCCACGGAGAATATTTTTGGAATAAATAAAAAATATTGGTGAAAGAATCTACCGGAGGGGACCCACTGGCTATCCACAAGGGTGGAGGGCGCGCCCCCTGCCTTGTGGGACCCCTCGTCCTCCACCGACCTCAACTCCAACTCCATATATTCACGTCCGGGGAGAAGAAAATCAGAGAGAAGGATTCATCGTGTTTTATGATACGAATCCGCCACCAGCTCCTGTTCTTCATCAGGAGGCCAGATCTGGAATCCGTTTTGGGCTCCGGAGAGGGGAAATCGACGCCATCATCATCATCAACCATCCTCCATCACCAATGTCATGATGCTCACCGTAGTGCGTGAGTAATTCCATCATAGGCTTGCTGGACGGTGATGGGTTGGATGAGATTTATCATGTAATCGAGTTAGTTTTGTTAGGGTTTGATCCCTAGTATCCACTATGTTTTGAGATTGATGTTGTTGTGACTTTGCTATGCTTAATGCTTGTCAGTAGGGCCCGAGTGCCATGATTTCAGATCTGAGCCTATTATGTTTTCATGAATATATGTGAGTTCTTGATCCTATCTTGTAAGTTGTAGACACCTATTACAAGTTATGATCCGCATACCCCAAGGTGACAATAATTGGGATTCTTTCCGGTGATTACCGTAGTTTGAGGAGTTCATGTATTCACTAAGTGCTAATGCTTTGGTCTGGTTCTCTGTTAAAAGGAGGCCTTAATATCCCTTAGTTTTGATGACCCACAAGTATAGGGGATCAATCATAGTCCTTTCGATAAGTAAGTGTGTTGAACCCAACAAGGAGCAGAAGGAAATGACAAGCGGTTTTCAGCAAGGTAATGTCTACAAGCACTGAAATTATAAGTATTGGGTAGTTTGATAGCAAGGTAATTTGTAACGAGCAAGTAACGATAACGATAACAAAAGTGCAGCGAGGTAGCCCAACCCTTTTGAGGCAAAGGACATGCCAAAACAGTCTCTTATGATAAGCAAAGTGTCCTTGAGGGCACACGGGAATTTCATCTAGTCACTTTCATCATGTTGGTTTGATTTGTGTTCACTACTTTGATAATTTGATATGTGGGTGGACCGGTGCTTAGGTTCTGTTCTTACTTGAACAAACCTCCTACTTATGACTAACCCCCTCGCAAGCATCCGCAACTACGAGAAAAGTATTAAGAACAAATTCTAACCATAGCATTAAACTTTTGGATCCAAATCAGTCCCTTATGGAATAGCGCATAAACTAGGGTTTAAGCTTCTGTCACTCTCGCAACCCATCATCTAATGACTACTCCACAATGCATTCCATTAGGCGCAAGTATGGTGAAGTGTCATGTAGTCAATGTTCACATGACACCACTAAGGAAATCACAACATACATATCATCAAAATATCTAACACATATAAAATTCACATGATTACTTGCAACAAGATTTCTCCCGCGACCTCAAGAACAAAAGTAACTACTCACAAATGATAATCATGCTCAAGACCAGAGGGGTATTAAATAGCATAATGGATCTAAACATATAATCTTCTACCAAATAAACCATATAGCAATCAACTACAAGAAGTAATCAACACTACTAGACACCCACAAGCACCAATCTATAGTTCTGGTGCAAAGATTGAACACAAGAGACGAACTAGGGTTTGAGAGGAGATGGTGTTGTTGAAGATGTTGATAGATATTTCCCTCCCCAAGATGGGAGAGTTGTTGGTGATGATGATGACGATGATTTCCCCCTCGGGAGGGAAGTTTCCCCGGAGGAATAGCTCCACCGGAGGGCAAAAGTGCTCCTGCCCAAATTCTGCCTCGAGACGGCGGCGCTTCTTCCCGAAAGTCCTCCCCTTATTTTTTTCTAGGTCAAAATGACTTAAATACAAGAAGAGGGGCACCGGAGGTGGGCTCGGCTAAGGACAACCCACAAGGGCGCATCTGGGGGCCCTGGCGCGCCCTGGTGTCTTGTGCTCACTAGGTGCCCCCCTTCGGTAGTTATTTTCTCCATTATTTCTTATTTATTCCATAAAAATTCCCCGTGAAGTTTCAGCTCATTTGGAGTTGTGCAGAATAGGTGGCCTGACGTAGCTTTTTCAGGTTCAGATTTCTAGCTGCCGGAATTCTCCCTCTTTGTGTGAACCTTGCAAATTACGAGAGAAATGGCATGAGAATACTTCAAAAAGCATTATTATGCATAAAAACAACATAAATAACAGTAGGTAAACATGATGCAAAATGAACGTATCAACTCCCCCAAGCTTAGACCTCGCTTGTCCTCAAGCGAAAACCGAAATCGAAAAACATGTCCACATGCTTAGAGAGAGAGGTGTCGATAAAAACAAAATACGGACATAGAAGCATCATGTAACTTATTATAACAGCAACAAACTTTAACATGAAACTTTTATCATAGACTTCTCATGAATAAGTAACAATTCATCACAACATCAAAGTATAAAGCATAAACTCTATTGAAAACTAGCAAACTATGTTCTCAGTCAACTTTGCAACTACAATTCATCATCTTTTCGGGAAGGGTAACATATCAGAGCCTTTTTGGCAAGTCCACATACTCAATCATCATATAGTCTTCTATGATTGCTAACACTCACCACATACACATGAGCAAAACATTGTAGCTGAGCCTGCAAGTTTCATAAGGATATTAAATTCTGCATCTTGATCCTCTTCTTACATCTGCTACGTCGCTTGAATATGAACGACCTCTGGCTCATGAATTGATAGGGCTTGCATAGTGATCCCAATCCCAGGATCCGGTTGTTCCACCCTAGTATGGATCAGGGAGACTCGATTAATTTCATCTCCCCCCAAATGTACCTCCTCCATATCCGTTTTCCTTTCCATCTCAAGAATGAACTAGCAGATGGGAAAAAACTCGAGGGAAGCAGAAAAAGGAAACCAAAGAAGAAAAGATCATCAGAGTGAAAGGATGAGGCAAAGAAGAAATGCGGAGAATCAAAGAGAGGAAGCTAGAAGAGGGAAGAAGCGGCGGGCAGAGAAAGAGAGGAGCACAGGTAGGGATAAAGCGGCATAACGCCAGTCTGGAAAAGTCTAAAGCGGTGCGACTCTGCACTTGTTTTTGCATTAGGATTAGCACAACAAATGGAAAGACCACTCTAGAACATATGAGTGTGGTGTTTCACACCCATAGTAGGGCTCCCTCAATGAGTAGTTTAAAAAGCATCTGATTTCTTTTATTCACTGGTCATTGTTGATATGCTAAATGCGTAAAAGAGATGATTTGTGCATTCTCGGGGTGGTGTCATTAGTGATTAGGCAACAATTAGTGAGTACCTTAATTCAAACTCAATAAGTTCGTTATAAAACATGACAAATCTTGAGTCAAAATGGACTCATGAAGCTTGAAGCTCCAGTATAACTACAACTCTCTATCTCCAATGATTTCATCTCTTAACATGGAACTCAAGAATACGACGAGTCTTGTTCCCACGGAGTGTAGGATCGGAGAAGAAATGGGAAAAAAATCCACCCTAGCATGGAGGAGTTGGGTCCCTTATATGGTTGGCAACTACTCCTCCATTCGAAAAATAAGTGTTGTGGTTTTAGTTCTAGTAGTGAGGCTAGAAGCACCGAGATTCAAACCAATGGTAGAATCTCCAAACGCTTCACAATGGAAAAGCTTGCTCGATGTTGGGAGAAACCGGCCCCCTTCAACATCTCTCAAATGTGTTCTACGAACGTAGGTTCGCAAGAGAAAAAGAGGGGCAGCTCCCGGGGGGGGGGTGTTTAAATCAAAAGGAAGAACAAGGGCGAGTAAATGATGGAGACTAAAAAACGATTTAAGGAATTAAGATCCCCGGGGGAAAATAGGGATGTCTCCTATGTTACCCATAATATGTGGAAGTATCGACGTAATTTCATAGAGTCATTTAGTTTTGAATGGAGCATAGCAATATCGGGATTTCACTGTGAAGTCGTCGAGGAGACTCGATACATTTGAGATCTCAGAAGTAGTTCACCCTGCACGATGGAGCACATTCTCGAAACATCCATACAGAACATTGACTATGTCTGCTTTCTAATATTGACAGTTTACATATATTGACAAGTTCGAATGATATGTAATTTCAATAGGCGTACGTCTCTAAATCTAACGTAGCGTATAATTATCTGAAAGTGCAATTACTGAATGAACCATCAGACAATATGAATAATTAACGCCTAGCTAAGACAATTGACTCATAAATCGCTTAGATAAGCTAGGACTATGAAATAACAAGTTCTAATTCGGCGGGGAAATAACCGCTCACTTTGAACTATTAGCTACATATCAATGGGAAAATCCCTCAATGTAAACATGCTCTAAAGGTTGGTATGTGGGACTTAAATTCGGATCACGGTTGTATTCGTAGAACATGAGAAAAAATGAGTGATAACTTAAATGTGTATCTCCCAAAATGGGTTTTCAACTCAAGAGATTTTTTCCCTCCACTTCATTTCTGAAACTTGCAAAATTGTTTGATTACAATTGTATCCAAAACATTCCCAACCAATATTATGGTATGGGCGTATGGCTCCATTCAAATTTTGCTCCAATCTATCACATTGGTTGTATCCAAATTCAACTACACATATCTGCAATGCATATGATGGTGGGGTTGGGAGGCCAACATTTTCATATGTTAGCTTGCATCTGTTGCACTTGTGCGTGCTCTTCTAGAACCGTGATCGATAGATGGGGAGGATAACTGGTTTGGTGCCAAGAATTGACATGCCAATATTTAGCATTGTGCCAAATATTGACTACTAATTGGTTGGTTAGCAAGTTATTTTGCCTATCTCACATAAATTTGCCAATATTTGACAAGTCTTGGTATTACCAATATTTGACAATGCCGAAATTTGGCTAGCCAAATATTGGTTGCAAACCAATCATGCTCGCGCATCAGTGGAAATAGCCAGAGGCCTATGCATGTCTCATGTGAAAAATAATACGTTACTCCCTTCATTTACTTATACAAGGCCACTGTGGGATATACGTTTGCATCTATACAAGGCCATCAACAGTAATCGAGGAAAGAATTAATGATATTTCCTCGCACTGTAACATGTTTAATACTTTCATGCATGCCATCATAATGACACTAGCTACTTCCTCCACTCAGTTTCCTTGCATGTATGTGTGCGTATTAATGATCTCAATAAACGAAAAAATGCAAAGTATGCATTAAATTTTATCTTGGACCTGTAATATGAGTTTGTGGCCTTGTATACAAAAATGAAGGGAGTACTATCACATATTGAAAACCGTGCTTGAAGATCGTGAATGAAGAGTATCAAACGTACGAAAGTCGAAGGCAACGTCCCCATCGGTATTGAGGTGTATCAGTTTCGAAGCTCCACAACTCTTGAAATGTTCTTCGGTAGAAGTTATGTGGGTGCGCGTATTGTGCTCTGAGTTTTTGTGCGTGTGTGCGTTACATTATAATCGGAGTCTCTCGAAATATCAAGTGGCACAGCAGTATGCTTTTTCGAGAATTTAACAGCAACTGAACCTCGATCGCACTAAGATGGTGAGAGCCAAGGAAGATAGCTTGGTTGTTGGTTCGTTGCACATGCAAGGAATTGTCAGGAGGGGACATTCCGACATGTTACCGGTGTTTGTTTTGTGGATAGGCATTCAAAATTTCAGTACGAACCTTAATCAATCAGAGACGCTCAGATGCGTCTCTCCCTCTCTGGCTAATCCCAAGTTGACAACCAAGTCTGAGGAGTACATGTAACCGGCTCCAGCCATTAATTGGGCAATCCACGTCTTCTTCTTTGCTTGCTGCAGCACGGACCACCACACAAACGCCTGAACTGCAGCCAGCGCTAGCCCAGCCATGCCTGCTGACCACATGTCTGACATGGCCCCCCCCTGCGCCATGTAGTCAGCGCTTCCGTCATCTCCGCCGTAATTTGTTTCCGACGACATCTCCGCCGGAGTATATAACAAGCGAAGCGAAGGGTCACACCACCACATCGACCACGCGCCACAACCCACCCCAGCGAGGACACTCTTGCTTACCTAGTACGCTCTTGGCCTCTTGCCGGCCATGGAGCGCGTGGGGGAGGCGCCGCACTTCCTCGTGGTCACGTACCCGGCGCAGGGCCACATCAACCCGGCGCGCCACCTCGCGCTGCGCCTGCTCCGCGCCACGCCGGGCGCCCGCGTCACCGTCTCCACCGCCGTCTCCGCCTGCCGCAAGATGTTCCCGGACGACGCGGACGCCGCGGCGGTCGACCACGTCGACGCCGCCGGCGTCCGCTACGTGCCCTACTCTGACGGCTACGACGGTGGCTTCGACAAGTCCGCGCACGACAACATGCACTACATGTCCAACCTCAAGGTCGTGGGAGCCCGCACGCTGGACGGCGTGCTCGCGCGCCTCCGCGACGCCGGCACCCCCGTCACGCAGGTGGTGTACACGGTGCTCCTCTCCTGGGTCGCCGACGTCGCGCGCGGGCACGGGGTGCCGGCCGCGCTCTACTGGATCCAGCCGGCCACCGTGCTCGCCGCCTACTTCCACTTCTTCCGCGGCACCGACGGCCTCGACCAGGCTGTCACTGCCGCGACGGGCGACCCGTGGGCGGACGTCCCCGTCCGGGGGCTCCCGCCGATGCGCGTGCGCGACCTGCCGTCGTTCCTCACCATCGCGTCCGACGACCATCCCTACTCCTTCGTGCTCGCCGCGTTCCGCGAGCTGCTCGACGTGCTGGATCGCGAGGACTCGCCCACCGTGCTCGCCAACACGTTCGATGCCATGGAGCCCAACGCGGTGGCGACGCTGCATCAGCACGGCATCAACGTCGTCCCCATCGGCCCCGTCCTCTCCTTCCTGGACGCCTCGGCGTCGGCAGCGGCGGCGGCCAACAACAGCAACGACCTGTTCAAGCAGGACGGCAAGGGGTACCTGGAGTGGCTGGACGCGCAGGAAGCGGGGTCGGTCGTCTACATCTCCTTCGGGAGCCTGTCGACGATGAGCAAGCGGCAGATCGCGGAGGTGTCGCGCGGCATGGCGGAGAGCGGCCGGCCGTTCCTGTGGGTGCTGAGGAAGGACAACCGCGGCGAGGTCGACGACGAAGACTTGTGCACCGGCGGGGGCATGGTGGTGGAGTGGTGCGACCAGGGGAAGGTGCTGTCGCACCCGGCGGTGGGATGCTTTGTGACCCACTGCGGGTGGAACTCGACGCTGGAGAGCGTGGCGTGCGGCGTCCCGGTGGTGGGAGTGCCGCAGTGGACGGACCAGGGCACCAACGCGTGGCTGGTGGAGCGGCAGCTCGGCACGGGGGTCAGGGCCGCCGTGAGCGAGAAGGATGGCGTGCTGGAGGCCGATGAGCTGCGGAGGTGCATCGGCTTCGCCACGTCGGATGTGGTGCGCGCCAAGGCGGAGCTGTGGAGGGAAAAGGCGCGGGCGGCGGCTGCAGTGGGCGGCTCGTCCGAGAGGAACCTCAGGGCGTTCGTCGCCGGGCAGGTCGCCCTCGCCGGCAACTAGCCAGCCGGCAGGCCGGCTTGCATGCACTGCATGGTCCTGCAATCCATATGGCATTTAGCACTTAGCAGGACGACGTACACGAGCCGAGACGAGAGGACTCGATCCGTACCGCGTCGCCGTCGTAAATAATTCGATTCGATATTGTAGCTGCTACCTGGGAAAGATCGAATGCCGTTCGTATCTTGTCGAGGCACTCGTTTCGCCGTTCTGTATAATTCTGTTAAGATGTTGTTCCAATCATCCAAAGGTATTGCCGTGTTGCTTGACTATAATCATCTACTCCCTCTGTCCTATGATATAAGACGTTTTTACAATCGCGTCAACCTGCTAATGTTTTAGGAAAAATCGGATTCCAATCTCGTTCTATTGGGGGTGACGTGTGGAACACACCGAACCACACGATGTGTACCAAAATCTAAAGATAAAGAAAATTTGGCTAAACTATCAACTTCATATTTTTTACGAATTGACTCATGAATAAAACAGCAATCTTGAAAATCCCCTTTTCTATCATTAACTTCTTTGATCACCGCAACATGGGCTCCTCCCATATTGGCTTTTGTATCTTGCATTACCGAGTTACAATCTCGAGATGCCAATAGGTCGAGAGCAAGCGCCTGTCCCTCCCGGCACGCCATGGATTCAAGTGTAGGGACATCCGTGACACCACTGAGAGTAATGGAAGATGCTCCATAAAATTCTCTTCATGATCCCGACAAATTCTGTCACATGTTTGATGCACACTGCGAACGAGGCGAGCGATCTGGTGGGCCGACCCATTTTTCGGTAGCCTGATTGTAAGAGCATATTTCTCCCTATGTGGTTTTGGTGATTAATGACAATGTATTTGCGGACTATCGTGTGCATTGAGCATTTCAGAGATCTCATGCCTAGGCACAAGACGATTCGGTGCCCCTTAGAGGCTATTGAAGACGGCGGTTTTTTACGTTTCTTTTCGGTGGATTTGAGTCGTAGGAAAGCCGTACTATTAAGAGGGGTCCGCTTCAGAAAGGTTAGGGTGGAATCATCACGTACACATATGTTCCTTTGCACCACCTTTTCTTCGCTTCTTTGGAGCACCGGTCGTTTACCCTTGTCTATGCGAAGATGAACGCCTCCAAGTGCTATAGGTTCTGTGGCGTGCGGTAGTACTGCTCAAGGGAGCAGTAGTACCGCAGTTGTCCACGGTAGTACCGCCAAGGTAAGTGGTAGTACCGCGTTGCGCGGTAGTACCGCTCCTACCGCGCGGTAGTACCGTGGCATGTAGCCCAGAATGCTAGCACGCACGGAAGTAGGTGAGGAAGTAATTTTTTACTTCCGCGCCCTATGCGGTAGTACGGCTCCCTGGGAACGGTAGTACCGTGCCGGATTTTCGCACGGACCGGAACTCAGCGGAAGTGGCCACGGATGTAATTTTACTAGTCCGTGCCTTCCCAGCCCAGTTGAACCCTGCCGTGCGGTAGTACCGCAAGGGCACGCGGTAGTACCGCTCGTTGCTATACGCAACAGGGCCTCGTCTGGTCTCTGCCGCGCGGGGGTAGTACCGCACGGTCGAGCGGTAGTACCGCAAGCCCTTGCGGTAGTACCGCGTGTCCTTGCGATAGTACCACATGTCATGGGCCGAATAAGTGGGTAACGGTTGGATCT
>NC_041385.1:135889690-135903062 GCF_002162155.2 Triticum dicoccoides
TGCTCAAAGCTCCATTTTCGCCCGATCTCTCTCCCTAGCCAATCAAACTTGTTGATTTTCTAGGGTTGGTTGAGAAGGCCCCGATCTAGACT
Organism: Triticum dicoccoides; assembly: GCF_002162155.2. Lineage (NCBI taxonomy): Eukaryota > Viridiplantae > Streptophyta > Magnoliopsida > Poales > Poaceae > Triticum > Triticum dicoccoides. The sequence goes on from NC_041385.1 coordinate 135,889,783, forward strand.
TCCACCAAGAGAAATTTGATCCCCCTCACTAATCCCTTGCGGATCTTGTTACTCTTGGGTGTCTGAGCACCCTAGATGGTTGAGGTCAGCGCGGAGCCATATTCCATTATGGTGAAGCTTCGTGGTGTCGTTGGGAGCCTCCAATTAAGTTGTGGAGATAGCCTCAACCTTGTTTGTAAAGGTTCGGTTGCCGCTTTCAAGGGCACCAATAGTGGAATCATGGCATCTCGCATTGTGTGAGGGCGTGAGTAGAATACGGTGGCCCTAGTGGCTTCTTGGGGAGCATTGTGCCTCCACACCGCTCCAACAGAGACGTACTTCCTCTCAACTTCCTCTCAAAGGAAAGGAACTTCGGTAACACATTCTCGTCTCCACCGACTCCACTCTTGGTTATCTCTCACCTTTACTTGTGCAAGCTTATATTGTGTTGTATCCCTTCCTTGCGTGTGTACTTGTTGTTGTTGCATCATATAGGTTGTTCACCTAGTTGCATATCTAGACAACCTACTTTGATGCTAAGTTTAATTTCGTCAAGAAAAGCTAAAAATTGTTAGTTGCCTATTCACCCCCCTCTAGTCAACCATATCGATCCTTTCAATTGGTATCAGAGCCTCGTCTCTTTATTAAGGACTTTGTCGTCCGAAGAGTATGGTTGACACCACGGACGAGGTGGAAGATCACCCCGGTGCGAATCTCACTTTGTCCGTGGCCGATGCAGGACCCTCGGTCTCTCGTGAGGAGTTCAATGTGGCTATGGACACATTGAAAACTTCCACGACGGCCAAGGTTAAAGGCATGTTTAAGGAGTTTCTTGACGGGCTTAAATTATTCACCGAACCATTGGGAGTGGTTAATCCCGCTAACAAGGTGACAGATGCTAACTCCAAAAAGGGGGAAGCTAGTTGAGCATGCTCCTATGCCTAGTGGTAGAAGTGAGAGTGGCATTGTCGGTGTCAAAACCGGAGGATCTCGGGTAGGGGGGCCCGAACTGTGCGTCTAGGCGGATGGTAACAGGAGACAAGGGACACGATGTTTTTACCCAGGTTTGGGCCCTCCCAATGGAGGTAAAACCCTACTCCTGCTTGATTAATATTGATGATATGGGTAGTACAAGAGTAGATCTACCACGAGATCAGAGAGGCTAAACCCTAGAAGGTAGCCTATGGTATGATTGTTGTTCGTCCTACGGACTAAAACCCTTCGGTTTATATAGACACCGGAGAGGGCTAGGGTTACATAGAGTCGGTTACAATCGGAGGAGATCTACATATCCGTATCGCCAAGCTTGCCTTCCACGCCAAGGAAAGTCCCATCCGGACACGGGACGAAGTCTTCAATCTTGTATATTCATAGTCCAGGAGTCCGGCCAAAGGTCATAGTCCGGTCATCCGGACACCCCCTAATCCGGGACTCCCTCAGTAGCCCCCGAACCAGGCTTCAATGACGATGAGTCCAACGCGCAGATTTGTCTTCGGCATTGCAAGGCGGGTTCTTCTCGAAATCCCATATACATGTCGAATAGTGTCCGGCTTCTGGTAAATGTTGCGCTCCTTGGCTTCTGTGCCCAATAATGGCCATCTTCCACGTGTCAAAATAATGCGAAAAGACAGGGTGTTTTTTCATTTACCCTCCTAGCTGCGCAAATGGGCTGCCTACAAAAGAGGCGGGGATTTAGATCCGAATCACACCATCTTCCCTCCGCGAGCATTCATCGGAGCGCATTCGACAGAGATCCATTCCATCATGGCCGGACAATGCAGCTCCTCCTCTCGCCCCTCCCCCCCCAGCCCTCAGCCTGGATATTGGGAGAGGTGTTCCGTCCCGCACAGCGAGCTAGTGGTGCTCCAAGCCAAGGGGCTTCTCCCCCCGGCTTACATGGTCCCGGTTCGAGCCGGGCTTGCCACCTATAACGGCGGAGAGCAAGCGGAGAGCGTCCCCAATCCCTCCAAAGACGTGTGGGTATGCCTTGTCCCTTATTTGATAAGAGGGCTCGGATTTCCAATTCATCCGTTTCTCCGGGGGCTCCTAGAATTCTATGGCCTCCAGTTGCACCACCTTACGTCTGCCTCCATATTGCATATTGCGGGCTTCGTAGCCCTTTGCGAGCTGTTTTTGGGCATCGAGGCCCATTTCGCACTGTGGAAGAAGCTGTTCTGCCTCGTGCCCCATTCTCAGGAGGGGTCGATATATCAAGTGGGTGGAGCCGAACTATGGCGCATCGCCGGGACCGGATATCTATCCGGAACCCCAAAGAAGGTGTCCGAGGACTGGCCTTCAGAATGGTTTTATATAGAAGACGTCCCCCTGCCGGACCCTGTTCGGATCGGCCTCCCTGAGTTCGATAATGCTCCTCTGAAGAAGCGCCTAAGCTGGCGTCCACGGAGCCCTCAGAAGGAAAATAACACGGCCACATGCATTATGCGGGGGGTGCAACCACTTCAGTACAGAGGCCACCCCATGTGGGATTTCAACGGGGAGGACGGCGCCACCTGGTGCGGCTGCAAGGGACCGGAATCGGCCGCCGCTCTAATAAAGATCTTATCCGCTTTGTACAAGGGAGAAGAGGAGGAATTCCTCCGCGCCAACCCACGTGGCGGATTTTCTATGTACAATCCTCCAAGCTGGGTAAGCGAACACTTTCACTTACCCATCCGTTTCCTATTCCCATAGTTAAGTATTTAGTCTAGCAATTTCAACGCAGGAGCTACACTAGACTGTAAAGGAGATAAACAACCCTCCTCCACAACCCGAGGATCCGGAACGGTCCCTCAACCCGGACTCCCAAGAGGACCCGGACTTATGTGTGGAGCTAATCGATGGGGTGTTTCATCAATTGAGCAAGGACAACACCTTAGTGGCCATTACGGCTGATTATCCCGGACTACTTCCAGCCTCACAGGTAACCGAGACCGAAGTCCTAGTACCTTTAAGATGATCCACCCGTGCTTATATTTGATCACCGTACATCAATGTCGTTTTTGCAGGGGAGGTCCTTGAGGCGGAGGGCCGAGCCTGCGGCGGCTAGCCAACAAGGGGCATCAAGGCCTAGCAGGCTGAAAAGAAGTGTGGTCCAGATTGAGACACCGGTGCAACGGTATGGCGTGCCATTTTATTCCCAGGTTGTATTCCCTCAAGGCATACTTACGCTCGTGCTTTTTCCAGGAAGAAGAGCGCTCGCCGGACTATATCCGGAGAGGTTGCCAATCGCGCCTCTACCGGCCAGGCTCCAAGGCCGGGTCCGGAAGAGGAGGCGAACACGAGGCACACACCGGACGCTCTTCCGACAGAGGATGCGGATGGGCTATCTGCCACAAATTCTGAGGTGGAGAGTGCCATGAACCACAAGCGTCGCCGGACAATTCTTCGTGACACTTGTTTCTCCCAAGAGGCATTGGATGCCTTTAATACGGGAGATGCGTACCTCTGTGCCGCTCAAAATGGTCTAGCCAGAGCCACAGAGTAGTATGTAAAGGACATACGGGTGAGAAAATTTGATGGTTATATATGCTAGTAGCCTCCGAGACTTGAAATAGTTAGAACAACTGATTTAAGGATCATTTGTTATGCAGGATCTTACAGAAAATAATACCCAACTGTCCCAGGAGCTGGAAGAGTGCAAGGCCCAACTTGAGGCCGCACTAGCTGCGACAGCGGAGGCCAAGGAGACCCCCTCTGGTAATAGATGCTTTGAAAGATAAGTATGTTGAGGAGTGCGGCATGCTTGCAAATCTGAAAATAACATTGCAGATGGCGCCGGAGTAGATCCGGACAAGCAACAACTCTTGCGCCGGTTAAAGGCCGGCGAGAGAGTGCTTACGAGAGTGAGGCAAGAGAAGAATAAGCTCCAAGATGCCAACACCCAGCTGGGCGAGAAACTAAAGGATGTGCGTGCTCAGCTGTCGGACTCCGTGAAGGAGAATCGGCGGCATCGACGCAACATTTTTAGTAAGTGCTTGAACGAACTACGAAAAGAAGAGTTCGGCGAGGAAGTCGATTAACAGAGTTATGTCTGTAGGTATGCTGACAGGTCGACCTGCGGAGGAAATGCCCGGTTCTAAGGGTGACCTTCTTCCCGAGCTCTTACAACTGCACGAACGAGTTCGGCAGGTGATGCAAGGCGTCGCCGCGGCCTTGTGGCCGTCCGTGTCCATGCCCGAAGGCCTTGGAGAGCTTGCAGAGAAGCTGAAGGGAGTGCAGCGGCGCTTCCGATTATGGAAGATATCGGCCTGCCATCAAGGCGCCAGGGAGGCCTGGGCCATGGTGAAGACGCGGTACACGAAGGCTGACCCAAACCACATGGCCGAGGTCGGACCTGTAGGGCCCGATGGGAAGGAGATCCCTGTTAGTTTAGTGTACGGCCAGGTAGAGTTGGCCGCCAAATATTCCCAACAAGACTGTAAACTAGACAGCCTGTTGGATGGTATTAAAGAGGAATATACCCAGTCAAATTGACTATGTAATTTAAAATGACATGTAAAATGCCTTCTAGCCGGATTGTAGATCGTTTGTCATGGTAGACCTTTTCGCTTCAACCTCGGGACCTGATAGTTCGGAGTGTGTCCGAATACCCTCTCGGTTATGTAAGAACCGGGGCATGCGTGAAGACCAGGCATAGGGGTTATTAGTGCTTTATCAGACAAGTGACCAACTAGTTATGTTATATTACATGGTTAGTAAGAAACATCTTCCAGGGAGAATAGTTCCGTTAGGGGTTCCTTTCCCTGGGAGGCATGCCCTAAAGTGCATGTCCGGACTGCGAAAAAAGCAGAAAAGCATCTAGGGGCAGATAAATAAATGGGTTAAAAATCATCTTTTAGTTCACCGACCGAATATTCTCTTAAGAACGCTAGCTTTCGGCTTCACCCAGTCTGAGGTACACATCCGGCTGACCCGGCAGTAACAATTGCAGAGGTGCTCCCTTTACCGCCTAGCCGAACAATCGGGAACGTTGGGGTAAGCACAGGAGCCAGGCAACCCAGCTTGGCCAAAACTTAAGTCATATCGATGCATATAATGGTGAATAAAAGGTACATGCGGAAGTGTGACCCATGTGTTGGGCATGAGGCCCGTATAAACAAGCTTCTGTTAAAGAAGCCCCCAGGTATAATGAGCGGGGATAGCGCATCAATTGTGTGCGAACGAGGCGCAAACGAGCCCTTAAAAGGCTGTAAGAGAAAAGGAGGGAGAAGGAGAGAAATATAAGACAGCTAATGTGTAAAAAATGGATAGAGGAAGGAGACGAACATAGAGTCCAGCGCTAGTGGTAGAATCTTCGTAGACAGGCTGCGTTCCATGGGTTCGGCTCGAGTCGGTTATCCGATGCATTTCGCAGACGGTACGCTCCGGCAGTCAGAACTTGGTCGATTATGAAGGGACCTTCCCATTTGGGCTTGAGTTTGTCCTTTTTCTTGTCCGGCAGGCGTAGAACTAATTCGCCAACATTGTAAGTTTTGGCCCGTACTTCTCTACTTTGATATCTTCGAGCCTGCTGTTGATAGAATGCGGAACGGGCTTTTGCCACGTCACGCTCCTCCTCCAAGGCGTCCAAGCTGTCCTGCCGATCGAGTTCAGCTTCTCTTTCTTCGTACATGTGCACGCGAGGTGAGTCATGAATTATGTCGCACGGCAGAACTGCCTCTACACCGTATACCATAAAGAATGGTGTGAATCCGGTAGTGCGATTCGGCGTGGTCCGCAGCCCCCAGAGTACGGAGTCGAGCTCCTCTACCCAGTGCGTGTTAGATTCCTTGAGAGACCGCAATAGTCTGGGTTTGATGCCGCTCATAATTAGACCATTTGCTCGCTCGACTTGACCGTTAGTTTGTGGGTGATAGACTGAAGCGTAGTCGAGCTTGATGCCCATGTTTTTGCACCAGAGTTTTACCTCGTCGGCCGTAAAGTTCGTGTCGTTATCAGTGATGATGCTGTGGGGGACGCCGTAACGGTGTACGACCCTTGATATGAAGTCTATCACCGGTCCGGATTCGGCCATCTTAACAGGCTTGGCCTCTATCCATTTGGTGAATTTGTCAACCATGACCAGTAGGTATTTTTGCTTGTGGGTTCCTCCTTTAAGGGGTCCAACCATGTCAAGCCCCCAGACCGTGAAGGGCCAGGTGATCGGTATAGTTTGGAGGGCGGTGGGTGGCATATGGCTTTGGTTAGCAAATAATTGACAACCGACGCATCATTGGACTAAGTCCTGAGCATCTGCCCGGGCCGTCGGCCAATAAAATCCAGTACGGAAGGCCTTGCTTACAAGGGCCCGGGCTGCGGCGTGGTGCCCGCCGAGTCCGGCATGAAGTTCAGCCAGAAGGTTCCGCCCTTCCTCTTCGGAGATACACCTTTGAAGGACTCCGGTGGTGCTTTTCTTATAAAGCTCTCCTTCATGGACTTTATAGGCTTTAGATCACCGCACTATGCAGCGTGCCTCGTTTTGGTCCTCGGGAAGTTCCTGCCTAGTTAAATAGGCTAAGAATGGTTCTGTCCACGGGGCAATGACTTCCATTATTACGTGGGCTGAGGATGTTACTTCGTTGGCAGAGCCTCCCGTTGTGTCAGAATGTTCGCTGTCAGGTGGTGCGGCTGGGTCCGGTTTGTTATTTCCGGATTCCCCTTCCCATTGTACGGATGGCTTGAATAGCCTCTCCAGGAAAATGTTGGGGGGGGGGACTGCATTGCGCTTTGCGCCGATGCGCGCCAAGACGTCTGCCGCCTGATTGTTTTTCCGGGCTATATGGTGAAATTCGAGCCCCTCGAACCGAGCTGACATTTTTAGGATGGCGTTGCGATAAGCTGCCATTTTCGGATCCTTGGCATCAAAATCTCCATTTATTTGGGATATCGCAAGGTTCAAATCCCCACGCACCTCTAGGCATTGGATGCCCATGGAGACTGCCATCCGGAGACCATGTAGAAAGGCCTCGTATTCGGCTGCATTGTTAGAGTCCGTATACATTATCTGGAGTACATATTGAACTGTATCTCCTGTTGGGGACGTCAGAACAATGCCAGCCCCCAGACCCGCTAACATTTTGGAGCCGTCGAAGTGCATGATCCAGTTGGAATATGTGTCGTACTCTTTAGGGAGTTCGGCTTCAGTCCATTCGGCGACAAAGTCGGCCAAAACTTGCGACTTGATAGCTCGCCGTGGCTTATAGGTTATGTCGAACGGGAGGAGCTCAATGGCCCATTTGGCAATCCAGCCCGTCTCGTCGCGGTTGTTTATAATATCGTTAAGAGGTACTTCGGAGACTACTGTTATTGAACACTCTTGAAAGTAGTGTCGTAGCTTCCGGGATGCCATGAACACCGCATACGCATTCTTTTGATAGTGCGGGTACAGTGACTTGCATGGAGTGAGGACAGTGGACACGTAGTAAACTGGTTTTTGAAGGGGGAATTTGTGTCCGTCCGTTTCTCGTTCGATGATGAGCACTGCGCTTACAACTTGATGAGTTGCCGCAATGTATAATAGCATTGGTTCGCCGATGTTAGGCACAGCTAGGACCGGGTTTGTTGCCAATATGGCTTTTATTTCTTCGAGTCCGGCCATGGAGGCATCCATCCACTCGAAGTGTTCGGTGCGCCGGAGGAGGCGATAAAGGGGTCATGCCTTTTCTCCCAAGCAGGAGATGAAGCGGCTTAGAGCCGCCACGCATCCAGTCAATTTTTGTATTTGCTTGAGGTCCTTTGGAATATCCAATTGTGACAGAGCTCGGATCTTGGATGGGTTTGCTTCAATTCCTCTACCGGATACAATGAAGCCCAAGAGCTTTCCGGCTGGTACGCCAAAAACGCATTTTTCCGGGTTAAGCTTGATGTCATATGTTCGGAGGTTATCGAATGTGAGCCTCAAGTCGTCTACTAGAGTTTCGACATGCTTGGTTTTGACGACCACGTCATCTATGTATGCTTCAACTGTTTTGCCGATCTGGTTTGCCAGACATGTCTGAATCATGCGCTGATATGTTGCGCCGGTGTTTTTGAGCCCGAAGGGCATTGTGTTGAAGCAGAATGGGCCGTATGGGGTGATGAATGCCGTTGCGGCTTGGTCTGGTTCTGCCATATTAATTTGATGGTAGCCAGAGTATGCGTCGAGGAAACACAATGAATCGTGTCCTGCGGTAGCGTCGATGATTTGATTCGATGCGGGGGAGGGGGAAGGGATCCTTTGGGCAAGCCTTGTTGAGGTCCTTGAAATCGACGCATAGGCGCCGGGATTTGTCCTTCTTTGGTACCATCACCAGGTTTGCTAGCCAGTCCGGATGTTTTATATCTCTGATGAATCTGGCTTCCAGTAGTTTGGCTAGCTCCTCTCCCATGGCTTGTCTCTTAGGTTCAAAGAAACGCCGAAGAGCCTGCTTAACAGGCTTGAATCCTTTTAGGATGTTTAGGCTGTGCTTGGCCAGCCTGCGTGGGATTCCTGGCATGTCTGAAGGGTGCCAGGCAAAAATGTCCCAATTTTCGAGTAGGAATTCTCGTAGTGCGGCGTCTACATCAGGGTTTAATTGCGCCCCGATGGAGGCCGTTTTTGTAGGGTCCATTGGATGGACTTGGAATTTGACTATTTCATCCGCCGGTTTAAAGGAGGTGGACTTGGATCTTTTGTCGAGTATCACGTCGTCCTTGTTCACCGCGGAGCGCAACGCAGTCAGTTCTTCGGCCGCTAGGGCTTCGGATAGTGCCTCAAGGGCCAGTGCGGCTGTCTTGTTTTCGGCGCGGAGTGCTATGGCCGTGTCACTAGCAAGAGTGATGATTCCGTTGGGTCCGGGCATTTTGAGCTTCATGTACCTGTAATGGGGTATAGCTTGAAAAATTGTGAATGCCTCTCGCCCTAACAGAGCGTGGTATCCGCTGCTGAACGGGGCCACTTGAAATGTGACCTCCTCGGACTTGTAATTATCCGACGTGTCGAACACCACATCCAGTGTGATTTCTCCTGTACAACACGCTTCCCGACTGGGGATTATTCCTCTAAAGGTTGTGTTGCTTCGCTCAATGCGGCTCCAGCCTATTTCCAATTTTTGAAGGGTTTCCTCATAAATGAGGTTCAATCCGCTGCCACCGTCCATGAGTACCTTGGTAAGTTGAAAGTCGTCCACTATCGGACTGAGGACCAATGCGGCTAGTGCTCGGGCTGTTCGGAATTTAGGTTCCTCACTGGCATTAAAGGTAATAGTCGTGTCACTCCATGGGTTTATTGTTGCTACCTGGTAGACTTCGGTAAGGCTGCGGAGTGTTTGTTTCCGCATATTGTTTGATGCAAAAGTCTCGAAGACTGTTGATACTGTACTGGTATTCCTGGGCTGGTGCTCTGTGGATTCTGGAGTTAAAAGCTCCTCGCCACTTCTGGCCACCTGCCGGATTATCCAACATGCCCTAAGGCTATGAGTTGGTGTGGCACCCTCTGTACCATGAATTTTACAGGGTCCATTGAGCCATCCCTCCAGTACGGTTCCATACCCTATAGAGGGTTTTTGCTTTTTGGTGTTTAGCCCAGGTGCCGGGCAATAATGCACCCTTTTATTTTGGACTGGGGTTGTATTCAGGGCCGGATCGTCCCAGAATTTTATTTCGGTTTTCCAGACGCTTTCCATCGCACAGTACTTTCGTACTATGGATGCCAAGTTAGCGAAGCGTGTAATTTCACGGTGACTTATGGCGTTGAGGATTCCGATGTCCGTGCAATTATCGTAGAAGAATGTAATTGCATCCTCCTCGCGGCAGTCCTCTATCCTGTTCATAACCAGGAGGAATCTGGCCCAGTAATGGTGTACTGTTTCTGTGCGCTCTTGCCAAATTTGGGATAGATCCCTTATATTTGGGTGGGCGGGTGGAGTTAAATCCGGAACCTCGCCCAATCTGAGACTCGGGGGCCAAGGAGTTTCCGAACTCGGAAGCTTGGGTTCTTGGATGTTGTCCAATGAATCTAGCCCGCTGCCTGACTTTAGCTTCAGGGCTCGAGTGACGTCCTCCCCTCCGCGGGTATACGGCTTGGAGGGATCGGGAATCCAGACATATCTGGTCCTTAAGATGGGTGAAGATTCGCCGCATTGTTCCTCCACCACTGCGACATGGTGGGTGACCTGGGGAGAGTCAATCTCTCTTGGATCGGGTTTAAGCCCAATCTGATCGTAGTCTGTAGCGACTCCCAGGGCGGCGATGCGATCCAAGAGCTCGTTTAAGGAAGAGAGCTCCATCGATCTAACTGCTCGGCGAGTTCCGAGCTGACATGGAGATTGCTTTCGATGACCCGAGAAGTCATCGTCGGCGTGGCGGCCGAATAGACGGTCATAAAAAACCCGCCTAGCCAGAGAGTTTGCCCAATAGCCAAAGCTCCTTTAGCAACAGCGCCATCTTTAAAGACGGGATGCGGCATCCTTCCTGATGGCAACGGCACATCGGAACTCTCAATGAAAGCACCAATGTCGGTGTCAAAACCGGCGGATCTCGGGTAGGGGGTCCCAAATTGTGCGTCTAGGCGGATGGTAACAGGAGACAAGGGGCACGATGTTTTTACCCAGGTTCGGGCCCTCTCGATGGAGGTAAAACCCTACTCCTGCTTGATTAATATTGATGATATGGGTAGTACAAGAGTAGATCTACCACGAGATCAGAGAGGGTAAACCCTAGAAGCTAGCCTATGGTATGATCGTTGTTCGTCCTACGGACTAAAACCCTCTGGTTTATATAGACACTGGAGAGGGCTAGGGTTACACAGAGTCGGTTACAATGGGAGGATATCTACATATCCGTATCGCCAAGCTTGCCTTCCACGCCAAGGAAAGTCCCATCCGGACACGGGACGAAGTCTTCAATCTTGTATATTCATAGTCCAGGAGTCTGGCCAAAGGTCATAGTCCGGTCATCCGGACACCCCCTAATCCGGGACTCCCTCAGGCATCTTTGCCCATGTTGAAACTCCACTTGCTTATGGAGGACCGGTTCCCTCCACTCATATGAATCATGTTGGTCCTCCACCTAAGCTTGTGAAAAATGAGGATTTTGCTTCTTGGGTGTATCGCTTTAAACGTCATTTGAATCATGGTTCTACTAATCTTTGGAGAATTATTGAGTAAGGTTTCTACCCGCATGACCAAAGCAACTTCACTCCTAGAGAAGTTGCGAACCATCAATTCAACGAGTCCGCTCTTTTCATTATCCAAGAAGCAGTTCCTCCCAAAGATATTGCACACCTCCGACCTTTCACCGTGGCCAAGGAAGCATGGCAACATGTTGTTTCTATTTACAAGGGAAGTGCTAGCATCCAATGCTCCAACTTTGAAGTGGTATAAGATGAGGCTGATGAGTTTGCTCTGAATGAAGATGAAGAACCTCGTGAGCTTTACCGGAGATTAACCACTCTTGCAGTCTCATTCCGAGATCATGGGAGCAAGGATACAGATGACAATTGGATCAAGTGCAAGTTTCTCAAGGCCATGATTAAAAGTGCGTTATATCGACTAGAGGGGGGGGTGAATAGGCGATTTTTACAAATTCGTCATTGAGGAATTTCTAGGTGAAGAAATTCCTAAGCAACAACACACTAGCAGTGGAATAAGTACTCAGGTATAAGCATAACAGAGCAAAAGCATAGCATCATGATGAAATGAAAAACAAGTACAAAGTACAGGTAGCGTGAAAATAGGATAAGCAGGCTGAAGACTAAGTGACTGAAGAAGTAGGATTGAGGAAATAGAGAAAGTCTTCGGTCAAAGTCTTCAAACAGTAATGATCAGGTTCATCAACACATGAATGAGGAAATGAAAGGGTTGAGGAAATAGAAACCGTTGGCTTGGTGAAGACAATGATTTGGTAGAACAGTTCTAACTGTTGTGACAGTTGTACGTCTGGTTGGAAGGGCTGGGTATTTAAACCCGATGACACACAGTCCCGGACACACAACCTCACCATATTCTCCTTGAGCTAAAGTCACACAGACCTCGCCCAATCACTCGTGGTAAGTCTTCAGGTTACTTCCAAACCTTCACAGACTTGGTCACTCGGCGATCCACAATTCCTCTTGGATGCTCAGACCATGACGCCTAACCGTCTGGAGGATATACAGTCCTCAAAGGTAACAAGCGTCGGTTCCGCACAGGAACAATCTCTTTAGTGATGCTCAATCACTTTCGGTTCTAGGTGTTTGGGTTTTGGGTTTTCCTCACTTGATGATTTTCGCTCAAAGTCGTTGGAGGATGGGATGCTGTAACGCCCTCGATGCGGCTATATCTCCTACGTGTCGAAGCACGACTTAGAGGCATAACCGCATTGAAAGCAATGTCGCAAGTGAGGTAATCTTCACACAACCCATGTAAAACATAAGGGAAAGAGATGCATAGTTGGCTTACAATCGCCACTTCACACAAGTACATGAATAAAGCATTACAACAACCAAATACAATCAGGGCCCGACTACGGAGCCTAAATAAAAGAAGAACCCCAAATGCGACAAAGGTCCCCGATCGACCCCAACTGGGCTCCACTACTGATCAACTAGAACGGAAACAATACAAAGGACAAGATCTTCATCGAGCTCCTCCTGAGCTTGGTTGCGTCATCTGCACGGACTCAACGGCACCTGCAAGCTGGTTTTGGAAGTATCTGTGAGCCACGGGGACTCAGCAATCTCGCACCCGCGAGATCAAGACTATTTAAGCTTATAGGAAGGATGGAGTAATGAGGTGGAGCTGCAGCAAGCGACTAGCATATATGGTGGCTAACATACGCAAATGAGAGCGGGAAGAGAAGGCAAAGCACGGTCGATAAAAGTATGATCAAGAAGTGATCCTATAGCAACCTACGTCAAGCATAACTCCAACACCGTGTTCACTTCCCGGACTCCGCCGGAAAGAGACCATCACGGTTACACACGCGGTTGATGTATTTTAATTAAGGTCAACTTCGGGTTTTCTACAACCGTACGTTAACAAATTCCCATCTGCCCATAACCGCGGGCACGGCTTTCGAAAGTTCAAATCCCTGCAGGGGTGTCCCAACTTAGCCCATCACAAGCTCTCACGGTCAACGAAGGAATAGACCTCCACCCGAGACATTCCGATCAGACTCGGTATCCCGGTACAACAAGACATTTCGACAGGGTAAAACTAAACCAGCAACACCGTCCGAATGTGCCGACAAATCCCGATAGGAGCTGCACATATCTCTTTCTCAGGGCACACTCAGATTGTCCAAGGTACGGGTAGGCCAACCCAGAGTTGCCCCTGGTGGCCACCGGTAGCTGACAGGTGGACCAACACTCAGAGGAGCACTGGCCC
>NC_041385.1:135903072-135918304 GCF_002162155.2 Triticum dicoccoides
AGCGCGACTCCCAAGGGAAAAGAAAAGGCTAGGTGGCAAATGGTAAAACCAATGTTGGGCATTGCTGGAGAAGCTTTACTTAAGGCGAACTGTCAAGGGGTTCCCATTATAGCCCAACCGCGTAAGGGGCGCAAAATCCGGGAACATAACACCGATATGACAGAAACTAGGGCGGCAAGAGTGGAACAAAACACCAGGCATAAGGCCAAGCCTTCCACCCTTTACCAAGTATATAGATGCATTAATTAAGTAAGATATATTGTGATATCCCAACAAGTAAATAAATGTCCCAACAAGGAACGGCATCTCCATGTTCCAACAAGGAACAAACTTCAATCGTCACCTGCAACTAACAACGCTATAAGAGGGGCTGAGCAAGGCGGTAACATAGCCAATCAACGGTTTGCTAGGATATGGTGGGTCAGTGGTTGAACATGGCAATTTGGGTGGCTGACAAGCAAGTGGTAGGCATCGTAGCATTGGCATGGCAAAAGAGCGAGCAAACTAGCATAGCAAAGATAGAAGTGATTTCGAGGGTATGATCATCTTGCCTGAAATCCCGCAAGGAAGAAGAACGAGTCCATGAAGAAGACAAACGGACGTAGTTGAACGGATCCTCACAAACGCGACGTTATCGGAACCAACTCGAAGAAGCAAACACCGGAAAAGAAGCACACAACATAGTAAATAACCAACACCTCAACATGGCATGATGCATAAACGAGTATGATGCATGTCCGGTTTAATGAAGCATGGCATGGCAAAGTGCAACAAACAATACTACAAGTTAAGTGGAGCTCAATATGCAACGGGTTGCATATTGACGAAACACCACAACAAGTTATTTAGTTTGGTCTCGTTTATGTACTCAACAATATTAAATGTTGGTTAACATGGCAAGAGGGTGAAGCAAAGTAAAACTACCTATCTAGTCAAGTTTAAATGAGGCCGGAAGCAACGAACAACAATTCCGGAAACTCCTCATGAGCATAAATTAGGTTTGGTACTGTTCTGCCCTAAACAATATTTTAGAGTTGTTAAACATGCAAGATGATGCCACCATGTTAAACTAGGCAAAATTCTACCCCATTTACATATAAAGTTTATTAAAATTGGAGTTACGGTTATTTAGTTATGAATAAAATCATTTTAGCATGGCATAGGAGCAAATTTAATCAAACATCATTTTAAACATTTTAAATATAGATGAAAGTTGGATATTATTAATCTACACAAAATTCTGAGCAAGTTTCATATATAAAACATTTTAATCCGATGCACGGTTCTTGAGTTATTAAATGCATGAACTAGGGGGACTAAACTGTAAAACTGGCAGTCTCAGGAATAATAGGAAAAATTCAGGCGCTGAAAAAAAACACATGACGGGCTGAATCTGGGGCAAGCCCAACAGGTGAAAAAAAATAAGAGGAGGGGGCGCTTGGGGGCTGCTCACCCTGGGCCAAGGCCCGGTTCGCTGGAGAAGGGCGGCTGGGCCGGATGAGGCTGGGGCGGCGCTGGGCTTTGCGCAAGGAGGCCCAGGCGCGGGCGACGTGGAGGTCCAACGGGAGCCGAAGCAGGCCAAGGCGAGGCCGGCCCACTCGCGGTGCTGGATGGATCGCCCCTGCCGATCCCACTGGATCGAGGCAGGGACGGGCGCGTTCTGCTCGCTCGGTTCTGAAGAAATAGGAACAGTTGCAGCGCAGCGAGACTTGCAGTGGCAGGTTCACTGCAGGAGCGACGCGGGGAACTTGACGGGCGACGCAGGCGAAGCAGAGGACGAGGTCGAGGAACTTGGCGCGGGGATGGCCCGATCCGAGGCGGGGAAGGCACGGGCTCGTCTGTTTCCGGCCGGATCCGGGTCGATGTGGCTCCATGGTGTGGCGGGTGGTCGAGGTCGAGGGGCTCCGACAAGAAGGGCTCGCGGAGGAGGCTGATCCGGCGGGGATCCGAAAGGCAGCGACAAGGACAAACGGCGGCCACGGCGGGGACTTGGTGTCGGCTGGAGGATCCCATCCATGGGGCTGCTCATGGCGTACCTGAGAGAGAGGGAGGTGTGTGAGAGGAAGAAATCGGGAGAGGGGGAAGAAGGGGACAGAGTAGGAACAGAGGTCCTGGGGGTCGGCGAGGTTGGACGGCTGCGGGGTCGATGTGACTCGGGAAGAGGGGCTCGGGTTGGTGTGGTGGTGAAAGCGAGGAGGGGCTTTGGATCGGGGAGGAAGAGGATTGGATCTGGATCCCGAGGAAAATATGGTAGGTGGCGGCGGCTCGGCAGGACAAAGTCCCTAGATTTTAGGGTTAGGTCGGTTTATATAGTAGGGGACTAGGTTTAGGGGTATTTGGTCCCTCCGATCGTAATCGGACGGTCGCGAATAAAATATCTGGGGAGTCCAAATAAGAAAACGGTGACGTTTTGTAGACGTTTGGGGATGATCCGGACACGACGGTAGCGACAGTCCGGGTCGGGTCCGGGACAACTTTCGGACGCGCGTGAGGGTGGTCGCGGGCTGACGAGAGGGGTTAGGCTGGACCTGGCGGTAGGTAGCGGACTGTGTAGACGGTCTCGAGCTGAGGGAAGAGAAGAGAGGGAGGCCCGGCGACTGTTTCCGTAGACCGAAAACGTCCGACGATAGACCGGCTATATTGCCGCTATAGTTAATCGTTGGGGCATCAAACGATCTCCGAATGCGATGAAACTTGACAGGCGGTCTATCTACACTATAATAAGACCACACGTCAACTCTCATCCCATTCCGAGAACATTTCCCGGCCACTTATAAAATAATATTTCGGACGTGCCGCGGGCGCGTGCAAGTGTGGTTGGGCTCAGAACGGACAACGGAAGGAACGAGGAGACCGGGACGGATGCAAGTTTTGAAAACATGATGATGCAATGCACATGATGACATGATGAAATGCAACACGCAAGCCAATGACAAGAAAACAACAACGAATAACTGAACGACACCTGGCACGTCGGTCTCGGGGCGTTACAACACTCCACCACTACGAGAGGATCTCGTCCCGAGATCTAGAATGGCACCGGAGGGGCAACGGAAAAGAAAGAGAAGAGGTAAAACTAAGTTGCTTCTTTGACAAACGAGTGAGACCAAAGAACCTTGCGAGGTTGAACTAATTCGAGAGAAGAATAGAATGAAGGAGAACAAAGTCGAAAACACTCCGTTAGAAACTAGGGACAAAGAGCATTGTGAAACCTTGAGGTTGAAGGGAAGATATATATTGAAAACGCGCCGGTTAAGGGAGGGGATCAAGGAATACCAAATTCGAACAGCACTCCGGTTGAAAAGTGATACAAGACTAGATAAGATGAAAAGAACTTGAAAGAAAAAGGCAGGACACTCCGGTTAAATGGATAAGCATGAAAAGAACACGATCCTGACAAAACAAGATGATGATTGAAGAGCACAACATCACAATGCCTCCGAAACAAAAGAATACAAGATAGATAATTGAAATAGAAGAATGGAGAAGAAAATGCCAAGCACCCTTCCAAGAAGGTTATAACGGAGTTGTTGGAAAACCAAAAACGAAATGAATAAGCTTGTAGTGGGCTTATGGAAACATCTCAACATTATGAGGTGACAACCGGCCACTAACGGAAACAATTACTTGCTTGAGATTAACGAAGAGATGAAAACTTGTTCCATCAAGATGGAAAAGAGATAACTTGGGTCATTAATAAGCACCAAAATAGCAACATTCCTTAGGGAAGGCTTTAGGTGAAATCTATACCAAGATAACTCCAATGAAGAGATTGACGGTTGAAAAGATCTCTTGAACAAAGAGAAAAAGATGGATTTAAATATGTCACTCTTGAAAACTTGTGAATCACGAAGCAACGAAGGGGAATTATCAAGGACATAATACCACCTCCAAAGATACGGTAGAAAGAAATTGCACTCCGGATAGCAAGATGAAGAATGCTTGAACTCCTCCAAACAAAACATGTGTTGAGCACCATGTTTATTTTTGAGTATAGCTTGGCTGATCTTAACTTCAAGAGAAATCTTGAAGAACAATTGAAGAATGAAAAGAATCCTTGATGAACCACCATATAGAGCCTCCATGAAGAACTCCGGTAATAAAAGGATGATAAAAAGAAAGAGAAGTTGAAAACACAAGGTGAAGCCTTGCGATGATTTAGATGGAGCTTCGCGACGAGATAATGCGGAAAACTTAGAACTTCGAAAGAAAGATGAACAACAAGCAGCCAAGAATTTATTCCTCCTGAACAAACTCTGAAGGAAAGGATTAATCACTTGGATGAAACCAGAATAAGAATTATGTTATGCGTATCCTTCACCAATTTAAATTGATGACAAGCAACGGATTTGGCATACTACTTATTCTCGTAGAAAGGATTAAAAGAGATATGGCGTAAACTTGAGAAGGTCTTCAACGAACCACCGGTAGGATTTGGAAAGAACGAATGAATTGATATGATAACAAAGAAAGAGAACTCTTGAACGAACCACTGTAAGAATTGAAATTGAACGTAGCAAATGCACAATCACCGGGAAGAATTGCAAAATGAATGAAGATACTTTAGGGTATTTAGATACATGAGAACGAAGAGAGCACGAGCCGATTAAAGATCACTTGAACAAGGCACCGGTAAGATCGGAGAATGATAACTGCAAACTGAGAATGAATAAATCTGAATTGATGGACTCCGGATGACAAACTGAGAAGACTCTTGAATAACTCTGGATGGATGAAAAGAATTCTCACGATCAAAACAATTATGAGAGGATGGCAACAAGCTAGCACCATGAATCTTGAAGAGAATAGAGCATGATTAAAGAGAAACTCTTCTTCGGTCTTCAAATGATGAGAATGACAACGCGAAACACCACCAAGAATTATTTAGACACTCCGAAAGAATCAAAACGAAGAGGTTGAGCCAACGATGAAAATAATTGTGAAAGATCTAGGAGATGGCATTTGACTGATGATAACTCATTCTTACGTCAAACTTCGAAAAGAATTTTAAGGACATCACCGGGAGAATTAGAAGAGTCAGGTAAGATCCTGGGAAAAGACCTGTGGGTTAGGGCCCACTCAAAATAAAACACTGTTGAACGATTTAAAAGAGATGTTGCACCGGTTGAATTAAATGACTTGAATGACATACCAATCTCGAAAGAGCTTGAACGAATGCAGAGTGGAAACACGAATCTTCGAGATATCTTGAGCACTCCGGAACAATAGAATAGCGAGAAATGAATAAATATGAGGATCACCGTCAAGAGAAGGTATTTGAGACGAGAAAAAGGGGATATAATCGACAAATCTTGACTTGAATCCACCGGAGAAGAGAAAGGAATGAGGAATGACGAACTTGAAGCTCCATTAGAATCTTCATGAGAATCACTGGATAAGAACATTGACGGAAAAGAATGGAGAAACTTCCCATCAATAAAATGGATACTCGATTAAGAAATCTGAGTCCTTGAAGAAAAAAAAGGGTGGGAGGGCGGGAAAACAAAAACAACTTGGGACGGATGAAACAAACACCGTTGAGAGAACTGAGAGGTGATCTTGCGAATGTTGAAATGATCGGATCCACTTGAAGAGAAAGACGCTGGTTGAAGGATTGACATGACAATCTCGATTGTCGAGAAGGATTGGTATTCACATCGGAGTATGAGAACACCATTTCGGAAAGGTATAGAATCAACACTTGACATTGAAGCAACTCGAATACCACAACTCAAAACAAAAACAAAGGACTGGCTTGCAGAATAAGCCGGAACAAACATATGATAGAGATTTCGTCCGAAGTTTTCGTGGTGGGGCCTACACGGGCTCGAGTGTACAGCACCATCATGTACAAGGCAGTGCACATGACATACGAAGTGTCCCCGAGTCGGCATAGCCAAGGACTCTTTAAGACACAACGAGACCACTGTAAAACCAACCGTGAATAGGCGGACCACTAGACGTCGAACCCCAATTTCAAATCATACATCTGTCGGAAAGATATCCTAAGAGCTACTTGAATTCCCACCTATGAAACTCCCGAAATTTTCAGGTTATGCAATCGGTGTTGGGGATACAGGGGAAGCATAATATCTCACCCAAAACTAACAAATCCTACATCCAGCTGTATCCATCCTTCAACACATAACCAAGAAACCTTCGGAAATCATCTACCTCAACCTTCGAAAAGCATCCGTTATACAAGTTATGGCAATACTCCCGTACTCACCTCAGTACTGGGTTATCGGGGTTATCTCACCAACAACTGCATAAAAGAGATTTTCGATGTCGGCGTACTAAACTCAGGTATTCCAGAACTGCAACGATAAAATTATGATGACAAAACCTCAGAGCTCAACTCCCCGGGACACTTCCACTAAACCACTGACAGGAGGCACCAAGACAATGTTCTCATCATAAAACCATCGGAACGATTCCAAGATACCCGCGTGATCCTAAATTTTTTTAGTGAAATTTGAGAAGAGAAGAGTCAAAACTCTACGTCAGGATGCCTTACCAGAGCGATGAAGAGACTGGGGAGTAAAAATAATTCCTAACTCTCCGATATATATAATCCTAAATGACTCAAAATATTTTTTTTCTAGACTCAAACTCGGCCGCTAAAATCGATCAAGCAATGGGGCTCCTAAGGTCGGGGAAGGCTCTGATACCAACTTGTAACGCCCTCGATGCGGCTATATCTCCTACGTGTCGAAGCACGACTTAGAGGCATAACCGCATTGAAAGCAATGTCGCAAGTGAGGTAATCTTCACACAACCCATGTAAAACATAAGGGAAAGAGATACATAGTTGGCTTACAATCGCCACTTCACACAAGTACATGAATAAAGCATTACAACAACCAAATACAATCAGGGCCCGACTACGGAGCCTAAATAAAAGAAGAACCCCAAATGCGACAAAGGTCCCCGATCGACCCCAACTGGGCTCCACTACTGATCAACTAGAACGGAAACAATACAAAGGACAAGATCTTCATCGAGCTCCTCCTGAGCTTGGTTGCGTCATCTGCACGGACTCAACGGCACCTGCAAGCTGGTTTTGGAAGTATCTGTGAGCCACGGGGACTCAGCAATCTCGCACCCGCGAGATCAAGACTATTTAAGCTTATAGGAAGGATGGAGTAATGAGGTGGAGCTGCAGCAAGCGACTAGCATATATGGTGGCTAACATACGCAAATGAGAGCGGGAAGAGAAGGCAAAGCACGGTCGATAAAAGTATGATCAAGAAGTGATCCTATAGCAACCTACGTCAAGCATAACTCCAACACCGTGTTCACTTCCCGGACTCCGCCGGAAAGAGACCATCACGGTTACACACGCGGTTGATGTATTTTAATTAAGGTCAACTTCGGGTTTTCTACAACCGGACGTTAACAAATTCCCATCTGCCCATAACCGCAGGCACGGCTTTCGAAAGTTCAAATCCCTGCAGGGGTGTCCCAACTTAGCCCATCACAAGCTCTCACGGTCAACGAAGGAATAGACCTCCACCCGAGACATTCCGATCAGACTCGGTATCCCGGTACAACAAGACATTTCGACAGGGTAAAACTAAACCAGCAACACCGCCCGAATGTGCCGACAAATCCCGATAGGAGCTGCACATATCTCTTTCTCAGGGCACACTCAGATTGTCCAAGGTACGGGTAGGCCAACCCAGAGTTGCCCCTGGTGGCCACCGGCAGCTGACAGGTTGGACCAACACTCAGAGGAGCACTGGCCCGGGGGGGGGGGGTAAAATAATGATGACCCTCAGGAGCGCGACTCCCAAGGGAAAAGAAAAGGCTAGGTGGCAAATGGTAAAACCAATGTTGGGCATTGCTGGAGAAGCTTTACTTAAGGCGAACTGTCAAGGGGTTCCCATTATAGCCCAACCGCGTAAGGGACGCAAAATCCGGGAACATAACACCGATATGACGGAAACTAGGGCGGCAAGAGTGGAACAAAACACCAGGCATAAGGCCAAGCCTTCCACCCTTTACCAAGTATATAGATGCATTAATTAAGTAAGATATATTGTGATATCCCAACAAGTAAATAAATGTCCCAACAAGGAACGGCAGCTCCATGTTCCAACAAGGAACAAACTTCAATCTTCACCTGCAACTAACAACGCTATAAGAGGGGCTGAGCAAGGCGGTAACATAGCCAATCAACGGTTTGCTAGGATATGGTGGGTTAGTGGTTGAACATGGCAATTTGGGTGGCTGACAAGCAAGTGGTAGGCATCGTAGCATTGGCATGGCAAAAGAGCGAGCAAACTAGCATAGCAAAGATAGAAGTGATTTCGAGGGTATGATCATCTTGCCTGAAATCCCGCAAGGAAGAAGAACGAGTCCATGAAGAAGACAAACGGACGTAGTTGAACGGATCCTCACAAACGCGACGTTATCGGAACCAACCCGAAGAAGCAAACACCGGAAAAGAAGCACACAACATAGTAAATAACCAACACCTCAACATGGCATGATGCATAAACGAGTATGATGCATGTCCGGTTTAATGAAGCATGGCATGGCAAAGTGCAACAAACAATACTACAAGTTAAGTGGAGCTCAATATGCAACGGGTTGCATATTGACGAAACACCACAACAAGTTATTTAGTTTGGTCTCGTTTATGTACTCAACAATATTAAATGTTGGTTAACATGGCAAGAGGGTGAAGCAAAGTAAAACTACCTATCTAGTCAAGTTTAAATGAGGCCGGAAGCAACGAACAACAATTCCGAAAACTCCTCATGAGCATAAATTAGGTTTGGTACTGTTCTGCCCTAAACAATATTTTAGAGTTGTTAAACATGCAAGATGATGCCACCATGTTAAACTAGGCAAAATTCTACCCCATTTACATATAAAGTTTATTAAAATTGGAGTTACGGTTATTTAGTTATGAATAAAATCATTTTAGCATGGCATAGGAGCAAATTTAATCAAACATCATTTTAAACATTTTAAATATAGATGAAAGTTGGATATTATTAATCTACACAAAATTCTGAGCAAGTTTCATATATAAAACATTTTAATCCGATGCACGGTTCTTGAGTTATTAAATGCATGAACTAGGGGGACTAAACTGTAAAACTGGCAGTCTCAGGAATAATAGGAAAAATTCAGGCGCTGAAAAAAAACACATGACGGGCTGAATCTGGGGCAAGCCCAACAGGTGAAAAAAAAATAAGAGGAGGGGGCGCTTGGGGGCTGCTCACCCTGGGCCAAGGCCCGGTTCGCTGGAGAAGGGCGGCTGAGCCGGATGAGGCTGGGGCGGCGCTGGGCTTTGCGCAAGGAGGCCCAGGCGCGGGCGACGTGGAGGTCCAACGGGAGCCGAAGCAGGCCGAGGCGAGGCCGGCCCACTCGCGGTGCTGGATGGATCGCCCCTGCCGATCCCACTGGATCGAGGCAGGGACGGGCGCTTTCTGCTCGCTCGGTTCTGAAGAAATAGGAACAGTTGCAGCGCAGCGAGACTTGCAGTGGCAGGTTCACTGCAGGAGCGACGCGGGGAACTTGACGGGCGACGCAGGCGAAGCAGAGGACGAGGTCGAGGAACTTGGCGCGGGGATGGCCCGATCCAAGGCGGGGAAGGCACGGGCTCGTATGTTTCCGGCCGGATCCGGGTCGATGTGGCTCCATGGTGTGGCGGGTGGTCGAGGTCGAGGGGCTCCGACAAGAAGGGCTCACGGAGGAGGCTGATCCGGCGGGGATCCGAAAGGCAGCGACGAGGACAAACGGCGGCCACGGCGGGGACTTGGCGTCGGCTGGAGGATCCCATCCATGGGGCTGCTCATGGCGTACCTGAGAGAGAGGGAGGTGTGTGAGAGGAAGAAATCGGGAGAGGGGGAAGAAGGGGACAGAGTAGGAACAGAGGTCCTGGGGGTCGGCGAGGTTGGACGGCTGCGGGGTCGATGTGACTCGGGAAGAGGGGCTCGGGTTGGTGTGGTGGTGAAAGCGAGGAGGGGCTTTGGATCGGGGAGGAAGAGGATTGGATCTGGATCCCGAGGAAAATATGGTAGGTGGCGGCGGCTCGGCAGGACAAAGTCCCTAGATTTTAGGGTTAGGTCGGTTTATATAGTAGGGGACTAGGTTTAGGGGTATTTGGTCCCTCCGATCGTAATCGGACGGTCGCGAATAAAATATCTAGGGAGTCCAAATAAGAAAACGGTGACGTTTTGTAGACGTTTGGGGATGATCCGGACACGACGGTAGCGACAGTCCGGGTCGGGTCCGGGACAACTTTCGGACGCGCGTGAGGGGGGTCGCGGGCTGACGAGAGGGGTTAGGCTGGACCTGGCGGTAGGTAGCGGACTGTGTAGACGGTCTCGAGCTGAGGGAAGAGAAGAGAGGGAGGCCCGGCGACTGTTTCCGTAGACCGAAAACGTCCGACGATAGACCGGCTATATTGCCGCTATAGTTAATCGTTGGGGCATCAAACGATCTCCAAATGCGATGAAACTTGACAGGCGGTCTATCTACACTATAATAAGACCACACGTCAACTCTCATCCCATTCCGAGAACATTTCCCGGCCACTTATAAAATAATATTTCGGACGTGCCGCGGGCGCGTGCAAGTGTGGTTGGGCTCAGAACGGACAACGGAAGGAACGAGGAGACCGGGACGGATGCAAGTTTTGAAAACATGATGATGCAATGCACATGATGACATGATGAAATGCAACACGCAAGCCAATGACAAGACAACAACAACGAATAACTGAACGACACCTGGCACATCGGTCTCGGGGCGTTACAGATACTCTCAATGACAAGTGTCAGTTTATCTCGGAGCAGCCAACCAGCTAGTGGTTGTAGGGGGCGGCTATTTATAGCCTAGGGAGCAGCCCGACATGATAAGACATAAATGCCCTTCAATGATATGACCGTTAGGTGGGTAGATATTTTGGGACAGCTGGCACATAGCACAACAATGGTCGGATATTTGAGGTTCAAAGTCCTCAGGGCTATCATGTTCCTCACTGTGTAGGCAATCCGCACTGGCGAATTCCTAACTCCTTAGTCAGGACAAATTCCTTAGAGACTAGAAGATCTTCGTCTATGTCACTGAAGAGACTGACTGAACTGATATGAGATTCCAATGGCTTCACTCGAAAGGATTGGGTAGGTGTAGGATTTTGAGATGAGCATCACTTGGAAATCACTTTCCTTAGTATTACCTTGACCCCCTTTAATAGTACAGTGTTTCCTATGACTCAAGAAAGAGAAAATGAAACTACGAAAACAAAAGTCTTCATGCTTCATAATCCTTGCATGAATATCCAAGTCTTTACAGTCACACCAATTTCTTCACTTTCAAAGTCTTCAGGAGAACCAAAGTCTTCAGCTGAAGACATACATTTTTAGGGGTCGACTTTCATCGTAAATATCAAACTCCTCATCGACTTATAGAGCATGTGTACACTCACAAACATATTAGTCCCTTAACCTATAAGTCTTCAATACACCAAAATCACTAAGGGGCACTAGATGCACCTACAATCTCCCCCTTTTTGGTGATTGATGACAAATAGGTTAAGTTTTCAACGGGGATAAACATATGAAGTGTAAATGCTAATATCGAGGAATTTGATTGCAAGATATACAAGAACTCCCCCTAAAGATGTGCATATTTGAGGAATTTGCTTTGGACAGCAAATGCACATTGTAGAGTAATATCATGGAGATCTCCCCCTATGTCTTGTAATTCATACACGCATTCGATATATAATATGAAAAATTTGAAATGCATGATGAAATATGGTGTCTGATGAAATTCAGCATGCGTGCATTTAAGTACTTGAGGAAATAAGCATGCAGAAAGCAGCCAAAAGTATCAGACCACCATAGGAGTTAAGTTTACAACTCGGCGAAGTAAATACTCCAGAAGAACAAGAGTTGTAACTTAACCAAAAAATGACCATATAATAGACCCACTTGAAGACTAACTCAAATTTCTCCCCCTTTGTCATCAGATGACCAAAAGGGACAAAAATGAGGACTAACAGCCCTGAAGAATATCATCATGATGTCGATGGAGGGACACGAACGTTGTTGGGGTCGTCCGTTGATGTAGGGCCTGCCGCAGTGTCGTCCAAATCTCCAGCTTCGCCTGTCTCGCGCGATGAAGAATATGAACTGGCAACCAGCTGAGGAACTTTAACCTTCTTGAATTTCTTTGATGGTGGCTGAGACCAAAAAAAGTCCTGTTGGAAGTCCATCTCCTTGAGTTCATCATCAGTGTATAGATGCGAAAGAATAGCCTAGGTGCGGTCAAAGACTTGATTCAGATAATGGTGATTCTTCTTCAAAGTGTTTTGAGTAATGGTCATCTTCTAAAGAATTGCACCAAACTGACGCTTGACCCACTTGTGATTTCTATCAACTTTCTGATGTAGACTGAGGAGAATCTCACAATCAGTCATCACGCGCGGGGCAGTGGCTTGAGGATTTTGCTTTGAAGCTTTGGCGGCAGAATCTTGCGTTGCAGAGTCATCATTGGTCGAGTAGGAGGCAGCCTTGCGAAATTGACCATCTAGAGGATGAGTGCCTTCATCAATGACTGCAGCCTTGCCCTTCTCATCAGCTGAGGAAATAGTCAATTTGAGGACTTCAATTGGGGGCAAATAGCTGAAGTGATTCTGAAAGTCAGCCTTGTATTGAATTGAAGACCTTGACCTGATGAATTTCATGATCCAGGGAGCATATGGCTTCAACTCAAAAGGTGACAGAGCAGCATTGGACAAAGTCCTCATGAAGAAATCATGGTAGTTGATGGGAATACCATGCATGATGTTAAATAGCAAATTCTTCATGATGCCAACAACTTCTTCTTCATATGAGTTGTGGCCCTTAATTGGACTAGGGGTTTTGGTCAAAATGCAGAATACAGTCCTTGGCACATAAAGCAATTCCTTGATGAGGAATGTGGTCCTTGGAGCTTGGCCAGCCTTCAAAGGCTTCATCAGTACTTGCATCAGATGATTTGACAATTCAAGTTTCTCATAAAGTTCCAGAGCGCCTTAGGTGGGAGGACTGACTGGGATAGCATGAAGCATTTTAGAGGCCGGAGCTTTGTAGTGAGTTTTTTCAGTCATCCAGTCCAGCACCCATGAATTCACATCATCAATATTGCCTGTGAGGTGCAAAGTAGCATAGAATTGAAGAATGAGTTTTTCATTCTAGTCGTAGATCTCAAAACAGAAGTTCAGCAAGCCAGCATCATGAAGAACACTGAGAACATGCTGAAAACAGGGCAGTGATTCCATGTCCACATGAGGAATTTGCTGAAGTTCAAAAACCTTGTCCTTGTCAAATATAATTGTTGAGTAGTAATTCATCTGACTTGCTGTCCAGAAGCGCTTGCGGGGAAGTCTTGCAGAGTCATAGGGATTGAAATCTGTGAAGAAATGATGCTTAGCAAAGAAATCATCAGCTTTGAATTTCTGCTTCTTGGAGTGAGGATCCTTTTGTTTGGGCTGAAGATTTTCAGCTGAAATCTTCACAGCTTCTTGAAGCACAATTTCAGGAGCCATAGTCTGAGGAATATCAACAGTTGTTTCTTCAGTAGTCTTGGCCTCCATTCTTCAGCATTAGTAGCTGGAGCTTCCACTACTAGGGAAAACCCTAGCAGTAGCATGTGTTTAATGCCCCGCGCTACTAGTAAGGCGCTACAGCTAAAGGTTAGCAGTAGCGTGGGTTGGACCATGCTACTGCTATATCGACTTAGTAGTAGCGCTTTCTACAATGAGCGCTACTGGTAATTAGTAGTAGCGCTTCTCCGAGAATGCGCTACTACTATTATTCCATATTTTACTTCTTTTTATTTCATATTGTATTCATACACCTTTATACAAGTTTTCATTCTGCAGCAATTTAGAGATTGTTTTTACATCATAATGAGTTATTACATCACTGGGAGAAAGAACCGTGGACTAGTTTCAAGTGGATGGACATCCAATTGAAACTAATCTGTGGTTCTTTCACCCAATGATATGATAAATATCATCATCATCATCATCATATCATTAACAACTTATCATCATAATACATCATTGTCATATAACACCTCCTCATGATCATCGTTTTCATCAATGAGACATCACATACAAGTTGGTCACTAGTCATAATCACAACTACTCCTCATCATCAACTCTCATAAACATATTGTACCTCATAGGACCTACTACATTCTCTTAGGACCTACTATATTCTCTTAGGTAAAATAGCATAAAACAAGATAGCCCCTGACTCTCCATTATTGAGAATGGAAACTATCCTGTCTCTAGTTCTTACCTTTCGCACAATGTTGCTTCCAAGAACCTCCTTAGGACTGTCCATACATTTTTCCGTTCTTTGATTATCATGTGTTCACCGGTTTTAGAAATCCGGTATGGACAGGTGAGATTCGTAGGACGACCTGGCTATATGTTCAAAACATCAAGGCGACCATTCTGATACATCAAATGAGGCACACAATCCATCGGGATTTTCTGTTGAAAAACATAGTAATAACTTCGTAGTTAGCAATGTAGTTCAGTTTTAAAAGTATGCAAAAGATGCACGGATGTCGTAATAGTAAAAAATCTTACCAGGGCATTTCCATGGAAGTTATCGTGGTTCAACACATGCACTAGTGGCACATATTGACCATAATGTGGAGGAGTTTGATAATAGGCATTATAATTCTCAATTTCAGTACAATATGCGACCAGATGATTTTTCTCCTGATAAGTTAACTCAAAGCCATCGGTGTAGTAGGTTCTGTCTACCATCTTCCGCACATTCTTTGAAGAATGAAAATAAGCTACAATGGAGATAAGCTGTCAACTATTTTGAAATAAACAATATAAAGTACTTAATAACTATGTTTGAGAAAACTCACATAGCGGTAGAATTGGAAGCGTATCAACAAGGACCCAAGTGTCCAAATTGTCTTGGTTGATGTCAGGATCACTAAGATCCATGGTGACAAACATACCCACTTGAAAATCATACATCTTGCAAAGTGCTTCCCAACCCGGGCAACCAAAATGGAATACGCTCTTAGAATTGTATAGATTTACCTCAAAATACATACCATGATGGGTCCTTAGGTTAATTTTCTTTGTTTCATTCCTCTCATGATCTTCAAAACCCATCCTCTCCAAGACATAGCGTCTTGCATTGCATGGGATAAGCCAGTCGAATTGTAAAAGACGAAAATTAGTTCTTGG
>NC_041385.1:135918788-135943937 GCF_002162155.2 Triticum dicoccoides
GGGGGGAGGAGGGAGGGGAGGAGGGAGGAGGGAGGAGGAGGGACGTAGGGAGTACCTCGGTGGAGGAGCAGCACGGCGGCGGCAGACGACGGGTTTAGCGCGGGCGAGAGTGAGTGAGAGGGGGAGTGAGTGAGAGAGGGTCAGACGTGTCTAGGATAAGGTAAGTAAGTAGTAGCGCATTTCCGAGATACGCACTTCTGCTATGGGACGTAGCAGTAGCGCTGGTTACAGATACGCGCTACTGCTAAGTGGGGCTATCCATCTGCGCCCAGTACAAACATAGCAATAACGCGTTTTCCTAGCACGCTACTGCTAAATTAGTAGCAGTAGCGCGGTTTATTTAGACACACTACTACTAAGTAGCAATAGCGCCCATTTTTGTCCAGCGCTACTGCTAAGATGCTATGTATAAGGTTTTCCCTAGTAGTGTTCTTCTGGAATAGAGTGAACAGAAGTTTGACGTCCTTCAGAACCTGTATGAATTTCTTCATTTTGAGCAGGGGACCGAGGAATTTGCTGCAGAGGAGTGGTCAGAGGAGAATTGGTCTTTCTCAATAATCATCGTTTATAACAGGAGTCATAGACCCAATGTCCACATCCGCATCTTCAGTGTCAATTTCTTCAATGCCTGCCTCTTCAGTAGTAAACTGAGGCACGGGCAATGAAAACAGTATTGGTGAAGGGATTGCATCCACTTCAATTTCTTCATCCAACTGCTCTAACATAGCAGCAAAGGGATTATCTTCATCACTGTCATCAGGGATGACATATTCCTCACCAAAGGGAACAATCTCAATTGATGGCATGCTTGATAGAGGAATAACATCAATCGGGTTGGCGAATGAGCTTGTCAAAGTCTTCATTTTCTTTGGAGCTGAAGACTCTGAGGTAGCAGATGCTTTCCTTTTCTTCACAGCTGCCCTTTCTGCAACCTTTGTCTTCTTCGCTTCTGATGCAGAAGGAAGGTTGATGCTTTTCATTTATGATGACTTTGCAGGAGGAGCGGATGAAAGAGGCACTACTTCTTCAAGCACAACTGATGTAGTTGCCCTGGCAGGTTCAGTTTCTTCAGGCACAGCAGCAGATTCTTTAGCTGGCCTGGGTTGATCTTCAGGTGCAACATAGATGGTTGCCCTCGCCGTTTCATGAGGAACTGGAATTTCTTCAGCAACCCTGGCACTCTCAGTATCATCAATAACCTGATTTTTAACAGTTGTGCTGGCAAGTTCTTCAGTGGGCTGAGAAGATGCTTCACCCTGAGGAATTTCTTGTTGCGATTCAGCAACAACATTGGTCTTGAAGCCTTTCGCTAGTCTGAAGAATCTGACCTTGGCGCCTAGCTAATCTGCACGGTATGCGTCGGATTCATCAATGAGAGCTTTGATCTCAGTCTGAAGAGTCACAAATTCTTCAGGAGACATGTTGACAACATTCTTCTTCAGAAATCGCTCCTTCTTGTATTGAGATTTCTTCACTTGCCTAGCCTTATCAAATTTCCATTTTTCTTCAGTGATAAAGGCAGTCAGCATATGACTTTCTCCAGGCAAGAGATTCAATTCAGGCAGAGGTGTGTAGGGATATTTGTGCCATAGATCTATGAAGTCAAGGATCTTCTCGGATCCAGCAAAAGTGGCATAGTACTGCCTTTGGCACTAGCGGCCTGGTGTTGGCGGTCTCTGATGATCTTCGCAAGTTCATCATCATGGGCTTCATCACTACTTGATGGAATTTCAAAGGCGACCTGCTTCTTGTGAGGACTTGGCCTTGTGCCGCGTCCAGCAACATCCTTTTTCTTCAGCAAAATTGGAGTTGTTGAGGACTAAGGCTAAGCTGAGGAACTAGCTGAGGCTCCTAAAGAAATTGAGATGCCAGCGGTCCGTTGGCACGTGGAAAGATGCACAAGTGCTGACGACTTTGCAGGTGTAGCTGAGGATTTTGCAGGAGCAGGAGCTGCACTTGAGGATGTTGCTTTAGCAGAAGGCTGTGAGGGCTTTGATGAGATTGGCCGTGAGGCCATTGCAGCTAAAGAAGGTTGTTTCATAGTAGACTTCTTCGGCATGGCCTTCTTGGGCTTGCTAACAGAGGCCTCAGCAGTAGCAGCAGCAGCAGCAGCAAAATCTTCATTGAATTTCTTTACTGCTTCTTTTGCTACCTTGGCAAATTTTCTTTGGCGCTTGGCCCACTCCTTGGGAAATTCCTCATCTCTTTTGATGCTTGTGGGATCAGCTTCTTGGCCTGGAGCCAACGGAGGTCTTGGGTATGGAGGATTGACAGTGAATTTCTTCATGTACTTGGGAGTGACATAACGATACACTACAAAAAAATACACTTCTGTGATGATACATGTTTGTCATAGTAGGCCACGTTTTCTGTCATGCTTGTACATCCATGACGATTTTATGACAGAATCAAGATAGTCATACATGTGATGTCGTAGAAGTGTTCCATGACATTACCAAAATTATCATCACGGAAGTGTCCACTTCCATGACGATAAATCGCGCGTCATAGAAGTGCTTTCGTTAAGGGTGACCGACATGTGGCATCCACCATAATGGGACACCGTTAAGTGACGTTAAGCTACCGGGTCCGGTTTTGGATCCGGTAACCCGCTAACAGCCACAACCAATGCCGATTTTTCCACATGTAAAATTCTCATTGGTCAATGAAACCACACGCCAGCTCCGGGTTGGCACAGGTGTCACTCATCCAATGGTCGAGATGGGCCTATGATATGTTGACATGTGGACGGGCCCAAAAGTGGCCCATAAAGTTTAAATGGGACGGCCCAACTAAAGGCCCACAAGATTTAGCGGACCATAATGGTCCGGCCCAGCTAAAGGCCCACAAGATTTTGCAGACCATAATGGGCCGACCCAGCTAAAGGCCGAACATTCTCAGTTAAGGCCCGTTCGGCTAGTGTCAAATCGGCCCGTCAACTGCCCGTCCTAAACTTGTCATCATCGCAGCCCATGGTCACTTCTGGCCCGTTAACAGTCTGCTAAGTATTTGGGCCGGATTACGGCCCGATGTGTTTCTGGACAGTTAAAGGTCCTGCTTCATTTGGGCCCATTTACAGGCCATTGAAACTTTCGGCCCATAAACGACCATGAAGGATTTGGGTCATATTCGTCCATGTCTGACATTCAGCCTGTTAGAGGCCCATTATAGATTTGGGCCACTTTCGGCCTGTTGTGATTTACGGTCTGTTAACGTCGGACGAAATCCATGGGCCATATGTGGCCCAATGACACATCGGGCCCATTAGTGGCCCATATAAAAATGACGCTAATCAAGCCCGACTGAACTTCCGGCCTGTTAAAGGCTCGTGTATTAGGTCGGTGCATTTACGACCCATCTAAATTTCGGTGTGTGAAAGATCTGCATTGTAAATGGGCCACCATTTCGGCCTGCTAAGACCAGTGGGTTATTTGGCACAATCAGGGCCCAATCTCACTTTCAGCCTATTAAAGGCCCATGTTTTTATGGGCTTGAGATATTTACACTTGTAAACGGCCTATTGTTACTGAGGGCCCAAGTTATGTTTAGGCCTGTTAAAGGCCCACTATGGGCACAGGCCTACCAGAAAAAATATGTAAGCAGCATAGATATTTTTAGTGGGCTACATGCAAATTTCGGCCCATAATCGTTTTTAGCCCAATTGGAATGGGCCTGACAAATGTTGGCATGTTGGGCTCCTATGAAGCTTTCGGCCGAATACATTACTAAGATAAACCTACACTATAAAAAAATAGCGTCATAATTACTGCAGCCTTTGGCAGCATCATAAATGTTGCATCACAACAAAATAAATTCCAACCATACAACAAAAGGCTTGCTGGCATAAAGTTTACAGTCGTTGCAGATAAAAGTACCATCAGATGTATAGAAGCACAGATCATTTGACCCAAGTGCTAATGTTTCAGGCTGTAGAATCTGATGGAGCAGCACGATCTTCACCTTTTTTCCGCCATTGCTCTTGAACAACGAAGTGAATGTCTGATAGTTTGGTTTCAAAACCATTCATATCTTGATGACATTTGTCAACCACTATTCTTGTTTCCGAAACGACGTCCATTAGGGATTGGACTTGTGTCTGGAGCACAGATATATCCCTCTGTCTAGACGGAAGATTTTGTTCAGTAGGCGATTTGGACGAGGTTACCTTGACAACCAACCCAGAATTACGCAGGAAGGTGCTTTTTTCACTGTTAGTGGAGAGATACTGACACACTGCAGCAAGAGGTGACATTGTGCCTATGGTAGCCTTGTCACCTTTAGGTGGTTGTGGATGTTCAATCATTTGTTCCATAGCTTGCTGAAAGTTTGAACTTGTAGATTAGTGTACCAGATAAGTTAATAATGAGATAAAAACAAACAAAGTAGGTTACATGTTTATACATAACTTATTTTAGTGAACTACTGTAATACATTAGCATGTATTGTAGTGCCAACTACATAATAAAATCACTTTCGGAACATATGTCCATGTAGCATGCCTACTGTATTGTCTATTTCCTCACATTCTTTGACATCTAAGGATAAAGAGACATGGTTTAAAGTAGGATGAACATAGTATGACATCATTCATATCATGGGCAAACAGATATAAAACAAACATGCTATTTTATCATTGTGTGCGCACGTGAACATAACAACTAGATTACAGATCAAGACCAAAAGAATATCCTTCATCTCTTTTAAACCATGTAAGGTGAATTGATATGCTAAGACAACTGTGTATAAAAGTGAACAAAGTAACTAACATTGGCTGCAAACCAAGCAGTTAAATGAACACATCACAGTACCAATTAGTTCAATGGCAGGAGGAGTAAGGACTTACAACAGCGGCTTGAACTGGTGTGCTCATGCCCTTCATCTTGCCGGTGTGGCAATCCTTGAAGATTTGCACTGCATTCGGTTTAGGTTCTTTTTGGTCCACACGGGCTTTCCTCTGTATTTGGAACAAGTCAATAGAGATACGATAATATGGCACATAAAAAATAAGGAAGTAGCAGCTATTTACAAGAGCCTCGCAGTGTGCAATGTAGCTACGAGATCCTGTTGTCTGTTGGAATTTCATTTTAGAACGGTTGGTCTTGATCTTCAAACAGTTAGCCTAGAAGAAGATCACTTGTAAGGCACATACATAAATACAAGTTCAATATGTGGTCTGATCAAATACATATAGCCTACCTGATACTTTGGACCAGACTAGTGTTTAACAAGGGTTGTCTAGTCTTCATCTGTAATATATTCCACTGGAGATGTTTGGGCAATTTCATTGTTAGCCTTGCCATCAAAGTGAGATTTTCTAAGGTGGTACCGATACTGTCGCAGAGAGGACTGAAAAACATGAGTGCATGCTTTTTTAGTTGCATCATCTTTCGGATCCAACTTGAACCTCATCTGTTGAAAAAAGAATGTGAGTCTTATTAGGAGGAAGATAGAAAGTATGGGATAGAGCAAGACAATACTACTAATTGCGATGAATAACATTACTTACGGATAAATGGTCAAGGAAGGTGTTAAACTGAGTATTGTCTTTCTCATTCCTGTACTGGATCCACGTTGGGAGGATACGTGCACGACACCTAACGGCAACGACTGCCTCTGATACTAACTTGGCTGACTCTGTAGCATCACGTGACCTTTTTAAACCTGCCTCAAAATGGATCTCCATTCTTCCTCCTTTAGATTTTGTTAATCTGTCAAGCATTATCCCTGATGTCTATTTCCGCTTGGGCCATGGTGCTATTTCAACAACGAATATGGAAAGTGTTAGTGTACATCAAACTGTGAGAATACATATAAAGGAACATGCAACTACAACTTGACTCGGTCAGGTACCGTCTTGGTGTTGATGCTCATGAGGTTCATCTGATCTTGCCAAGTCCTGTTGTGTCAGCAGTGCTTCGGAAGTAGTGTTAGGTGTGAAGGCAGCTTGGGAACTGGCCAGTTCCGGAGCAAACGAACGAGTAACTCATTGAGATGCTGGTACAGTTGAAGCGGATGCTGTAGCTGGTGGAGCAAGTGATACTGTGTTTCTAGATTTAGCCGGTGGACTTGGACCTTCTACTGCACTATAAGTACCAGCAAAATCTCGACGACAGATCCTTTGCCGTTTAACCTGACGAGTAACGCCACTCCCTACTATATTATTTTCCTTGCTCTTTGTTGACTTTGCCATGTCAAGCCGTACCCACAACACAAAAGAATAAAATCGCTCTTCAGAACTCATTGACGCATGATACAGACAAGCAATACTTTGATGTAAGACAACCGTATGAGGATGGAATATGTAAGAAAAACAGTTCGGCGTGACATATTCACAACTACGATGTGCAAACTAAGCAGAAGGATTTTCAAGAAAATAGAAGTAATGCAAGCTAGACACCATATGAAAGATGCAACCAATATTACTCTGCCAAGTTAAAAGTGTCTTGTCATAAGTGGCAATTCGAAAAATTAGAAGTAGTACAACATAGAAATCAATGGAAGATGCAACCACTATCAAACTGCCATGTTAAAAGCGTCCAATCATGAGTGACTGATGCGGGATACACAACAACAGTACTTTGATGTAAGAACATGGTATGATAGATAGATGGGGTGTATTCTAGACACAGAAAGCCATGTCATATGCACATGTATAACGTATAAACTCAACAGGTGCAATTTAATCAAAATAGAAGAAATACAGGCTAGACAACATATCCAACATGAAACCAATTATCACACTGTCAACTTAGAGCAAGCACCTGCGATGGTGGAGTACGGGAGATGAACTCATCATGTAGACTTGGGACTTCAACTTCATTAGCAGTAGCAGTGGCAAATCTAGAGAGTCTCTGTTTGCGTCAGTGCGGAGGACCACCAACATCCCCTAACTTACTCTTTCCCTTCCTATTTTCTGATATTGCCTTATGAAGTCAAAACCACAAGAAGATGAATAAAATTAGCTCTGCATAATTGGTTGATGCATGATACAGACGAATACTACTTTGATGTAAGGCAAGCTCAGGATAGGAGGATGGAATATATACAAAAAAAAAAGACAGCATTGCATATTCACACGTACGATAGGAGGATGGAATATGTATGAAAAAACAATAAGCAGAAGGCATTTCAACAAAATTAGAAGAAATGAAAGCTAGGCGCCATATGAACATGCAACCAATATCACTCTATCAGGTAAAAAGTGTCTCGTCGTAAGTGCCATTTCAAGAAATTAGAAGCACTACAAGCTAGAAGACAGTGCAATGCAACCTACGTCACAATCCCAAGTTAAATGTGTCTTATGGGTAAGTGGTCATTGCAGGTATAAGTTGTAAGCTACGCAGATGCAATTCAACATAATCAGAAGCAATACAAACTATACATCATACGGAAAATGCAACCACATATAACAGTTCCAAGTTAGAGCAAGCACATGTGATGGTGGAGTAGGGGAGATGTGCTCATCATGTACACATATGTTCTAGAAACAGGAAGACATGTCATATTCACAGGCATTATGTGTAAACTAAGCAGATGCAATTCAAAAAAATTACAAGCAATACAAACTAGACATCATACGCAACATGCAACCACATATAATAGTGCCAAGTTAGAGCAAGCACCCGTGATGGTGGAGTAGGGGATATGTGCTCATCATCTACACAGCTACGTTGACTGTCCAGCCTTGTGTTGTCTTGCGTATCTTGTTGGGAGGATGGCGGAGTAGAATCTGTAGAGACCCCTGTTTGAGTTGCTCCAAAGGACTACCATCATCCATTGCCAGACTAATTTCCTTCAGTTGTAATGATTTTGCATTGTGAAGTCAAACCGATAAGAAAAAGGAATAAAATTCGCTCTTCAGAACTCATTCATGCATGATACTGACAAACACTACTTGAATGAAAGGCAAACACATGATGCGAGGATGGAATATGTACGAAAAACAGGATGGTGTGACATATTCACACCTATGATGTGGTAACTAAGCAGAAGTCATTTCAACAAATTAGAAGCACTGCAAGCTAGACACCATATGAAAGATGCAACCAATATCACTCTGCCAAGTTCAAACTGTATGGTTTTTCAACAAATTAGAAGCAGTACATGCTAGAAGTCATATGCAAGACACAACCAATATCAAAGTGGCGACTTAAAGGTGCCTTATCATAGGTGACTGATGCGGGATATGCAAGAATAGTAGTCCGATGTAAGAACATGGTGTGATCAGATATAGTATGTTCTAGAAACAGGAACACCACTACTAGAAAAAGGGCTATAGATGGGATTGACACTAATGGCGCACCAGACAAGTGGTGCCCATTAGTATATACTAATGGCGCACCACCTTCTGATGCGCCATTAGAGTTGAAACTACTAATGGCGCACCATGTCCACGGTGCGCCATTAGTATCAAAATTTTTTTTTGAACTAGTGCGCCTGTCCAAACATACTAATGGCGCATCCTTAGTAAGTGCGCCATTACTAGTTGTAACTAGTAATGGCGCACCAGCCAGAAAGTGCGCCACTAATGTTATTTTTTTATTATTATTTTTATTCCTTTTTTTGCAAAAGTACTAATGGCGCACTCACGCGCGGTGCGCCATTACTAGTTTAAACTAGTAATGGCGAACCGTTGCAGAGTGCACCATTAGTATGTTTTTTTTGCAAAACTACTAATGGCGCACCACCAGGGGGTGCGCCATTAGTAACCTGGATCCATCCCCTACCCCGACCCACTCCTCGTCCCACCCACCCCGATCCATCCCCTCCCTCCCACATCGCCGCCGCCGCGACCCACACACCGCCTCGTCCCTCCCACAGCTCACGCCGGCGGCCTCCTCCCTCCCATCTGCTTCACTCCCACCTCAGGCGCCTCCCCACCCTTCCACCTCTCTCTCCCACAACCCTCTCTCTCTCCCGGGACACATCTCCGCCGCCACAGGTGCCGGCCGATTCCGGCGTTCTCCAGCGACTCCCGCCACCCCGCAGCACCGTCCCGAGCTCGCCTCGCTCCGTTGGATCTTCCCCCTTGCGGGATTCGCTGCTCCCGGCCTCCAATGCTCAGCCGCAACCCTCCTACTAGGGTTTCGGGGGCGACGACGCCTCCATCGCCGGCATGGCTCCGGTGACCCCTCTCCGACATCTACTACGCCGCCACACGGGGCTCAACCTCCTAGTTCTTCTCCGCCCTCCCTCGCCCCCACCCCACCCACAGCCTCACTCACAACACACCTACCACACGTGCAGAGTGAGATCCAGATGGCGACGGAGCTGATGGCGGACCTCCCCAGCGGCTCCTTCTCCCCCTCCCCTTAGTCAGGTGTGAATCCTCTCCTCTCCTCTCTCCCCTGCAAATGTCCGTAGCAACCAGGCAACTAACTTCAGCTGCCTTCTGTTTTCCTCCATACCTCGGCGCAGGTTTCTCGGCGGTCGACGGGCAGACATGGGCGACGAGGAAGGGGAAGAGAAGCCCTTCAATTTCCTCCAGATCCTCTGCTGTGCGTCCTCTCCTCCTTCCCCATCTCTCTCATTCTTTGCTTCCCATCTCCATCCGTGGATTATTAGTGGCTCAGTACAAGCTCGCTTCGCCTTCTGCAACCTTACAGTCAGTCACGGGTGAAGGGGACTGATTACGTGTGCTGTTTTTTTGCCCGCTCGCTTGCAGAGGGAGTCATAGCCGAGAGGAGCCGCCGGAGTCGTGGTGGAGACGACGCTCTACCCCATCGATGCCATCAAGACCAGGCTTCAGGTGAAGATGTGTAGTTCAGTCTCTGATTTTGCTTGTTTGCAATGCAATGGCCGGTTAATTAGACCCCATAACCTGCTCCAAGCAACATGCTATTTTAAACTGAATGCACAACACTCAAGGATGCCATTATCTAACGGCCCGCTGTATATTGTACTGCCTGCACTGGATGCCATGTCGGAAGCTGGTACAAATATCTGTTTCCAATATGGGGAAACCACAAAAAAGTGCATACCTATTTCCAACTTTGAATGACATTCTGTAAATCTTTGTTCCCAATATGGCACAAATCGTTGCATATATTACTTATTTTTCCTGTAAATCTTATGAATACTCCATGCTATGTGCGACTGCCAATTTGAGCTTTCTATAATCAGTGAATATAGCAGTTCTCCTGTTGTTATTCAAATAAATAAATCATGCAAGTGGTAGTATAAAAAGACCTGCTTGCATAAACCTCTCGGGGACTATTGACATCTCATTATATTCTCTGCTTCCACTTATATCCTGAGCATGTACTCTAATAGTTAGTTCCTAGAACATGATAATGGATTGCTTTTCTTTATATACCCCACTATCCATACCCCCAGGTATTAGTAAAACTATGAGGACACCTTATGTATATTGTGTTAGATTAGTGCGCAATCTTATTAGAAACATCTGAATGCTGAGGCTATTTCCTTTATACTAAATCTTGCAATTCTTGGTTGCGGCTTCTGTTTTTTCCCTTGGTACCCACTCACGGCCGCCTTCTGCTTGTGCTTCTTTTCTCAGGACGATGGTCTAGCGGCACATGACGCCGGAGTTGAGCCTGGGCATGAGGAGCTCACCGCCGTTCCCCACGCCTTCCTCCTCTCGCCCCTCCCCTTCCAAACTCCCCACAGCGACGGCTAGCGAAGATTATACTACTATTGTGTTTGGGTGCCTAATTGACTGATTGCCCGCCGTTGAAAATTTTGTTTATATATATAAAAATCTTGAAGGTGCCACAAACTGCCAATAATGATGTTGATTATTCTCCAGTGAATGTTAATGAGAATGTATCATTTGTCTAGAGATGGAGTCTGTGGAGATAGAATTCATTAGTTTTTGGTGTATTCGTCTAGAGTTCATTTAGCAAAGTTCAGAAACGCAAACAACATCAGTTCATTAGTTACACTAAGCATTTGCCTGCCTAAGTTGTATTTAGACCAAAATTTGCTAATAGACACCCCCCTTCATAGATCTGCTATTTTTTGGCGTGCACATAATATGTATGTCTTAACAGTTTCCAGCAGTTGTGTTCTATTGTTTGATTAAATGAATCAAAACCTGAAGGAGATCTAGATTAACAGTAGAATCACATAGTTGTAATTACCCGAGAGATTTTAACAGAAGCTCACTGTTATATCCTCCATCAGGCGATCTTGTTTGTTATCGCAGTAGAATTTGGTGTGCTTGAATAAAATGGCGCTCATTTGCATCATTGTATTTCTGCAGAGTTTTAAGAAGAATTCTGGTACGAACGCACTGACCGTATACTTGTACATGTGCAGTTGAGGAACATCATGTGGGCTACTTCCAAGCATGATGTGTACGTGATGTAGAACTATTCTGTGATGCATTGGTCGTCCTTACTCCGCAAAGGAAAAGAAGTGCTCAATGTGGCAGGCCCAAATCAGGTGATCTACCACAGAGCGATGTGATAGTCCTCTATCGTCGGAATTTCGGTCAATCTCTGATCCACTGTGCGACCACACTGTGCAGGATATGCAGGGAGGTCGGCCCTTGTCCAGGGGAAGATCAGCACCATGACAGTGAAAGACAACCTCGGCAGTGCCTTCTAGCAAGATTTCAATCATAATCTGTGCATACTTGTTTATGATATGTGTGTGCCTCCATCAATCCTCTTTGGCATCATAGGATACAAGATACCAAGACTAGCAGTTCTTGTCTTGCTTATG
Source organism: Triticum dicoccoides (assembly GCF_002162155.2). Taxonomy (NCBI): domain Eukaryota; kingdom Viridiplantae; phylum Streptophyta; class Magnoliopsida; order Poales; family Poaceae; genus Triticum; species Triticum dicoccoides. The sequence continues at coordinate 135,930,477 of NC_041385.1, forward strand.
TTTTGTGATCTCAGCTTATCTAATAAAACTGGCAATTATAGGATACAAGATACCATAACTACATAACTGGGGTCATTTGCGTTACTGTAGTTGTGTCGTCTGGCTAGTGGGCTAATATGGGAGCCACAGCATGGCATCCTTCTCCATTGTAGATCCATTGTATTTGCATGCTGCTATATTATGTCAAGTTGAGTGAAGCAAACATATCCTGGTGTGTGTGTGTGTGTGTGTGTTAACATCTCCTAATGCTCCTACCAGCTTTCTAACTTTGGCAAATGTGTAACCTGTGCAAAAAACAGAAAATAAAAAATAAAAAAACCTAATATTCATACTAATGGCGCATCACATGACAGTGCGCCATTAGTATGACAAAGCATACTAATGGCGCATCACTGGACAGTGCGCCATTAGTATGCCGCGGTCACTAATGGCGCATCTCATTGTAGTGCGCCATTAGTATGCCAAAGCACCTGGGTATACATGGCCCCTGGGAGGCATACTAATGGCGCACCCTGGCCTATACTAATGGCGCACCAGTGGTGCGCCATTAGTATACCAGATACTAATGACGCACCAGTGGTGCGCCATTAGTAAAAATTACTAATGGCGTGCTAGTAATGGCGCACCACTGATGCGCCATTAATGGCCAAATTAGGTGCGCCATTAGTAGGGGTTTTTCTAGTAGTGCACATGTCATATTCACAGGCATTATGTGTAAAGTAAGTAGATGCAATTCAACAAAGTTAGAAGCAATACAAGCTAGACATCATACGCAACATGCAACCACATATAATAGTGCCAAGTTAGAGCAAGCACCTGTGATGGTGGAGTAGGGGAGATGTGCTCATCATCTACACAGCTACGTTGACTATCTAGCCTTGCATTGTCTTGCGAATCTTGTTGGGAGGATGGCAGAGTAGAATCAGTAGAGAACCTCTGTTTCATGTTGCTCGGAAGGACCACCATCATCCAATGCCTTGCCAATTTCCTTTGGCTTCATTGATTTTGCATTGTGATGTCAAACCGACAAGAAAAAGGAATATAATTCGTTCTTCAGAACTCATTCATGCAAGATACTGACGAACACTACTCTGATGAAAGGCAAAGTCATGATACGAGGATGGAATATGTACGAAAAACTGGACGTCTTGACATATTCACACCTATGATGTGGTAACTAAGCAGAAGGCACTTCAACAAATTAGAAGCACTACAAGCTAGACACCATATGGAAGGTGCAATGAATATCACTCTGCCAAGTTAAAATTGTCTCATCATAAGTGGCATTCATCAAACTAGAAGCACTACATGCTAGAAATCATATTCAAGAGGCAAACCAATATCACACTGCCAACTTAAAGGTGTCCCATCATAAGTGACTGATGCAGGATATGCAAGAAGAGTAGTTTCATGTAAGAACATGGTGTGATAGACAGATATAGTATGTACCAAAAACAGGAAAGCGTGTCATATTCACACGTATCATGTGTAAGCTAAGTAGATGCAGTTTACACTAATTAGGAGCAATATAAGCTAGACACCATATGCAACATGCAACCAGATATCACACTGCCAAGTTAGAGAAAGCACCTTGGATGGTGGAGTAGGGGAGCGGAGACTTGGACCTTGTAATGCACTAGCAGTACAAGGAGAATCCATACATATGCTCTGTTTACATTGCTGCAGAGGACCACCATCATCGCCTTCCTTACTCATTTCCTTCCTCTTTCTTGATTTTGCCTTGTCAAGTCAAACCCACAAGAAAAAGGAATAAAACTTGCTCTTCAGAACTCATTGATGCATGATACTGACGAACACTATTTCATGTAAGACAGTTGCATGATAGGAGGATGGAATATGTATGAAAAACAGGACGGCGTGACATATTGACATGTATGATGTATAAAGTGTAAACTAAGCACAAGGTGTTTGAACTTGTTAGAAGCAATGCAAGCTAGAAACCATATGAAAGATGAAACCAATATCACTCTACCAAATTAAAAGGGTGCCCTAACAAATGTATTTGACCAAATTAGAAGCAATACATGGAAACATGCTAGAAATAATATGCAATATGCAATGAAGAAAGGTGTCTCATCGTAAGTGATTGATGCAGGATACAGAAGAGAGGTAGTTTCATGTAAGAACATGGTTAACACATAGATGTAGTGTGTAACAAAAATAGGAAGGCATGTCATATTCACAGGTATAATGTGTAAACTACGTAGATGCAATTTACCCTAATTAGAAGCATTACAAGCTAGACACCGTATGCAACATGCAACAACATATCACACTGCGAAGTTAGAGCAAGCACCTATGATGGTGGTGCAGGGGAAGTGCGGTCTTCAAGTACAGAGCTACGTTCAATATCTTCATTTAGTCTTGTTGTTTCTTGAGAATCATGTGGAGAGGATGAAACTGCATTCTTTATAAGAGTAGCGCGTCTCATACTAACCCACGGGCATGACTGTCTCATCATAAGGGATAGATGCAAGATACACAAGAATAGTATTTTGATGTAAGAACATGGTGTGATAGGCAGATGTAGTATGTACCAAAAACAGGAAGGCGTGTCATATTCACAATAATGTGTAAGATAAGGAGATGCAATTTAACAAATTAGGAGCAATACAAGCTAGGCACCATATGCAACATGCAACCAGATATCACACTGCCATGTTAGAGCAAGCACCTGGGGTTGTTGATTAGGGGAGATGAGATTTGGAACTTGCACTCCAGTAGGAGTAGTAGGAGAATCTGCAGAGATCTCTGTTTCAGTTGCTCCAGAGGACCACCATCATTCCGTGCCTTCATCCTTTTAGATATTGCCTTGTCATGTAAACACACAAGAAAAAGGAATGAAATTCGCACTTCCAAATTTGTTGATGCATGATACTGACGAACACAACTTTTATGTATGGCAACCACATTGTAGGAGGATGGAATATGTATGAAAAGCGCTAAGAAGAAGGCATTTCAACAAATTGGAAGCAATGCAATCTAGACACCATATGAAAGATCCAACCTAAATCACTCTACCAAGTTAGATGTGTCTCATTATAAGTGGCACTTCAACAAATTAGAGGCAATACATGTTTGAAATGATATGCAAGATGCAACCAATATTACACTGTCAACTTGAAGGTGTATCGTCAGAAGTGATTGATGAGGGATACACAAGAAAAGTCGTTTGCTGTAAGACATGGTTAATAGAAAGACGTGGTATGTACCAAAAACAAGAAGGCATGTCATATTCACAGGTATAATGTGTTAACTAAGCAGATGCAATTTACCCTAATTAGAAGCATTACAAGGTAGACACCATATGCAACATGCAACCACATATCACACTGCCAAGTAAGAGCAAGCACCTGCGATGGTGGTGTGGGGGAATTGCGGTCATCAACTAGAGAGCTACGTTGACTATCTTCATTTAGCCTTGCTGTTTCTTGAGAATCATGTGGGGAGGGTGACACTGCACTCTTTAAACAAGTAGCGCGTCTCACAGTAACCCACTGGGGTGACTGTCTCATCATAAGTGATTGATGAAGGATAGAAAAGAGCATTAGTTTGATGTACAAACATGGTTAATAGACATATGTAGTATGTATCAAAAACAGGAAGGTATGTCATTATCAAAGGTATAATGTGTAAAGTAAGCAGATGCAATTTAACCAAATTGGAAGCAATACAAGCTAGACACCATATGCAACATGCAACCACATTTGACAGCGCGAAGTTAAAGCAAGCACCTGGGATGGTTGTGTGTGCCAATTGAGATCATCAACTGCAGAGCTACGTTTACTGTATCCATCTGCTGACACTACACCGTTTAGAGTGTTGAAATGCTTAGTGCTTATCTTCAAATTACACTGGAGCGACTTCTGTCTTTTCTTTTTTGTATTCATCAACACTGCGTCAGAGTCTAAAATACCCATGCATAAAAAACAATAGTGTGAGTATGGGTGAAGTGTGTGCACAATTAGTACAGTGTAAAGGTAGAAGATAGCGGGTCGGTGAGAAATAAATGATGGGAGACATATGATAGCTCTACAACATGCATGGCACACTAAATTACTACAAGATTCTATGAAAATAACAGTCGACTGAAAACAAATAGGCCAGTCCATTTTTTTTGCACCGTCCGATGTACAAAGAATGGGTAGATCGCCTTCATCTACCTCCAGCCAGTCAGTGTTGACGATCTTCCTCAAAATGCCAGCGACCACCGGCCTAGTCCCCTGCCTCCTCCCTCCCCTCGACCTCACCGCACCGCCATGCTTGGCACCGCCCCCTCGGCCATCCATTCAAGCCCCACCGAGCTCCAGATCAGGCTCAAGCAGCTCCTGCGCCCCACACCCCTATGATAGACACCAATGCACCGCTTCCCCGGCGAACAGGTGCACTAGGTGCTCCGTGCGCCTAAGTGGGTCCTGCTTCTTTTAATTACAGTTCGCCTGACCCTGAATTGAAATCCAGGAGGGCTACTGACCTCTAGCAAAGGTGAAATAGTAAAGGGAGGAAACCTTGTGCATTTAGTATCATGAAGAAGATGCAGTAAGAAGCGCTCAACTAGTTTCTTTTGTGGGATGAATACGGTGTGAGAAGAGACGTAAGATTTGCACGAATAAGGGAAGATGAGTACCTCTTTCTGCTGGCAGTGCTGTGCCCTCCTTCTGTTTTTCCAACGATATTCTTGTGGTTCACTAGAAACGAGAAGTTGTGGAGGACGGTGGAGCCTTGGACAAACCCATGGCCAAGTTGTTGAGTGTGGTGCGTTGGCCGTCTGTCGGCGGCAGGGAACCAGATCCGAGGCAGCGAACGACGGCGTAGTGGGAACAACTCCGGTGTGGTGGACGGTTGCGATAGTGGAGCGGCAGCGGTGAGGCGCGGGACGGCATGGTCGAAGTGGTTCTGGTATGGCGCACGTTGGTGTCGGCGTTGTGGAGGCAGCTCCGCCTCGGCTTCTGCTGCTAAGTCCTTGAGGGTGTACCGGTTGCGGTTGCGTTGGACGACGATATCGGGGTACCAACTCTGGCGTGATGGAGGAGGGCGGCGGTGGATTGGGCGCTATGGGGTGGAGGACGAAGGATGCTGGGGTTTCGTGGTTGGTGGAGAGGGTGTTTTGGTGCCCATGGGGTATGAATGGGGAAACGGAGGGAGGGGGACTAAGGGGGAACAATGTTTCAGTTTGGGACGCACTTGTTTGAAATTTGGGGAAAGTTACAAACTTTGCCCCCATCTAAAATTTCAGACATATTGCGGGTTGGGGGTAGGACAGTAATCTCAGGTGTCCCAAATGTGGGCGGGATAGATTTCGGCCGAGTGCATGGGTGTTTAGGCGCCCACGGCATATGAATGCTTCTCGGAGGCGGTTGAGACTGACGTCTTGGTGAAGTTACAAACCTACCCCGGTTTAGACTTTTGGACATCGGGCCGATAGGCTACACGGGCTAGAGTCAGGACAGTAATTTCCTACCACCAAACATTAGTCTTGCGCGGTTTGGGGTGACCAGAGGCTTATTTGGCGCTTCGTTCAATATTTGGGAGCATAAGCATTAACGTTTTCGGTTCTCTTGAATTGAACTTTCAGGATTTGTCAAACTTCACAAATCTTTATTCTTGAAAATCCTAAAGCTATGATTATTTTGGAATGGAGGGCGTACATTTGAATATACATTGTACACAAGTATATATCAAAAAATATGCAACTTACCTCAGTTCATGCATGGTTCCAGATATAATCTCCTTGGTTGCAAAAAAAAAGTTAGACATGCATATGAATATATAGGATGTTCAAACACACAACAAAGATTGATGCCCCCTTTTAGATCTGGTTTACAAATGCCATTATCTTGGGATCAAACAAATGAATGCACTTCCTATGAATTTGAATCTTCGAAACCCCCTTTATGTTGAATTCAACATGTATTCTATTTCGTAGTTAGCAATTTGGAATGTATCCATCCAAGTGACAAATGTATAAAGTGCTTCACACTAACAACATGGAGTGCACTAATTAATGTTTATATATGAATTGCAAAAGCAATCCATTGCCTGTATTTCAAACTGCTCTCACTCCATGGATCAATAATATGAAATAAACACATGCACATGCTAGAATTCAATAGAGTATGGGTGTCTGATAGACCGATTTTTGTCCATACGCAATTTGCAAAATTCATGATCTCATCCAAAAATAATAATGCCATTTATATTTTAATTTAATGCGTAGAACCGCCTTTTACACGTAGATGCACTATGCCTCGGCCCATTCTCACAAATGCGCTATATCTCTCTCTATCTAACGCATAAGTGCACACACTTTATATGCATCGGCATTTCTCTTTCACACATGCTCACAATCTCTCTCAGGGTGTCGGGGTGTCTCACGCACATGCTCTCTCTCTCTCTCTCTCTGACTACTATGTACCACTCTTTTCACTAATCTCAGTTGGAAAATACTATTTCTCTCACATGCATATATACACATGCACAGTATCTACTAGCCCTTTATATGCACATATATGTGCCTACGTGTCTCCCGCACACACATTATCTTTAGGCCTCTCTCGCACACATTGCCCCCGACCCCCCAGACACACCTCTCTCTTAGTAGTTGGCAGATATGATTCCATCATATCATTCGGTAGGATATCCCTGATTGTTAGGCTGGATGCTAATACGAGGCAAAGTTTTACCCTAGTTCGGACCCTTGCAGTTGAGGAAAAAGCCTACTCTTGGTACTGTATATTAGTGATAGGGGTGTGTACAAAGTACACATGAATACCAGGCATTGTGTGTGTGTGTATACTATCGATGAACTAGCCCCCAAGCTTCTATAACATACTCGGGCCTAGGGTTACAAATCATATATAGTCGGCTTATCACCAGTGGGGATAGAGTCCTCCATGACTCTGGTAGCTTCGTGTTGTACGCCGAGTCCTCCACATGGGTGTTCGTATAATGCGTCTCGATTCAACCTACGTGGCGTAGGATGGAACCGACCCATGAGTCCTCATGTTGACCCACCACAACTAGAAATGATGTGCCCACCACACCACACATGCAATCGGCCACTAAGAAAATAAGCATATACAATAGTATAATGTTATACATGAAAGTTAATTGCATGGTGCATCCAAAAATATTTGTTCTTCATTGTGAATGTTTATATATTCTCCTAAAATATTATTCACGGGAAAGAGATACGAAGGGCATATCTCTCCTTGTCTCCACTGGACACCCCCTCTTTCTACACCACTTTCACGTACGCACACAAACTATCTCTCGGCCCTCTAAAAGTATGCATGCGCACGACACATTCACGCGTGACGGTCACTGTATTTCAAGCTAAAGCACAATACGGTCACTGGAAGTCAGAATATGCTCATTATGGTCACCGTATACATTCTTGTGGTGATCATACGGTATCTAGCTCACAATATGTCTCCGTATTTTCTTGATGACACTGACGGACTTTGCATTCGATGCGTGCTCTGTAGTTTGTTGACGACACTTAAGGTCATTGTATTTGAAGCGAAAGCACGATATGGTCACTGGACTTCAGAATAAGCTCATCACAGTCACCACATACATTTTGTCATGCTAACCAACTTGTGGTTGGATGGTTAGGAGGACAATGGTTTCTCGAGCCTACCAGGGTTAAAGTCCCGGTGCTCGCATTTATCCTGGGTTAATTTCAGTATTGTCATGGTGGGCGCACGGCAGATGCCAAGGGATGGCTAAAGAGAGGAGGAGGCTCGAGGGCGCTGGTGGGCTCCAGAGGCGAGGTTGATATGCGCAGGCGCGGGACGCCGGACATACCCAGGTTCGGGGCTCTCCGGAGAGATAATGCCCCTAGTCCTGCCGAGTTTAGTTGGATGATCGATAGTACAATGTTGCTCCTAGAGCTGTATGGAGGGGGAAGGAAGCTGGCCAAGGCACGGGCTGTTCCTTCTCCCCGGTGTTGCTGCTGGGTGGCTAGTCCTATGCTTGCCTGTGTTTCTCTTACAGGTGTCTCGTGTTTCTTCCTCTCCCTCGCCCCTGTGGGCTCCTGTGGGGTTTTATAGCTCAACCCACCCAGGGTTACAATGGTAATATGCCGAGTCGGTGGGCCTGTATTGTCAGTGTCTGGGGTACCGGGCTGGGTCCCGCTTGTGGGCTTGTGGTTCGCCGAGTTCCCCTAGGTGCAGGCCCCGCGTGCCTAGGGGGACTGTGCGCCGTCTTGTCTATCGTCAGGGCGTGGCTGAGTCGAGTCGTGTATAGTGCTCTCCGTCAGGCTCCCGCTTGCTGTCGTCAGCAGCGTGGGCGGGAGCACTGTTGCCGCGCCAGCCCTGGTCAGCGAGTAGGTAAGGGGCACTATTGCCACGCTCCGGCTGACCATAGGCATGGACGGGAACACTGTTGTCTTAGTCATCGGTGGTTGAGGTCTCGTCCCATCGTACGGCCTGGATGGGACAGGAGCTGACCCGTGGCTGGGTTGCCGTGGACGCCAAGGGTGGGTTGGCTTGCTGAGGAAGCCATGGCGGCGCCGGGTCGACGTATCTTGCCGAGTCGAGGGGCTTGGCCTGGCTGAGTTGTCTTGTGCCAGCTGCTGCGGCCGGGTCGACGTACCTTGCCGAGTCGATGGGTTTGGCCGAGTTGTGGGCCTTACCGGGTCGAGTGATCCGGACAGGCGCGTGCAGGTTTGCGGGGCAGTGAGGGCCCTGCTATTTTTGAACAGGATCCGGGTTCCGTTGCCTGCCCGGGGTTCATCCCCTCGACAGTAGTCCCCGAAGCTGTGAAGGTTCGCCGTCTTCGGATGAGTGGGCCTTCACAGTTTCCCCCTTTAGCAAGGAGGAATCTGTGAACGCCGGGTCCGGCAACACCCAATGTGTGCCGGTTTTCTCGGAAACCGAATCGCGGCATCCCGGCCGTGGCGGGAACCGAGGAGTCCATCGAATCTTGAGGCGATCCCTCGGGCTTCATGCAGGCGCCACGTGGTGCCCGGAAGTCGGAGGGGCCTGATAGGCTACGCGCGCGACGGGACTGGGCGACGGGCCGGGGCCCGCCGCCGCGTGCCCTTGGCCCACGCGCGTGGATTTATTGCAGCGTCTGGGTGCCGGTTGCACTTCCCCGAGTAGTTAGTGCGCGTGTACGTGCGCACTTAGTGCAGGGTAGTGGAACGGGCGTGTGCAGACGATCCCACTCCCCCACGTTTGAACCGGGGGTTATAAATTGAGGGGGCAAGGGGGCGGCGGACATTATTCTCGCTCGCGCCCTCCTGTCCCCCTGCACCTGCTCTGCTCCTTGCCATTGACGCATAGCTGCGCTTGCGACCCCGAGCAGAGATCTCTCCTTTGTCCATCTTCTCTCTTTTTCTTCCGGCGATGTCGATACCGTTGGGTCCTGGATGAGCTCGACCATCACCACCGATGATATCACCTATCTTCGGTCTTCGCGGCGCCTGCCGTGGGAGACGGACGTTTGTGTCCGCCTGCCGTGCGGCGAGCAGAGGCCCCGGCCCGAGGGGCAGGAGAGCGTCGTCTTCCTCATGCATTTCGAGCGTGGCTTCGGGCTGCCGGCGAGCACCTTCTTTCACGTGTTCTTGGAGTTCTTCGGGCTCCAACTGCACCATCTTGGTGCCGGCACCATTGTCTAGCTCTCCGGCTTCGTGAAGCTGTACGAGGGGTACCTGGGGATCGAGCCGACGATCGACCTCTGGGCGCGCTTCTTCTCCTTGAAGCAGCAAGGCCCGTCGGCCGGGGAGTTCGCCGACTGCGGCGCCGCCGTCATCTCGAAGCGGTCAGGGGCGGACTTTCCCAAGATCCCGCTCGAGGATTCTACCAAAAGTGGCAGAACTCCTTCTTCTACGTCCGCAACCACAGTGCGGACCACATTAATCTTCCCCCCTTTGGCGTCGCGCCGCTGCGGGCGAAAACGAACCGGGGCTACTCGCTCCGGCGCCCGTCGCAGGAAATCGTCAATCTCTGCGAGCGGGTCACGGTGATGAGGACGCAGGAGGGGCTCACCGGAACTGACCTCCTTGCCGCGTTCATCACCCGTCGGGTTCTTCTACTTCAGAGGCGCTCCTGCCTCATCGGCGAGATGATCGGGCTTCAGGACCCCAACCGGATGGGGTCAATGCGGCTTTCTGCGGAGCAGGTCGCGCGCGGCGTGAACGATATCTCCAAGGCCAACCTTGGGGAGGACTGGCGATTCGGCAAGGCGCAGTACAGCCAGGCGAACCCAGCGCCGCAGGTGAGCGTCTGGTCTTGTTATTTCGCTTCCACGCATCTTCTTATTGGTCCCGACGCGTCGCGGGAGATACTTCTGAACGCGAGCCGACATCCTTACGCCTGGGCTCCGTCGTAGGTTGTGCTGGTGGCGCCAGAGGAGCCCGCGGCTCACGGCGGCGAGGAGGTGGCCGAGTCCAATGCCGGCGCTGGGGGTCGCGCAGGTAAGTTTTGAATCTTTCCTTCTTCATTTGTCTTGAATTGTTTGATCATGTCGCGGCGCGGGCGATGCTGACACTGGTTGTGGGTGTAGCAGCGTTGGGCGGGGGAGGCGGCGAGGCGGGCGGGGCCGGGTCCTCGCACGGGGTGGCACCGAGCCGCCCGCATGGGAAGGACAGCATCGCGCCGCGACCCCAGGCCCCGAAGTACACGGTGGACCCTGCCGAGCCTGGGAGGCCGGCCAAGAAGAAGCGCGGGAAGCCGACCCCGGTCCCGGTCTTGATGGGGTAAGCTTTATTTCCTGCTTGCGCCTGGATTTCTTGAGCCAGTCCTACCTTTTATTTACTTATTCTGCCTTCTTCTTCAGGTTGCCAATCGCGCTGGCGAGGGCGGCGGCAGAGGCCGCGGCCGCCGAGGGGGCCGCGTTCCACAGGAGCCGGTTTGACCTCGCCGGCCTGGCCAAGGAGGAGGGACAGGGTGACTCGGACCTCGGCCTGGACCCGGACGCCGCCTAGGCCTTGGCCTGGCGGGACAGGAACCGGGCCGAGGCGGAGCTGGAGGCGGCGTCGGTCCAGGCTTGGACCGACGCGGCGGCGGCATGGGCGCGAGCCGGCGTGGAGCCGTCCTGGCGCGAGATGCTGGAGCGCACGGTGGTGGCGGCGACGGTCTTTGAGCCGTCGTCGGTGAGGGAGTGCGGCCGTGGAGGCCGAGCTGAGGTGGTGGTCCTCGACCAGGAGGTCGTGGAGGTGGGGGGCGATACCCCGCCGCGAGCCGACGTGGTCAAGCACGCGGGGGCCGATGGTGGCGGAGGCGGCGTCATCTTGGAGGAGGCGCCACGGGCGGTGGTGCCTGAAGTGGCGATGCAGGGCGTCCCAGCGTCCGGGTTGCTGACGACGCCAGGAGGAGCGTCGGAGGAGCTGTTGGCCGCATCACGAGCGGCCAGTGAGGGGCACGCCTTGGTGCTCCAGCAGGGAGGGCGCCGAGCTGCCGTGCCCCAGCCCGCACGGAGCAGGGGCACAACCGTCTTCGGGCCTCAGACCCAGGAGGAGGCAGCGCTGGACGCTGTCAGCCGCCGGCTGCGAGGCCGGACGGAGCGGCTTGAGGCCTTCGCGCAGGCCAAGGTGGAGCGAACGCGTGACCTGGAGCGTGCCGTCTTGGTTAGCCTTCCCCCTTTTTTTGTTTCCTTGCAATTTCTTCTTTGTGGGGGCGCGCCAGCGACCCACTGGGTGTAGCCCCCGAGGTTTGGGCCAACTATGTAGTAGTTGGGTCGAATCTTAAGAGCGTTGGCCTTTCTCTGACTTTTGTCTTTTTTCAGCATCTTGACGCCTTCTAGGTTGCCGCCTTCAACCGGCTCCTGGGCAAGCATCGGGAGCTCAAGGAGCAACTTGCTGCCAAGGAGGAGGAGCTTCGCGTCGCTGCAGGTACTCTTGTGCTCTTTTCTAGTGGGGGCGCCCTAGCGCACCCACTGGGTGTAGCCCCTGAGATTCGGGCCAATTGCATAACAGTTGGGCCAAATCTTAAGTCTTGTCTTTTTTTCTCCTTCTACTGAATTCTTCTTCTTTGTAGATGAGGTGCTATCTTGGCGGACCCGGCTGCTCCGGGCTGGTCATCATTATGACCGGCTTGTTGCCGACACCGGCCGTCTTGGCGTCGAGGCGGCACAGGCGAGGGCGGAGGCGGCCGCGGCCCGACGGTCTCTTGACGAGGCCAACCGGCTGCATGAGCAGCTGGCGGGTCACAAGAGCTGCCTCGAGGCTGAGGTGGAGCTCCTTAAGGCGGAGGCCGCCAAGGTGGTGGAGACGCAACAGGCCCTGGTCGAGGCGGACCAGCAGCACGGCCAGCTGGCCGACGACAAGGGCCGGCTCCAGGCCGAGGTGGATCATCTGCCGGAGCAGGCCACCGCAGCTGAGGAGGCCCGTCAGGACGAAGCTCGCCGTTGTGAGGCCGCACAGAAGGTGGCCGAAGACAAGGACGCCGAGCTGAAGGCGGCCATTGCTAAGGCGGCCAATCTAGAGAAGGCGCTCGGGGAGCGCGACTGCGTCTTGGAGCGGGAGCGGCGTGGTACGTTGCTCGAGGTGCAGCACCTGGAAGAATCCTTCTCCAGTAAGTGCTGCTTCTTGTAGTTTGCCGGGTCGGGACCCGGTCCTTTCTTCCTTGTTGTCCTTCTAACTTGCTTCTTCTTTTGCGACAGGGGCCTTCCTGGAGACGCAGCGGCTGGCGGAGGAAGCCGTCCGCTATCAGCGCGACCCGACCGGCGCGCCTGGGTCTTGGACGGATCCACTGACGGCCTGGACCTTCCCGGAGATCATCGCCGCTGCTGAGGCCCTCCTGCGGGTCTTGGGGACGCAGATGGAGCGGCTGTCCTGGGACGACACCGCGATGACGACGGCCCTGTGGCCGGACTCCGTCCATCCATGCAGCTTCTCGCGCCTGGCGCGCTGGTTGGAGATGGGACTGGACCGCCTTTGCAACTGGCGCGTTTCTGCCGCCCGGGCCGGTGATGAGATGGCGCTCCACATCGCGTTGTCTTGGCATTCAGATCTCCAACTGGACGCGCTGATGGGCCAGCCCGCTGGTTCGGAGCAGTTGCTGCAGGAGCAAGCCGGCCGGATCGCCTCCCGGGCCAACTACATTGCCGAGTTCGCCTTCCACGACGAGTTCCATCCGGAGCGGACGGAAGACGGCGGGGTCGGGGATGGCGACGACTATGGCTTGCTTCTTCTCGACCCGGAGGGGAGCTCGAAGGAGACGGGTGTCTACGGCGATGCGGAGGCCGAAGAGGACACTGGTGCCTCGCTGGACCCGGAGGCCGGCAGGGGAGAGTCGTCGACGTCGCGACGCGGCGCTGGGGATGCCTGAGAAACTTTGTGTAGAAAACTTGTTAAGTAGCAGGTCCACCCACCCACTGGGGGTTTTTAGGGTGTAATGAACTCAGGCCGTTGGCCTTTGCTTTTAAACATTTGTGTGTAAATGTTATAAGTGCTTGTTTGCTCTTTGCCTTCCGCTTTTCTCGAACCGATTT
>NC_041385.1:135944147-136050447 GCF_002162155.2 Triticum dicoccoides
GAGTCAGACGGCCGAGGCTCCGGTCCGTGACAAGGAGTTCGATTCTTCGAGAGGGGCGCACAGGACTTGGGTGTTGGAAATATGCCCTAGAGGCAATAATAAAAGTGTTATTATTATATTTCTTAGTTCATGATAATAGTCTTTTATTCATGCTATAACTGTATTATCCGGAAATCGTAATACACGTGTGAATACATAGACCACAATATGTCCCTGGTGAGCCTCTAGTTGACTAGCTCGTTGTGATCAACAGATAGTCATGGTTTCCTGGCTATGGACATTGGATGTCGTTGATAACGGGATCACATAATTAGGAGAATGATGTGATGGACAAGACCCAATCCTAAGCCTAGCACAAAGATCGTGTAGTTCGTTTGCTAGAGCTTTGCCAATGTCAAGTATCTCTTCCTTTGACCATGAGAGCGTGTAACTCCTGGATACCGTAGGAGTGCTTTGGGTGTATCAAACGTCACAACGTAACTGGGTGACTATAAAGGTGCACTACAGGTATCTCCGAAAGTATCTATTGTTTTATGCGGATCGAGACTGGGATTTGTCACTCCGTGTAAACGGAGAGGTATCTCTGGGCCCACTCGGTAGGACATCATCATATGCGCAATGTGACCAAGGAGTTGATCACGGGATGATGTGTTACGGAACAAGTAAAGTGACTTGCCGGTAACGAGATTGAACAAGGTATTGGATACCGACGATCGAGTCTCGGGCAAGTAACATACCGATAGACAAAGGGAATTGAATACGGGATTGATTAAGTCCTTGACATCGTGGTTCATCCGATGAGATCATCGTGGAACATGTGGGAGCCATCATGGGTATCCAGATCCCGCTGTTGGTTATTGACCGGAGAACGTCTCGGTCATGTATGCATGTCTGCCGAACCCGTAGGGTCTACACACTTAAGGTTCGATGATGCTAGGGTTATAAAGGAAGCTTGTATGTGGTTACCGAATGTTGTTCGGAGTCCCGGATGAGATCCCGGACGTCACGAGGAGTTCCGGAATGGTCCGGAGGTAAAGATTTATATATGGGAAGTCCTGTTTTGCTCACCGGAAAAGTTTCGGGCGATATCGGTAATGTACCGGGACCACCGGGAGGGTCCCGGGGGTCCACCAAGTGGGGCCACCTGCCCCAGAAGCCTGTGTGGGCCAAGTGTGGGAGGGGACCAGCCCCTAGGTGGGCTGGTGCGCCCCCACAAAGGGTTCCAAGGCGCAAGGGAGAGTGGGAGGGGGCAAACCCTAGTCCAGATGGGCCTTAAGGCCCACCTAGTGTGCGCCTCCCCTCTCTCCCCCTCTTGGCCGCCTCCCCAAGTCCCATATAGGGCTGGCCGCACCCCTTGGGGTAGGAAACCCTAAAGGGGGCGCAGCCCCCTTCTCCCCTATATAAATAGAGGCCTGGGGCTGCCCATAACACATGAGAACTTCTCCTCTCGTTGGTGCAGCCCTGCCTCTCCTCCTCCTCCTCTCCCGTGGTGCTTGGCGAAGCCCTGCTGGATTGCCACGCTCCTCCATCACCACCACGCCGTTGTGCTGCTGTTGGATGGAGTCTTCCTCAACCTCTCCCTCTCTCCTTGCTGGATCAAGGCGTGGGAGACGTCACCGGGCTGTACGTGTGTTGAACGCGGAGGTGCCGTGCGTTCGGCACTTGATCATCGGTGATTTGAATCACGACGAGTACGACTTCATCAACCCCGTTCTCTTGAATGCTTCCGCTTAGCGATCTACAAGGGTATGTAGATGCACTCTCTTTCTACTCGTTGCTGGTCTCTCCATAGATAGATCTTGGTGACACGTAGGAAAATTTTGAATTTCTGCTACGTTCCCCAACAGTGGCATCATGAGCTAGGTCTATTGCGTAGATTCTTTGCACGAGTAGAACACAAAGTAGTTGTGGGCATTGATTTTGTTCAATATGCTTACCGTTACTAGTCCAATCTTGTTTCGGCGGTATTGTGGGATGAAGCGGCCCGGACCGACCTTACACGTACTCTTACGTGAGACAGGTTCCACCGATTGACATGCACTTGGTGCATAAGGTGGCTAGCGGGTGCCAGTCTCTCCCACTTTAGTAGGAACGGATTCGATGAAAAGGGTCCTTATGAAGGGTAAATAGCAATTGGCATATCACGTTGTGGTATTGCGTAGGTAAGAAACGTTCTTGCTAGAAACCCATAGCAGCCACGTAAAACATGCAAACAACAATTAGAGGACGTCTAACTTGTTTTTGCAGGGTATGCTATGTGATGTGATATGGCCAAGAAGAATGTGATGAATGATATGTGATGTATGAGATTGATCATGTTCTTGTAATAGGATTCACGACTTGCATGTCGATGAGTATGACAACCGGCAGGAGCCATAGGAGTTGTCTTTATTTATTGTATGACCTGTGTGTCATTGAAGAACGCCATGTAACTTACTTTACTTTATTGCTAAACGCGTTAGCCATAGAAGTAGAAGTAGTCGTTGGCGTGACAACTTCATGAAGACACGATGATGGAGATCATGATGATGGAGATCATGGTGTCATGCCGGTGACGATGATGATCATGGAGCCCCGAAGATGAAGATCAAAAGGAGCAAAATGATATTGGCCATATCATGTCACTATTTGATTGCATGTGATGTTTATCATGTTTATGCATCTTGTTTACTTAGGACGACGGTAGTAAATAAGATGATCCCTTACAAAATTTCAAGAAGTGTTCTCCCCTAACTGTGCACCATTGCTACAGTTCGTCGCTTCTAAGCACCACGTGATGATCGGGTGTGATGGATTCTTACGTTCACATACAACGGGTGTAAGACAGTTTTACACAGCGAAAACACTTAGGGTTAACTTGACGAGCCTAGCATGTGCAGACATGGCCTCGGAACACGGAGACCGAAAGGTCGAGCATGAGTCGTATAGTAGATACGATCAACATGAAGATGTTCACCGATGATGACTAGTCCGTCTCACGTGATGATCGGACACGGCCTAGTTGACTCGGATCATATAATCACTTAGATGACCAGAGGGATGTCTATCTGAGTGGGAGTTCATAAGATGAACTTAATTATCTTGAACATAGTCAAAAGGTTTTTGCAAATTATGTCGTAAGCTCGCGCTTTAGTTCCACTGTTTAGATATGTTCCTAGAGAAAATATAGTTGAAAGTTGATAGTAGCGGTTTTGCGGACAGTAGAAAGCTTATGTCCTTAATGCACTGCTCAGTGTGTTGAACCTCGAACGTTGTCTGTGGATGTTGCGAACATCTGACATACACGTTTTGATAACTACGTGATAGTTCAGTTAAACGGTTTAGAATTGAGGCACCAAAGATGTTTTTGGAACATCGCGAAACATATGAGATGTTTTGAGGGCTGAAATTGGGATTTCAGGCTCGTGCCCACGTCAAGGGGTATAAGACCTCCGACGATTTTCTTAGCCTGCAAACTAAGGGAGAAAAGCTCAATCGTTGAGCTTGTGCTCAGATTGTCTGAGTGCAACAATCACTTGAATCGAGTGGGAGTTGATCTTCCAAATGAGATAGTGATGTTTCTCCAAAATCATTGCCACCAAGCTGCTAGAGCTTCGTGATGAACTATAACATATCAGGGATAGATATGATGATCCTTGAGGTATTCGCGATGTTTGACACCGCGAAAGTAGAAATCAAGAAGGAGCATCAATTGTTGATGGTTGGTGAAACCACTAGTTTCAAGAAGGGCAAGGGAACAAAGGGATACTTCATGAAACGGCAATTCAGCTGCTGCTCTAGTGAAGAGACCCAAGGTTGAACCCAAACCCGAGACTAAGTGATTCTGTAATAAGGGGAACAGCCACTGGAGCAGAATTACTCTAGATACTTGGTAGATGAGAAGGCTGGCAAAGTCGATAGAAGTATATTGGATATACATTATGTTAATGTGTACTTTACTAGTACTCCTGGTAGCACCAGGGTATTAGATACCGGTTCGGTTGCTAAGTGTTAGTAACTCGAAATAAAAGGCTACGGAATAAACGGAGACTAGCTAAAGGAGAGCTGACGATATGTGTTGGAAGTGTTTCCAAGTTTGATGTGATCAAACATCGCACGCTCCCTCTACCATCAAGATTAGTATTAAACCTGAATGGTTTATTGAATCTCGATCGTAGTGATACACATTTTCATGCCAAAAGATATAAGATAGTAATGATAGTACCACTTACTTGTGGCACTGCCATGTAAGTCATAATGGTATAAAACGCATGAAGAAGCTCCATGTTGATGGATCTTTGGACTCACTCGTTTTGAAAAGTTTGAGACATGCGAACCATGTCTATTGGTGTATATGCATGAAGAAACTCCATGCAAATGGACCGTTTGGACTCACTTGATTTTGAATCACTTGAGATATGCAAATCATACCACATGGGCAAGATGACTGAAAAGCCTCGTTTTCAGTAAGATGGAACAAGATAGCAACTTGTTGGAAGTAACACATTTTGATGTGTCCAATCCAATGAGTGCTGAGGCATGCAGTGAATATTGTTATGATCTTACTTCACAGATGATTCGAGTAGATGTTGAGAATATTTACTTGATGAAACACAAGTCTGAATTATTGAATGGTTCAAGTAATTTCAGAGTGAAGTAGAAGATCATTGTGACAAGAGGATAAAATGTCTATGATATGATCATAGAGATGAATATCTGAGTTACGAGTTTTGGCACACAATTAAGACATTGTGGAAATTGTTTCGCAATTAATACCGCCTGGAACACCATAGTGTGATGGTGTGTCCGAACATCATAGTTGCACCCTATTGGATATGGTGCGTACCATGATGTCTCTTATCGAATTACCACTATTGTCCATGGGTTAAGCATTAGAGACAACCACATTCACTTTAAATAGGGCACCACGTAATTCCGTTGAGATGACACCGTGTGAATTATGGTTTAGAGAAACCTAAGTTGTCATTTCTTAAAGGTTTGGGACTGCGACGCTTATGTGAAAAAGTTTCAGGCTGATAAGCTCGAACCCAAAGCGGATAAATGCATCTTCATAGGACAACCCAAAAACAGTTGGGGTTGCCTCCTGTCTCAGATCCGAAAGCAATAAAGGATTGTTTTCTTGAATCGGGTCCTTTCTCGAGGAAAAGATTCTCTCGAAAGAATTGAGTGGGAGGATGGTGGAGACTTGATATGGTTATTGAACCATCACTTCAACCAGTGTGTTTCAGGGCACAGGAAATTGTTCATGTGGCACCTACACCAATTGAAGTAGAAGCTTATGATAGTGATCATGAAGTTTCGGATCAAGTCACTGCCGTACCTCGTAGGGTGACAAGGATACGTACTACTTCAGAGTGGTACAGTAATCCTGTCTTGGAAGTCATGTTGCTGGACAACAATGAACCTACGAGCTATGGAGAAGCGATGGTGGGCCCAAATTCCGACAAATAGTTAGAAGCCATAAAATCCGAGATAGGATCCATGTATCAGGACAAAGCATGGACTTTGGTGGACTTGCCCGATGATCGGCAAGCCATTGAGATAAATGGATCTTTAAGAAGAAGACGGACGTGGACGGTAATGTCACCGTCTATGAAGCTCGACTTGTGGCGAAGAGTTTTTCACAAGTTCAAGGAGTTGACTACGATGAGATTTTCTCATCCGTAGCGATGCTTAAGTCCGTCGGAATCATGTTAGCATAAGCTGCATTTATGAAATCTGGCAGATGGATGTCAAAACGAGTTTCCTTACCAACTTTCGTAAGGAAAGGTTGTATGTGATACAATCAGAAAGGTTTTGTCGATCCTAAGGATGCTAAAAGGTATGCTAGCTCCAGCAATCCTTCTAAGGACTGGAGTGAGCATCTCGGAGTTGGAATGTATGCTTTGATGATGATCAAAGATTTTGGGTTTGTACAAAGTTTATGAGAAACTTGTATTTCCAAAGAAGTGAGTGGGAGCACTATAGAATTTTTGATAAGTATATGTTGTTGATATATTGTTATGGATCAGAAATGACGTAGAATTTCTAGAAAGCATATAGGGTTATTTGGAAAGTGTTTTTCAATAGAAAACCTGGATTAAGCTACTTGAACATTGAGCATCATGATCTATAAGGATAGATCAAAATGCTTAATAATACTTTCAAATGAGCACATACCTTGACATGATCTTGAAGGTGTTCAAGATGGACCGGTCAAAGAAGGAGTTCTTGCCTGAGTTGTAAGGTACGAAGTTAAGACTTAAAGCTCGACCACGGCAGAATAGAGAGAAAGGACGAAGGTCGTCCCCTATGCTTAAGACGTAGGCTCTTCAGTATGCTATGCTGTGTACCGCACCTGAAGTGTGCCTTGCCATGAGTCAGTCAAGGGGTACAAGAGTGATCTATGAATAGATCACAGGACAGCGGTCAAAGTTATCCTTAGTAACTAGTGGACTAAGGAATTTTCTCGATTATGGAGGTGGTAAAAGAGTTCATCGTAAAGGTTACGTCGATGCAAGCTTAACACCTATCCGGATAGCTCTAAGTAGAGATACCGGATACGTATTATGGGGCAACAATTTAGAATAGCTCCAAGTGGAACAGTTATTTGGAATGGCTCCAAAAAGAACGTGGTAGCTACATCTAGGAGATGACATAGAGATTTGTAAAGCACACACGGATCTGAAAGGTTCAGACCCGTTGACTAAAACCTCTCTCACAAGCAACATGATCAAACATAAAACTCATTGAGTGTTAATCACATAGTAATGTGAACTAGACTACTGACTCTAGTAAACTCTTGGGTATTAGTCACATGGCGATGTGACCTGTGAGTGTTAATCACATGGCGATGTGAACTGGATTATTGACTCTAGTGCAAGTGGGAGACTGTTGGAAATATGCCCTAGAGGCAACAATAAAAGTGTTATTATTATATTTCTTAGTTCATGATAATAGTCTTTTATTCATGCTATAATTGTATTATCCGGAAATCGTAATACACGTGTGAATACATAGACCACAATATGTCCCTGGTGAGCCTCTAGTTGACTAGCTCGTTGTGATCAACAGATAGTCATGGTTTCCTGGCTATGGACATTGGATGTCGTTGATAACGGGATCACATCATTAGGAGAATGATGTGATGGACAAGACCCAATCCTAAGCCTAGCACAAAGATCGTGTAGTTCGTTTGCTAGAGCTTTGCCAATGTCAAGTATCTCTTCCTTTGACCATGAGAGCGTGTAACTCCTGGATACCGTAGGAGTGCTTTGGGTGTATCAAACGTCACAACGTAACTGGGTGACTATAAAGGTGCACTACAGGTATCTCTGAAAGTATCTATTGTTTTATGCGGATCGAGACTGGGATTTGTCACTCCGTGTAAACGGAGAGGTATCTCTAGGCCCACTCGGTAGGACATCATCATATGCGCAATGTGACCAAGGAGTTGATCACGGGATGATGTGTTACGGAACGAGTAAAGTGACTTGCCGGTAACGAGATTGAACAAGGTATTGGATACCGACGATCGAGTCTCGGGCAAGTAACATACCGATAGACAAAGGGAATTGAATACGGGATTGATTAAGTCCTTGACATCGTGGTTCATCCGATGAGATCATCGTGGAACATGTGGGAGCCATCATGGGTATCCAGATCCCGCTGTTGGTTATTGACCGGAGAACGTCTCGGTCATGTCTGCATGTCTCCCGAACCCGTAGGGTCTACACACTTAAGGTTCGATGACGCTAGGGTTATAAAGGAAGCTTGTATGTGGTTACCGAATGTTGTTCGGAGTCCCGGATGAGATCCCGGACGTCACGAGGAGTTCCGAAATGGTCCGGAGGTAAAGATTTATATATGGGAAGTCCTGTTTTGGTCACCGGAAAAGTTTTGGGCGATATCGGTAATGTACCGGGACCACCGGGAGGGTCCCGGGGGTCCACCAAGTGGGGCCACCTGCCCCAGAAGGCTGCGTGGGCCAAGTGTGGGAGGGTACCAGCCCCTAGGTGGGCTGGTGCGCCCCCACAAAGGGTTCCAAGGCGCAAGGGAGAGTGGGAGGGGGCAAACCCTAGTCCAGATAGGCCTTAAGGCCCACCTAGTGTGCGCCTCCCCTCTCTCCCCCTCTTGGCCGCCTCCCCAAGTCCCATCTAGGGCTGGCCGCACCCCTTGGGGTGGGAAACCCTAAAGGGGGCGCAGCCCCCTTCTCCCCTATATAAATAGAGGCCTGGGGCTGCCCATAACACATGAGAACTTCTCCTCTCGTTGGTGCAGCCCTGCCTCTCCTCCTCCTCCTCTCCCGTGGTGCTTGGCGAAGCCCTGCTGGATTGCCACGCTCCTCCATCACCACCACGCCGTTGTGCTGCTGTTGGATGGAGTCTTCCTCAACCTCTCCCTCTCTCCTTGCTGGATCAAGGCGTGGGAGACGTCACCGGGCTGTACGTGTGTTGAACGCGGAGGTGTCGTGCGTTCGGCACTTGATCATCGGTGATTTGAATCACGACGAGTACGACTTCATCAACCCCGTTCACTTGAACGCTTCCGCTTAGCGATCTACAAGGGTATGTAGATGCACTCTCTTTCTACTCGTTGCTGGTCTCTCCATAGATAGATCTTGGTGACACGTAGGAAAATTTTGAATTTCTGCTACGTTCCCCAACATTGGGTCCTTAGAAGTGTTCAGCGCGAGCGAAACACCCACTGGGCCGGCTGGCGGCAATCCGGCTTGGCCAGTTGGTGAGCAGCCGGTCGTTCGGCTAACTTAGTTGATGAGCGACGGGCCGGGTTGATCGACCCAGCGGCTTTTGACTTAGTGTGTGAATCGTAGGGGAGCTTTGGCCCTTGTGCTTGCCCGCCGACAGCCAGAGCTGGATCTGCGGTTTTATGGCGAAGTGGGGGACCATGGCATCCTATCTTTATCAGGAATCACTAAGTAAAGCGGCAGGGTGGCGACCAAGCCAGCCTGCCCCCGAGCCCCCGGGTCGAGCGAGTTGAGCCGGCGGCCGGGTTCAGTAGTAAAGTGATGCGAAATAGGGACGCAATAAATTGGTCGGCAAAAGGCAGCCCCCGAGTCTCGTTTGGGGACCCTATAGTTTCATACGTTTACAAAAGGCGATGATACATACACTCGTGCGGCTAACTGTAAAACGGGCGGAGGAGTTCCGCGTTCCACGGCCGGGTCATTTCTTCGTCAGCATTGTCCCTCTTGCGCTTCTTCGACTTGCCCGCGTCGATGAGGTAGTAGGCGTTGCGGTCGCGCAAGGCCCTGCTCACGATGAATGGGCCCTCCCATGGAGAGGACAGCTTGTGCTGTCCTGCCTGCTCTTGGACGAGTCGGAGGACGAGGTCGCCTTCGCGGCATGCGAGAGGCTTAATATTCTTGATGTGGTAGTGCCTCAGGCCTTGCTGGTAGATAGCAGAACGGCTAAGTGCCAGAAGGCATGCTTCTTTGAGCAGGTCGACGCCATCTTCGCATGCCTCTCTGGCTTCGTCTTCGGTGTACATCGCGATGCGCGGCGAGTCGAACTCGACGTCGGTCCAGATGACAGCTTCGGATCCATAGACGAGGAAGAACAGGGTGAACCCAGTCGACCGGTTCGGTGTGGTGCGTAGAATCCAGAGAACTTCAGGCAACTCGTCAAGCCAACTGACGGGTGAACGGATGAGTGGCTCGACGAGTTGCGGCTTGATGCCGGACAGGATGAGTCCGTTGGCCCGCTCGACCTGCCCGTTGGACTACGGATGTGCCACAGAGGCCAGGTCGAGGCGGATGCTGGAGACGGAACAGTATTGTTCGAGCGCGCCCTTGGCGAAGTTGGTGCCGTTGTCGGTGATGATGCTGTTCGGCATGCCGTAGCGCACTGCTGTGTCCTTGATGAACCGGACGACTGTTGGCCCATCCAGTTTCTTGATTGCTCTTGCCTCGATCCACTTGGTGAATTTGTCCACTACCACCAGCAAGTGCGTCATGCCGCCTCGAGCGGTTTTGAAGGGTCCCACCATGTCGAGTCCCCAGACCGCAAAGGGCCAAGCAATCGGTATGGTGTGTAGTGCTGATGCCGGCTGGTGGCTGCGTTTGCTGAAGCATTGGCACCCCTCGCACTTGAGGATGAGTGACTCAGCGTCTTCGAGGGTCGTTAGCCAGTAGAAGCCGTGGCGGAACGCCTTGGCCACCAGGGACCGTGATGCGGCATGGTGCCCGCACTCGCCCTGGTGAACGTCAAGGAGGATGTCGATGCCGCGATCCCGCTCGACGCAGCGCTGGAACACGCTGGTAGAGCTGCACTTGACGAGCTCGTTGTTGATGATGCTGTAGGCGGATGCCCGACGCTGAACTTGCCTAGCTTCGATCTCGTCCATGGGGAGAATCCCGTTCTCCAGAAATTCTGATATCGGCAGGGCCCAGGATGGGGCCGCGACCACAGTGAAGATGGCCGCCATGGTAGGTTCCGGGTCGACAGCCCCTGGGCCGGGTTGAGCAGCTCCCGGGTTGGGGACGGTGACGGCCGGGTCCGGGGTGATGGTGGACGGGTTGAGCTGAGCAGCCCCCGGTCCGGGTTCAGCAGCCCCTGGGCCGGCTTGTGGTGCGGTCGCGTCTTCTGGAACGTGGATGGACTCGGAGTCCGGTGACGTCTTGACGGATGGCTTGCGTAGGTGCTCGAGGGAGACGCCAGTTGGGATGGCTTGACATGACGAGGCGATCTTGGCGAGCGTGTCGGCTGCCTTGCTCTCCGCGTGCGGGACGTGGAGGAACTCACAGCCATCAAAGGATCCAGACAACTTCTGGACGAGGAAGCGGTAGCTTGCCATGTTGGAGTCGCGGGCGTCCCACTCGCCAGAGCACTGCTGCACCACCAGGTCCGAGTCGCCGTAGCACAGGATGCGCCGGATGTCGAGTTCCTTGGCAAGCCGGAGGCCGTGCACAAGGGCTTCGTATTCAGCGACATTGTTGGAGGCGGCGAAGTGGATCTGGAGCACGTAGCGAAGTTGGTTGCCCTTTGGAGATGATAGTACGATGCCGGCCCCTAAGCAGAGTCGCATCTTGGACCCGTCAAAGTGCATGCACCAATGCATCGAGTCGGGAGGTGGCGGCAAGTACTGGGTCTCGGTCCAGTTGGCGAGGAAATCGGCCAGGGCCTGAGACTTGATCGTGGTGCGGGGCTCGTAGAGGATGGTGTGGCCAGCTAGCCGGATCGCCCATTTGGCGAACCGGCTAGAGGCGTCCCGGCACCCGATGATTTCTCCGATAGGCGCCGTGCTGACGACGGTGACAACGTGCTCTTGAAAGTACTGCTTCAGCTTCTTGGCGGTGAGGTACACGCCGTAACACATCTTCTAGTAGTGTGGGTAGTTCTGTTTGGAGCTGGAGAGCACCTCGCTCAGGTAGTAGATCGGGCGCTGGACGGCCTGGATCTTGCCCTTCTCTAGTTGCTCGACCACCAGCACCGTGCTGACCGCCCGCGAGGTCGTGGCTATGTAGAGCAACATTGGCTCCTTGTCGATCGGCACAGCCAGGACTGGTGCGGTGGAGAGCATGTGCTTGAGGTCTTGGAAAGCTTCGTCCGCCTTGCCGTTCCACTCGAACGGGCTTGTCTTCTTCATCAGCTGGTACTAGGGTAGTGCCTTCTCTCCCAGCTGGCTTAGAAACCGGCTGACCTAGGCCAAGTATCCAGTGAACTTCTGGACATTGCACAGCCGAGCTGGCTCGCGCATGCGCTCGATGGCCTTGATCTTCTCCAGGTTTGCCTCAATGCCGCGTTCCGAGACGAGGAAGCCGAGCAGCTTTCCGGCCGGGACGCCGAAGACACATTTTTCCGGCTTGAGCTTGACCTTGTATTCGCGGTGGTTGGCGAATGTTTCCTTCAAATCATCGAGGAGAGTGAGATGTTGCTTGGTCTTCACCATGATATTGTCCACGTACACGTGGATGTTGCGGCCGAATTGCGGTAGCAGGCATTTCTGCATGCAGCTTTGGAAGGTGGCGCCAGCGTTCTTCAAGCCGAACGACATGGTGATGTAGCAGTACGCCCCAAAGGGCGTGATGAAGGACGTCTTCAGGCCATCGACTGGGTCCAGCTTGATCTGGTGGTAGCCGGAGTAAGCGTCCAGGAAGGACAGGAGCTCGCACCCGGCGATCGAGTCGATGACTTGGTCGATCCGCGGGAGAGCGAACGGATCCTTGGGACAGGCCGTGTTGAGGCTGGTGTAATCGATACACATGCGCCAGGTCTTGTTCTTCTTCAGGACGAGGACTGGATTGGCTAGCCACTCGGGGTGAAACACTTCCATTATGAAGCCGGCCGCCAAAAGCTTGGCGACCTCTTCATCAATGGTTCTTCTCTTCAGAAAATCGACGGAGGGGTTGACGGTCAGGCTTGGCGTCCTTGCAGACGTGGAGTTTTTGGTCGGCGTACTTCCTCGGGATACCCGGCATGTCTTTGGGGGTCCATGCGAAGATATCCTGATTCTCATGGAGGAAGTCGACGAGCTCGCCTTCCTATTTGCTGTCGAGGCGGGCGCCTACGACAATGTACTTGCTGCAGCTGGGATCCTCCGGGTTGAGCTTCACCTTCTTGGTCTCCTTGGAGGGCTTGAAGGCAGCCTCGTCGGCCGGGCCCAGGGTCGGGATCGACGCAGCGGAGGCCTCACTGGCTAGGGCGATGATCCGCTCGAGCTGGCGCCGCTCCTCCGCAATGACCAGTGACTCGGCCAACTTGGCGCCATCTCGGGCGCACTCCAGAGACTTGTGGTAGTCACCGGTGACGGTAATGAGGCCCTTGGGACCCGGAATCTTCATCTTCAGGTACGCGCAATGGGGAACCGCCATGAACTTGGCGAGCGCGGGCTGGCCCAGCAATGCATGATACACGCTGGATAGGTCCACCACCTCGAACCAGACCGGTTCGCGTCGAAAGTGGCTGCTGTCGCCGAACAGGACATCGAGCCGGACCCGGACAATGGGCGAGCAGGAGAGGCCGGGTACGATGCCGTGGAAGACTGTCCGGGTTGGCTCCAGGTCCTCGGCCTTGAGGCCGAGCTTGGTCATCGTGTCACGGTAGAGGATGTTGATGATGCTTCCACCGTCGATGAGGACACAGGAGAACTTGCATGTACACCGCGCGACGATGGTGGGGTTGAGAACGAGGGCGTATCCACCCAGACTTAGCATGACTGCCGGGTGATCCTCCCGGGTCCAGGTGATCGGGCGATCCGACAAGTGCATGAAATCTGTCTTGGCCGGGACGAGGGTGTTCACCTCCTGCCGAAGGAGGCGCTCGCTGCGCTTGTCGTCGCCGAGGTTGGTGAAGACGACGTAGGCCGCGTTCTAGTCTGGGTAGGCGTCGTTCCGCATCGTGCCGCCGGCGGTGGAGGCGGAGGCGGCTGTCCTGCGCCTGGAGCCGGAGCCGGAGCTGGAGGAGGCGGAACGTCCCCCTCATGATGCGCTTGGTGATGGCGCACTGCCGAAGCGTGTGCGTGGAGGGTCTTGCGCCGCTATGGTGCTTGCATGGGGCATTGAGCATCTCTTTGAAACTCATGGCGAGTTGCCTCGCCATCCTGCCGGTCTGCCGGCACTTCGCTGTCGGGTCCGCCGCGGGCTCGGCGGCCACGACGAGCCGGTTGTCGTGTCGGCGCCAGTTGGTCGGCCTTGCGCTTGCTGTTCTGGTGATGCTGCTGTCGGCTGCTTTCGCCCGCCGGCTTCGGGGGAGGAACCGGCTTCGCCTTGCCGGCTTCATCTAGTGCCACCTGGATCTTCATGGCGGAGTCGGCGTTGGCGTACTTGTCCGGCCATGGTGGCCGGCTCGGAGCGTAGGAGCTTGTGCTTGAGGAGGGTGTCGTCTCGGCACCCGCTGATGAAGTATTGGATCGCCTGGACTTCATGGACGCCCTCGCAGCTGTTTCAGAGCTCGGTCCAGCGTGCAAGGTACTCGCGGCCGGTCTCCGTCGGCCCCTGCACGCACATGGCGAGCTGGCTGGGGCGACCGGGTCGCTTGTATGTCCCCGTGAAGTTGCGGACAAAGGCTTCCTTGAAGTCGACCCATGCGTTGATGCTGCCCATCGGCAGGCTGTTCAACCATGTGCGGGCCGACCCCTGGAGCATGAGCGGTGCGTAGCGCACGGCGAGACGATGATTGGCACAGGTGATGCCAATGGCCTTGGTGTAGTCGGTGAGCCAGTCTTCTGGCTTCACCGTCCCATTGTACTTGGGGGTGTCGCGGGGGAGCAGGAACCACTTGGGGAAGGGCTCCTCCTAGATGCATGGGCGGAAGCACGCCGGCCCGATAGCACCGCTCTCCTCCACCTTCAGGGAGCGAGCAAGCTGATCAAGGCGGTGGCGCGTGTCAGCTTCGTCGATGGCACGTGAGCCGAGTCGACTGGCGGCCAGGCCCCGAGGGGCCGGGTCGGTTGGAGTCGGACGCCGGCCATGCTGGCCGGGTCCGCATTAGGTCTCCGGGGCGGACACATTGCCTAAAGCATTGGCGGCGGTGGCGGCCGGGTTGCGTCGGGTCTGGGCATGGCCGGAGTGCGCCTCGCCGGGCGGCGAGGAAGCCGTGTGCAGAAGTTCGCCGGGTCCACCAAGGCGGGCGGAGCCAGACCCCGCCAGCTTGGCGAGCTGGTTGAGGCGACCCTGCTGGGTGTTGGCGGTGTGGAGGAGCTCGCGCATCCGCCCGATTCGCTCCTTGACCTCCTCACCCGTGAGTTGGTCAACGCCGACCACGCCTGCCTCCGCAGCGCGCAAGTTCTTGACTGGGGTCTCGTAGACGGTCCGGACAGCGCCGAAGGCCCGGCCGATCGCTCCTCCCCGGGCGCATGTATCAGCGACCCGGCTTGGCTCAGCCGCGGCGGGCGTGAATCCGTGGGCGGCGTCGTGCTCCATCTGAGCGGCCTCCAGGAGACACCTGGTGGTGGCCAACGTCTCGGACTGGTCCAGCATCTGCTGGCGCTTGTCCTCGAGCTGGGTTCGGGCTTCGGCGATGTTGGTGGCATCAATGTCGGTGCCGATGGGGATGCGGAGGCTCTGCATCGCGGCATGCAGCGGGTCGGACAGCTCGGTCCATGCCGTGGCGGCCGCGGCTTCGGTGAGCCTCCTTGCCTTTCTCGACGAGGAAGAGGCGCCATCACCAGTGATGAATACCTCCACATGGGCGTCCATCGCCCTGGCAGTGAATCCGCCGCTAAGGGAGAGCGGAGAGTCGGAGTAGCTGAGCACCTCACTGGGGTACTCGTCAACCGCGACGGCATCGGAGATGCGCAACACGGTGAAAGAGGCGGCGAGCACGCCAATGACGTCGTCCGCCAAAGCGACGGACTCGTTGGAGTAGGAGAAGGGCCCCGTCTGAACCATGCTCCCGGCCAGCTCCTCGAGCTGCCCCATGGTGGGCGCCAACTATCGTGGTGGGCGCACGGCAGATGCGAAGGGATGGCTAAAGAGAGGAGGAGGATCGAGGGCGCTGGTGGGCTCCAGAGGCGAGGTTGATATGCGCGGGCGCGGGGCGCCGGACATACCCAGGTTCGGGGCTCTCCGGAGAGATAACACCCCTAGTCCTGCCGAGTTTAGTTGGATGATCGATAGTACAATGTTGCTCCTGGAGCTGTATGGAGGGGGAAGGAAGCTGGCCAAGGCACGGGTTGTTCCTTCTCCCCGGTGTTGCTGCTGGGTGGCTAGTCCTATGCTTGCGTGTGTTTCTCTTACAGGTGTCTCGTGTTTCTTCCTCACCCTCACCTTTGTGGGCTCATGGGGGTTTTATAGCTCAACCCACCCAGGGTTACAATGGTAATATGCCGAGTCGGTGGGCCCGTATTGTCGGTGTCCGGGGTACCGGGCTGGGTCCCGCTTGTGGGCTTGTGGTTCGCCGGGTTCCCCTAGGTGCGGGCCCCGCGTGCCTAGGGGGACTGTGCGCCGTCTTGTCGATCGTCAGGGCGTGGCCGAGTCGAGTCGTGTACAGTGCTCTCCGTCAGGCTGCCGCTTGCTATCGTTAGCGGCGAGGGCGGGAGCACTTTTGCCACGCCAGCCCTGGTCAGCGGGTAGGTAAGGGGCACTGTTGCCACGCTCCGGCTGACCATATGCATGGACGGGAACACTGTTGTCTTGGTCATCGGTGGTTGAGGTCTCGTCCCATCGTACGACCTGCATGGGACGGGAGCTGACCCGTGGCTGGGTTTCCGTGGACGCCACGGGTGGGTTGGCTTGCTGAGGAAGCCAAGGCGGCGCCGGGTCAACGTATCTTGCCGAGTCGAGGGGCTTGGCCGGGTTGAGTTGTCTTGTGCCAGCTGCTGCGGTCGGGTCGACGTACCTTGCCGAGCTGATGGGTTTGGCTGAGTTGCGGGCCTTGCCGGGTCGAGCAACCCGACCAGGCGCTTGCCGGTTTGCGGGGCGGTGCAGGCCCCGCTGTTTTTGAAGAGGATCCGGGTTCCGTTGCTTGCCCGGGGTTCATCCCCCCGACAAGTATTTTCCAGCTATGTGCGTTCAGTGGGAGGAGACGTTCCACTCGACTACGAGGCCCCTATGGTGACTTCGTAAAATCTCAAGATCATATGCTGGCTCACTCTCTCGAAGGTGCTCATAGGGATTGGGTTTGCGTGTGTGCGCTTATAGCGGTGAGTGCTTGCACGTATATATGAGCCCTTGAGTCTGTCCCGTGTTAAAAGAATACATGTCGTGATTATATGGTCACTGGCTCACTTGTACAACTCCGTATTTTGTTGATGACACAATCAATTGACTAATATGTCTCCAACGTATCTATAATTTATGAAGTATTCATGCCATGTTTACAATAGTTTTATATGATTTTGATATGATTTGATTAGAACTAACCCGGATTGACGTTGTTTTCAGTAGAACTACAATGGTGTTGTTTTTGTGCAGAAATAGAAGTTCTCGGAATGCGCTGAAAATCAACGGAGATTTTTTTCGGGAAAATATAAAAAATACTGGAACAAAAATCTTCCGGAGGGGAGTCCCATGGGCTCCACGAGGGTCGGGGCGCGCCCACCCCCCTGTGGCACGCCCCTGTGCCTCGTGGAATCCCTGCGGGGCCCCTTGACTTGTCCTCGATGCCAACCTCTTCTATAAATACCCAAACCTCCAGAAAATAACCTAGATCGGAAGTTCCGCCGCCGCAAGCCTCTGTAGCCATGAGAAATCAATCTAGGCCCTCTCTGGCACCCTGCCAGAGGGGGCCATCATCACCGGAGGCCATGGGGAAGGATCTCGGAGGGTGTCGTGGAATTATCACGTCAGATGTCCTAGCGAAAGGACTTAGTCGTGCAGCCATCGCAACGAGATTAGCTTAAAGGGGTTAAACCGGGACAAAGGACACGAGGAGTTTATACTGGTTCGGTCCCTTGCGGTGAAGGTAAAAGCCTACAATCCAGTTGTTGTGGGATTGATTGGTCTCGATGATCAGGGAGCGAATCCGCTTTACCTATCTCTCGAGCTGTTGTTTCTTGTCCCTGAACCATCGTCGGGTCGTCCCCTTATATACATAGATTGACGCCCGTCCGGTTTACAGAATCCTGAGGCCGCTCATACAAGTGTCCGGCTCGGTTTCTTCCTTTCCCTAACTTACAATACAAGTTATACAGATATGGCGGTTTACTACTATGGGCCCTAATCCGCCATTGGGCTCTGGACCTCTAGGCCTCTTTAGTTAAAGCGCCATAGCCTTCATCTTCATGGGCTCTTGTACATGACTCCTTGTGAGTTAATCTGGCCCCTCCTGGGCGGTTCAACTCAGTAGTCATATCCCCAACATTAGGCCCCAGATTGGTTTGATCTTGTTCATGTCAATCTTCAACTTAGAGAAATTCTGATTCGAACATCTTCGTGCTGTCCTTCTAAACCACTGTGACGTCATCTTCTGAAATCGCCGTAAACTGTCGTGACCTCATCTGCGTAAAAAACTCGTAAAGATTTCTTTTTATTAATTGATCTCCGAAGATCGAGGCGACAGTTGTGCCCCATTCTCTGTTTCGGGCTCCTTGATTCCCGCGCTTGCCTTACTTATCCATTCGCCTTATAAATAGGCCCAGGGGTCCTTCCCCTTTTCCCCTTCCGTGCCTCTTCTTCCAACTTGCGATGCTCAAGCCCTGAAGCTCCTCTGCCAGCCTCGACCTTCAAGCGCTGCATCACACTTGGCCGCTGCATCGACCTGGACGTACCAGAGACCTGTGGCACTTCTTTGCCATTCTTGCGGATCCGGTAAGCCTCCTTCCTTCAACCCTAGATCTGTTTTTAGGGTTTCGGTGTTCCTCCATGTTCATCATTGTTCGTTCGTGTTCGTTGCTTCGACCTTACTGTCTTATTGAGTCTAGACAAACTTGACGTCTTTCTTTTGCATCTGAAGCTGTAGTTTTATTTTGCGTCGCCATAGTATCCTTTCGGCTACGAACATATCCCATCTGGATCCTTTCTATTCTGCTGTCGCCATTTTAGGGCTCTGATATTTTTTCTTTTCCTGAAGTACGCTAGATCCATAATGATAACCTTTAGCTTGCGAAATCTGTTTGCGTAGCACTTAGCAATTTTCAGATCTGTTTTCTTCCATACCACTGTAGGCGGTTTAACTTTTAGAAAGTGACAATCCGCCAAGTACCGTTATCCCTCACGTAAACCGCCGTCTTTACTTGAACCTCAGTATCCGGTTTAATGTGCACACATGCTTTGATTAAATCTCCCGGTTTGATACCGATTTATGCATATCAATCTTGAACCGTGAACCGGTATTTGAACTTTCTTTACAGTTTGTCATCAAAATGGCCAAACAGTTATCCTCTTGCAATTGGGTTCCTTCCCGGATTACAGATGAGCAACTTACTGGGTATGTTGTGACTGGTGCTTTAGCAAAGAAAGAGATCATTCATTGGCGAGTCCCGAGTACTGAGAATCCTCCTGAACCCCAAGATGGAGAAGTGATTGTGTTTATGCAGCATCTGGACCGAGGGTTTAGCCCTCCCGGATCAAAAAAATTATGTGATGTGCTTGCCAACTTCCAACTCCATCCTCAAGATATTGGACCGAATTCTGTGTCCAACATTTGTAACTTCCAAGTGTTTTGTGAAGTTTACTTGCAAGAAGAACCAACTGTTGAACTTTTCAGAGACTTCTTCCACTTGAACCGCCAAACTGAGTTCACCGACGGCCCCAATACAGAGCTTGGAGGGGTATCGATTCAAAAAAGAAAAGAAGTCAATTTTCCTCATGCCAAACATCACAACCACCCTAAGGATTGGAATGATACATGGTTCTACTTCCAGAACACTGCTCCTGATGATGAAAATCCTCTGTCGAGTTATCGTGTTTACCGGCTCAGCAATGAACATCCACCGCCTCAACGGCTGACTACCAGAGAACGATCAACATATGCACCACAGCTTTCTAAGCTCCGGGCTCTCATGGCAAACGGTTTAACCAGGATTGACCTTGTTCGTTGTTGGGTTTCATGGGGTATCTTTCCCTTAAGCCGTCGCACTGGATTAATGTGCGAATATTCTGGAAATGCCAAGGATCCTCAACGGCACACTGAAATACAACTAACTGATGACGAGATCACTGAGTCTGTCAAAAAGATGTTAGATGAACCGATATCTGAGTGCAGCAAGACCGGGCTATGTCCCTTTTACGCCTCCAACAAACCGCCAGCGGTAAGAATTTATCTTTCTGCTTTAATCCGTCTCCCTTTTAACACTTTCTAATAGCCTGCTGTTTATCCTTGTAGGACAAAGATCCATTCTAGAAGAGGAAAACTCAAGACAAACCGGTGAGACCACAAGACAAACCGGTGAGAGCTCCGCGTAATAAGACCAAAGTCACCAAGAGACCCGCAAAGAAGAGAACTGCCAAGTCATCTGATCCGCCCGAAGATGTTGATGATTCAAAACCAGAGGTAGAACTTGACTCCCTTGGTTCATTTTTCATGCATCTTATTGACAATGATCATTATCAGGATGATGCGGAAGCCAGCCGCGCTGACCATGTAGAGGTAATCTCCCTTTCCTACGATTCAGATCATGTGCCAATACAAAAACTTCGCCGCGCAGTCTAGAAAGTAAAATTCTCACATCCTCTTGCTCATTTGGATCCACACTTTTCTTTGAAGACACAGCAACATGAAGCTCGTCGCACAACCCGACATAGTGGCCAACATGTTACTTCCTCCGATTTACCAAATACCCCAGTTCGAAAACGTCGTCCAGAGGTCCCTTGTACTTCTAATACGTCTTATCCCTTGGCGGGTTACTTCCGATACCCTCTTAATCCATCTGATTTGAATTATCAGGGAACTTCCAACTCGTCTTCTGGCGATTCATCAACCACCCAGATGCCTCCACTCAAGACCGTTCCTGGGTAAGCATAGTAGACTTACTTTTATATGTTGCTCCGGTTTACTGTACTAATCCCTGTAATTTTATTATTTTTAGTGCCAAAGCCAGACTTAGCAAGAAAGCTAAGCTGACTATTCCAACCGATGATAATCAAACTCCTGAACCGGAGAGGACCCCTGAAACTCATGATCCAAATCTTGATGTTGTCCAAGAAGATCTAGTACCTCCGGTTCAAGATACTTTTGATGAACCGTACGAAAGAAATGTCATGAACCAGACTGCTGATCTGCCAAGCCCAGCCAGGGATGAATATAATCTGCCAAGCCCAGCCAGGAATACTGACAATCTGCCAAGCCCAGCCAGGATCACTGACAATCTGCCAAGACCAGCCAAAGGCGTTGATGATGATGTTGTCATCACTGGCACGGGTCATACTGCTCCAGGCAACCCAGTCGTCTTATCCAAGCATAGTGCCAAGGAGGAATTCTCTGCCATGGATAAGGGCAAGTAGAATACGGATCTATCCAGTTATACCCACCTCAATGCTCAAGATCTCCACTCTGGATATTTAAACCGCCTACACACAAGCCGTTATTATGAGGCTGGTTTAGTCAACTTGATGAAAGAGCGCTATGAGGTACCTTATGTTCGAATGTTTTATAGAGTTCTTCCCTTTTGCTTTATATCAATTCCAACATAGCCCCCAAGGGCCGGTTTATCTCTTTAAGATGAACCAGGACTTTGATAAAGAAAATTTCAACTGTGTAGCCCCGAAGGGCCGGTTTACCTTTTCAAGATGAACCGGGACTTTTTGTTGTTTAACTTTATTAAATTCCTCACATCTAGCTGATCTGATCAATTAAGCATTAGCCTCCAAGTGCCAAGATGAATACTTGTATTGAGCCTTGGGACTTCAAATAATAGTTATGAAGAAGCAATCCGCATTAGCCCCCAAGTGCCACTTATATAACTTGTTATGT
This sequence comes from Triticum dicoccoides, assembly GCF_002162155.2. Taxonomy (NCBI): domain Eukaryota; kingdom Viridiplantae; phylum Streptophyta; class Magnoliopsida; order Poales; family Poaceae; genus Triticum; species Triticum dicoccoides. Next base: position 135,965,438 of record NC_041385.1, read on the forward strand.
GCTTGGGACTTTTGACAAAATATTGCCGATTTACTTGTTTTGTGTGTTGCAGGATGATTTAACCAGCAAAAACTCTCAAACTGTCGATCTCCAAGAAAACATCAAGTCCTAGCAAGCCGAAACATCCAAGGCGAAGGATGAACTGAAGGGCGCTTTAACAGCCATGGAGCAATTGAAAGATGGCTTTAAAAACGAGCGGGCAGGTTGGGAAACTGAAAAAACTGCTTTGCTGAAACGGGAAGAAGATGCTGAAGCGGCACTGAAACCGGTAGCAGAGGAGCTGAGTGGTTTAAAGCGGCAAATCAACGCAATGATTTCTACTGTATTTGGTAAGTACTCTTCTTCAGCTTGTTAATAAACATTTCTGATACTACCGGTTTAACAACAATTTCTTAAACTGTTGCAGGTAGTCGTGTTGCTCATCTAGGCTCGGATATGCGCAAGAAATTGAAGGTTGCCTATACCTTGATAGAGCAGTTGTATACTGGCGCTCAACGGGTCATCTGCGCAGCTTCTTACAACAAACCGGCCCCCACTTTGATCAAGGACACGTTGGCCGAGTTATCGATGACTCCTGCTCGGCTAGAAGAGATGAAGAGATCTGCTGCAAGGGCTGGCACTTTATCTGCAGTGACTCGAGCCAAGGCTTGGATAGCTAATCTTGACCCGGTAGACATTGGAGATGGCTATCCCAGCCAACAAGAAGACGGGTCAGAATTTGACAATGAAGCCCTCAAAACCTTGACCAAGGATATGCGCCCGCTTGCTAGCAAATTGGCGGAGGAAGTTGACTTATCCGTCTACCGGTCCAACTATGATGCGGATAACAAGCGGATTGAGGCATTTGTCAATGAACTGTAGAATCTAATCCCACCAATCCGTAAGCACACTTATGCCCCTGACATTGAACCGTCAAATCTTATAAGTGATGGAGCTGTCTTCCGAGCTTTGTCTGGAATTGACTGGGCAAGCACTGACTTCCAGCCAGTGGATGGGGAGGAGGGTGAACCAGCGCAAGATGATCCATCAACTTCACGTCAACCTGGTGATGAATCTTGATCCGGCGGCCGGCTTGATCTCCGCAGACTGCGTTCTATGCAACAAACAATCATTATTTTGGGCATCAAAGCGCCTTTGTAATAGGCTAGTTGAAATACTTTGATCTGCTGCCATCGTGCACTCCTACATGACACTGTTTAATCTGCCATGATTGTTGCTATGCTTGCTTATATGCCTTGGGAATTTCATGCAATCCTTGTTTCTGCAAAAAAAAATTGTCTTGGCGGTTTACCGCCGGACAGGTTGATGTCTACTACACAACCTTCTTCTTGTAGACGTTGTTGCGCCTGCAAGTGCACAGGTTTGTAGGACAGTGGAAAATTTCCCTCAAGTGGATGACCTAAGGTTTATCAATCCGTAGGAGGCGTAGGATGAAGATGGTCTCTCTCAAACAACCCTGCAACCAAATAACAAAGAGTCTCTTGTGTCCCCAACACTCCCAATACAATGGTAAATTGTATAAGTGCACTAGTTCGGCGAAGAGATGAAGATACAAGTGCAAAATAGATAGTAGATATAGGTTTTTGTAATCTGAAATAATAAAAACAGCAAGGTAACTAATGATAAAAGTGAGCGTAAATGGTATTGCAATGATAGGAAACAAGGCCTAGGGTTCATACTTTCACTAGTGCAAGTTCTCTCAACAATAATAACATAGATAGATCATATAACAAGCCCTCAACATGCAACAAAGAGTCACTCCAAAGCCACTAATAGCGGAGAACAAACGTAGAGATTATGGTAGGGTACGAAACCACCTCAAAGTTATTCTTTCGGATCAATCTATAAAAGAGTTTGTACTAGAATAACACCTTAAGACACAAATCAACCAAAACCCTAATGTCACCTAGATACTCCATTGTCACCTCAAGTATCCGTGGGCATGATTATACGATATCATCACACAATCTCAAATTCATCTATTCAACCAACACAAAGTACTTCAAAGAGTGCCCCAAAGCTACTACCGGAGAGTCAAGAACGTGTGACAACCCCTATGCATAGGTTCGTGGGCGGAACCCTCAAGTTGGTCACCAAAACATACATCAAGAGGCACATGATATCCCATTGTCACTGTCGGAGTAATGGGCCATGGGTAGGCTCCCCCGAGGCCCAAGATTTATCAAGACTTTGGGCCAGCTCCGCATAGCTGAGCCCCAGGCTGAAACTCTGCCCTCTGAGGCCGACTGGCCCAGCGGCCGGCTGCCAGAGGGCGGGAGACTCAAGACTACGACGCTCCGAGTGACTGGCTTCTGGCGGCCGCCCTCCAGAGAGGGCGGCTACAGGCAGGCGGCCATTTCACGACTACGGGGCGGCCGAGCTCCCATCGGGAGTACAAGACGAAGTATGGCTACAGTGAAGCACGTCGCCTCCCACGCTTGAGAAGGGCGTGGCTACAGTGCTCCGTACAGACAGAGATCTCCGCACGACGGAGCACTGTGCCGTATCTACCCTGACGTTGCCCCTAGCAGGCGGAGCCCTATTCCCCATGACGTCCTGTCGGTACGGCCCGCCGGAGGCGGGCCCTATCAGACAGAGACCCCAAGGAAGACGGCAGAAGTTCGACCAGGCGGATCAGAGAGGGGCCGGCCTCCACCAGGCGGCCGTCCCTTGCCCCGAGGCAAACGTGCCATTAAGCTGATAAGACCGGGAGTGGCTACAGTGTCCTCCCACCAGGCGGTGGGACTGTAGCCATGCAAAGATGACCAAGCCCCCATCACTGGAGATACGGCTACAGTGAACAGCCACAAACCAGTCGGCAGGGCCCACCAGGCGGAGGGCCCCAGCGGTCGGCGGAAAAGCCGGAGGCTGGAGACACTAACAGCCGTGCCCGGCAGCCGGCCAGATTACCATTGTACCCCTGGGGGGTAGGCCTATATAAACCCCCCAGGCCACCCATGCAAAGGGTTCCCACTCTGATAGAACTAGCCAGAAACCTAGGGCAGAGAAGAGCTAGCCTCGCCTCCTCCTTCCCCTAGACACAGTTCGAGGAGCACTTGTATCACTAGTGCCTTAGTGATCATGCAAAGACCCCGCAGAGCAGGAGTAGGGGTATTATCTCCACAGAGAGGCCCCAGCCTGGGTAAAGTTCGTCGGCGTACATGTCTATGCCTCATCCCGCTTCCAGGCACCGGCGACGTTCTACTCGCTCCCGCCATGATAAGACATCCTTTGGCATATGTCGCACCCAACCCCCGACATTTGGCGCCCACTGTGGGGCGAGGTGCACCGTCTCCCGGAGATCTGCTCTGGACAGGTACCCTGTTCCTTCCTGGCGAGCAAAGCCAACCCAGCACGCCCGACGGCGTCAGCCCCGACACGCTGCACGGTGCGGAGATCGCCTGTGCGGCAAGCTGCCTCGCTAACCTCGTCGGCAAGATCGACCTCTCTGACGATCCGGCTTCTGACGTGCGCACAAGCTGCCCTGAGAGCCGCCTCGTCAGCCTCCTCGACCAGCTCCATGTCGCCCGCGAGCCTGCTGCAGACCTGGAGTCCGTCGGCTCAACCGATCCGATGATCGTCGACTATGACACGGCGTCGCTCAACGCGTTACCCACCAATGTGGTGGTCTACGATGAGCCGCCTCCTCGTGAGTACTGCGGCGGGAGCACCATCACGGAGGTTCTCGTCATCAACAGTGAGGGGCACTCGGACAAGCATACTCAAGATCCCCTCGACGCCGCTCTGCGCGACCTCACGAGCCCGTTCCCGAGGGCGCGGACGCTGAGGCGCTGGAGGCACGCCGCCTCCAGCTTCTCGAAAATGCTGTCCGCCTGGCCAGCATGCGCCGGCTTTCAGACGCCTATCGGCACGAGATGGACCGGGCCGTAGGTGGCACGCTGGCTCCTGAGGGACCTAGCCGCCTCGGCATAGTTCGGCAGCGTGACGCGACCATCGCCAGCATGTTCGGGGTAGAGCGCCCCGTCTACGCCGCCGCCCCCCTCGGAGCTGCCTGCTCGCCACCGCCGTCCGCGCTTCCGCCGCCGCCTGTTGCGTCGTCGACCAGGGCGGCCGCCCCCAAGTCGGGGTCGTCCAGGTCACTCTCCGCCCTGTCCACCTTGAGGTTGTCACCCGGCCCAAGGAGGGCGGCCGTTGCCTCGGACATGTAAATCTGCAACCAGGAAGGAATCAAGTCTTGAAGAAGCAGCATCATAAAGAAAAACAAAGCAGAAGAAACTTACGGCAAGAGGCGAGTTGTGGCGAGAGTACGGCCGCTTCCCAAACCGCCACTCCTTCTCCGACATCTTGAGGTCGGAGATCTCGTTCACCATCCGCGAGACTTCAGCAGGCGGCATTCCTTTCGTGAACAGCCGGCACGGGTCGCGGTGTCCGCCCATCCGGAAGATCGGATGAGGGCGGCTCTGGAGCGGGAGGACCCGGTGCTCCACGAAGGCGACAAGAAGGTCAGAGGCCATGAGGCCCTCCGACTCTTGGAGCACTCGGAGTCGGCCGATGGCAGCCGCCGCGTCCCCCGACACCGTCTTCGGCTTGTACTTCCAGGAGACGCGAGCTCCGGTGGGGGGCCGGCCTCATAGGCCGGCAGGTTGAGGAAGTTGGCAGCAGGGTCCATGTTCTCGACGTAGAAATAGAACTGCTGCCACATCTTCACTGACTGCGCCAGCTTGATGACGGGGAAGGCGTTCCGTTTTGCCGGCCGGCGCACGGCGACAAAGCCCCCGCACTTGGCCGCCGTCTCTTTGGCGGAGGTACTGAGCTTTCCATAGAAGAACGCTCCCCACAACTCGATGGTGGTCAGGATGCTGAGGTAGCCCTCGCACGCCCTGACGAAGGCGGAGAGCAAGGTCACGGCGTTGGGCGTGAGGTGATGGGGCTGAAGGTTGTAGAAGTTGAGGAAGGCGCGGAAGAAATTGCTCGCAGGGAGGCCGAAGCCCCGCAGGAAATGCGAGCGGAAGACGACCCGCTCGCCTTCCTGCGGCGCCGGCGAGATCTCCGTCTCCGGCGGCACCCGTGCCTTGACGAAGGCCGCGCTAGGCATCCGGCGCATTTCGCGGAGGAAAGCGATGTGATCCTCGATCACGGTCGATCCGTCCCAGTCGCCCATGGCCCCGGCTGGCGGCGCGGAGAGGAAAGACCCGTCGGCGTCGAGCAGCGGCGGTGGAGCTACGGCAGCAGGAGCAGCGGAGGCTAAGAGAAGAAGAAGAAGAGTGGGAGGGGGCGCAGGAACTTTGCCGCACCTCCCCCCTCCCTACTTATAGCGCCCGGGCTATGTAGCCGAGGGGGCGGGAGGTGGGGTCGTGGGATTAACTGCGCCCACGTCCGCACGACCCCCCGTCTCCCACGCGCATTCACCCCATCGTGAATAGTCGCGGGGATGGCAACCGTCCCCTCCGGCGCAGTAAATCCTCCCGGTTGCCGAGGCGTGGTAATGGCGGGCCCGGCCCGGATTCATGTCCCGTCAAGGGCGTGGGATGGCAGGCTTGACAGGCTAACGTGCGCCGCGTGGCGCGTCAGTGGCGGGCGGCTGCCTAGGGAAGCTTAACAGGCACGCCACCTGTTTCCCGCCTTGGAGTTCAAAATCGACCACTTAAGCTCCGCCTGGGAGAGGCCGGCTCGAGCGGCCGACTGGCCACCAGGCGGTCGACGTTTTCCCCGAGCACAAGGAGGGGAGAAGCCGCTGAGACCTCGCGGTCCTTCGACCACGAGGCGTCACCGGCTTCGGGGACTACTGTCGGAGTAATGGGCCACGGGTAGGCTCACCCGAGGCCCAAGATTTATCAAGACTTTGGGCCAGCTCCGCCTAGCTGAGCCCCAGGCTGAAACTCTGCCCTCTGAGGCCGGCTGGCCCAGCGGCCGGCTGCCAGAGGGCGGGAGACTTAAGACTACGACGCTTCGAGTGACCGGCTTCTGGCGGCCGCCCTCAAGAGAGGGCGGCTACAGGCAGGCAGCCACTTCACGACTACGGGGCGGCCGAGCTCCCATCGGGAGTACAAGACGAAGTATGCCTACAGTGAAGCACAAGGCCTCCCACGCTCGAGACGGGCGTGAATACAGTGCTCCGTACAGACGGAGATCTCCGCACGACGGAGCACTGTGCCGTATCTACCCTGACGTTACCCCTAGCAGGCGGAGCCCTGTCCCACGACAGCCTGTCGGTACGGCCCGCCGGAGGCGGGCCCTATCAGACAGAGACCCCAAGGAAGACGGCGGAAGTTCGACCAGGCGGATCAGAGAGGGGTCGGCCTCCAGCAGGCGGCCATCCCTTGCCCCGAGGCAAATGTGCCATTAAGCTGATAAGACCGGGAGTGGCTACAGTGTCCTCCCACCAGGCGGTGGGACTGTAGCCACGCAAAGATGACCAAGCCCCCGTCACTGGGGATACGGCTATAGTGAACAACCACCAACCAGTCGGCAGGGCCCACCAGGTGGAGGGCCCCAGCGGTCGGCGGAGAAGCCGGAGGCTGGAGACACTGACAGCCAGGCCCGGCAGCCGGCCAGATTACCATTGTACCCCTGGGGGGTAGGCCTATATAAACCCCCCAGGCCACCCATGCAAAGGGTTCCCACTCTAATAGAACTAGCCAGAAACCTAGGCATAGAAGAGCTAGCCTCGCCTCCTCCTTCCCCTAGACACAGCTCGAGGAGCACTTGTATCACTAGTGCCTTAGTGATCATGCGGAGACCCCGCAGAGCAGGAGTAGGGGTATTATCTCCACGGAGAGCCCCCAACCTGGGTAAAGTTCGCCGGCGTACGTGTCTATGCCTCATCCCGCTTCCAGGCACCGGCGACATTCTACTCGCTCCCACCATCATAAGTCATCCTTTGGCATATGTCGCACCCAACCCCCGACAGTCACCACAGGTAAGCACGACAAGACATACATCAAGTGTTCTCATAAAAGACTCAATCCGATAAGATAACTTCAAAGGGGAAACTCAATTCATCACAAGAGAGTAGAGGGGGAGAAACATCATAAGATCCAACTACAATAGCAAAGCTCGGGATACATCAAGATCGTGCCATAGAGGGAACACGAGAGAGAACACGAGAGAGAGAGAGAGAGATCAAACACATAGCTACTGGTACATACCCTTAGCCCCGAGGGTAAACTACTCCCTCCTCGTCATGGATAGCACCGGGATGATGAAGATGGCCACCGGTGATGGGTTCCCCCTCCGGCAGGGTGCCGGAATGGGCTCCCGAGAGGTTTTTGGTGGCTACAGAGGCTTGCGGCGGCGGAACTCCCGATCTATCTTCTGTTCTGGAAGTTTTACGACACGTAGGTATATATGGGTGCAGGGGTACGTCGGTGGAGCTACGGGGGCCCCACGAGGCAGGGGGCGCGCCCAGGGGGCTCCCCCCACCCTCGTGAGCACCTCCCGTATCTCCTGACGTGCACTCCAAGTCCATCGGGTGTCTTTCCTTCCAAAAATAACATATCCAGTTGATTTCATTCCGTTTTGACTCCGTATGATATTCCTTTTCCTCGAAACACTGAAATAGGCATAAAATAGCAAATCTGGGCTGGGCCTCCGGTTAATAGGTTAGTCCCAAAAATAATATAAAAGTGGATAGTAAAGCCCAATATTGCCTAAAACAGATAATAAAATAGCATGAATGCTTCATAAATTATAGATACGTTGGAAACGTATCAGCATCCCCAAGCTTAATTCCTACTCGTCCTCGAGTAGGTAAATGATAAAAGAAAGAATTTATGAAGTGTGAATGCTAGAGGTGCACAAGTTTGATCATTGATAATTTCAATCACCTTTACTAGCATCATTATATAACAGTAGTTCAACTCATAAAACTTTTCACGAACTAGTAACAAGCAATTCACATGTTAAAGCATAGGCCATAAACATTCTTGAAAACTAGCAAACTTCATTCTTAGTCATCAAAACAATTGCAATTCATCTTTATTTTCAGGAATAGCAAACTCCACATACTCAACTATCATATAGTCTTCAACAATTGCTAACACTCACGCAATACTTGTGGTTATGAAGTTTTAATCAGACACAGAGAAAGATTGGGGCTTATAAGGTTGCCTCCAAACGTATTCACCTTTGGGTGATGTCAACAATAATAGTTCATGCTAACGTACATCCAATTGGATATATATATCAGGATCACCCTAACACAAAGTGCTTGCCAAAGGATAAAATGAAAAAAAAAGGGAAAGGTGAAGATCACCTTGACTCTTGCATAAAGTAAAAGATAGGCCCTTCGCAGAGGGAAGCAGGGATTTGCAGAGGTACTAGAGCTCAATTTTGAAATAGAGATAAATAATTTTGAGAGGTATGATCTTATTGTCAACATAACAACCAAGAGTTCCCAATATCTTCCAAACTACATACATTATAGGAGGTTCCCACGCAGAATGGTAAAAGTTTATACTCCCCCAACCACCAACAAGCATCAATCCATGGCTTGCTCGAAACAACGAGTGCCGCCAACTAATAACAATCCTGGGGGAGTTTTGTTTAATTATTTTGATTTGATTTTGATCTTTTTGATCATGGGACTGGGCATCCCGGTTACTGCCACTTTCTCGTGAATGAGGAGCGGAGTCCACTCCTCTTGAGAATAATCCACCTAGCATGGAAGACACTGACAGCCCCTAGTTGCTACATGAGCAATTCGGGCATACAAAACAGATTATAATTTGAATGTTTAGAGTTTGGCACATGCAAATTTACTTGGAACGGCAGGTAAATACCGCATATAGGTAGGTATGGTGGACACTCATGGAAAAACTGGGTTTAAGGATATTGGATGCACAAGCAGTATTCCCGCTTAGTACAGATATTTAGGCTAGCAAGGGGAGAAAGGCAAGCTCAACATGTTTGAATGATCCATGACAATATACTTTAACTGAGATGCGAGAAAACATAACCCATTACGTTGTCTTCCTTGTCCAACATTAACTCTTTAGCATGTCATACTTAATGAGTGCTCACAATTATAAAAGATGTTTATGATAATATATTTATATGTGAAATCTCTCTTCCTTCAATATTCTTTCATGAATTGTTCAAATGACTAATACAATGCTTACTAACCGTCAATAAATTTACAACCTCTACTTCTTAGATGTGAAGTCATTACTCCCCGTGGAATAAGCAAATGAGGCATATATAATTTCAGATTCATGACAATCAACTCATTCAACAATTTACTCATAGGATATAAGTGAAGCACACGAGTAAATGAAAAACTACTCCAAAAAGATATAAGTGAAGATCAATGAGTAGTCGAATAATTATGCAACTATGTGAAGACTCTCCCATTTAATAATTTCAGATCTTGATACTTTATTCAAACAGCAAGCAAAGCTAAAGAAAACTACATTGCCAGGATAGCACAACTCATGTGAAGAAGCAAAAACTTAGGCTCAACCGATACTAACCGATAGTTGTTGAAGAAGAAAGGTGGGATGCCTACTCGAGCATCCTCAAGCTTAGATGCTTGAGTCTTCTTGAAATATTATCTTGGGGTGCCTTGGGCATCCCCAAGCTTGAACTTTTGTGTCTCCTTAATTCCTCTCATATCATGGTTTCTCTTTTTATCAAAAGCTTCATTCACAACAAACTCAACAAGAACTCGTGAGATAGGTTAGTATAAGCCAATGCAAAACCTTATCATATTCTATTGTAACAAATAAATAATATTATTATTCAACATTGAATACTAAATGCCTCTGAATATTTAATACTCCTATCCTCAAATAGAATCATTGAACAAGCAAACATATGCAAACAATGCAACCATAACAGCAATCTGCCAAAACAGTATAGTCTGTAAAGAATGCAAGGGTATCAATACTTACCTGACTCCAAAAATTATGAACTAAAATTCCCACTGTAATAAATTTATCAGAACTTAATATGCAAAAAGATTCAACGTTATACCATTCTCTGACTTTTCTAGGGAATTTTTGCAACAGCGGTAAACTTTCTGTTTTCAAACAGCAACATGCAAACTAGCAAAATAAGCATGGCAAAGTCTATCCTTGACTTTTTTTATTGAAACTAAAGATGCAAAACATTATTCTAACTAACAGCAAGCAAAAACTAGCAAAATAAAATGACGCTCCAAGCAAAACACATAACATGTGGCGAATAAAAATATAGCTCCAAGTAAAGCTACCGATGAACGAGGACAAAAGAGGGGATGCCATCCGGGGCATCCCCAAGCTTAGTTGCTTGGTTGTCCTTTAATAGTACCTTGGGGTGCCTTGGGAATCCCCAAGCTTAGGCTCTTTCCACTCCTTATTCCATAGTCCATCGAATCTTTACCCAGAACTTGAAAACTTCAATCACACAAAACTCAACACAAAACTCGTAAGCTCCGTTAGTATAAGAAAATAAAACCACCACTTAGGTACTGTAATGAACTCATTATAAATTCATATTGGTGTAATATCTACTGTATTCTAACTTCTCTATGGTTCATACCACTTAATACTAGCCATAGATGCATCAAAATAAGCAAACAACACAATCAAAACAGAATCTGTCAAAAACAGAACAGTCTGTAGTAATCTGTATCAAACGTATACCTCTGGAACCCCAAAAATTATTAAATAAATTTCTGGACTTGATTAATTTGTCTATTGATTATCTTCAAAAAGAATCAACCTAAAAGCACTCTCCAGTAAAAAATGGCAGCTAATCTCGTGAGCGCTAAAGTTTCTGTTTTTCACAGCAAGATCACATAAACTTCACCCAAGTCTTCCCAAAGGTTCTACTTGGCACTTTATTGAAACAAAAGCTATAAAACATGATTACTACAGTAGCATAATCATGTGGACACACAAAAACAGTAAGGATATATATTGGGTTGTCTCCCAACAAGCGCTTTCCTTTAATGCCTTTCTAGCTAGGCATGATGATGACAATGATGCTCACATAAAAGATAAGAATTGAAGCATAACGGGAGCATCATGAATAATATGGCTAGCACATTTAAGTTAAGTCTAACCCACTTCCTATGCATAATGATTTTGTGAGCAAATAACTTATGGGAACAATAATCAACTAGCATAGGAAAGTAAAACAAACATAACTTCAAAACTTTAAGCACATAGAGAGGAAACTTGATATTATTGCAATTCCTACAAGCATATATTCCTCCCTCATAATAATTTTCAGTAGCATAATGAATGAATTCAACAATATAACCAGCACCTAAAGCATTCTTTTCATGATCTAATAGCATAGAAGATTTACTACTCTCCACATAAGCAAAATTCCTCACATGAATAGTAGTGGGAGCAAACTCAACAAAATAACTATCATGTGATTGAGAATTAAGATCAAGATGACACGTTTCATGGTTATCATTATTCTTTAAAGCATACGTGTCATCACAATAATCATCATAGATAGGAGGCATGCTTTCATCATAGTAATTTTGCTCATCAAAGCTTGGGGGAAAAAAATATCATCTTCATCAAACATAGCTTCCCCAAGCTTGTGGCTTTGCATATCATTAGTATCATGGATGTTCAAGGAATTCATACTAACAACATTGCAATCATGCTCATCATTCACATATTTCATGCCAAGAATTCTATGTAATTCTTATTCTAGCACTTGAGCACAATTTTCCTTTCCATCATACTCACGAAAGATATTAAAAAGGTGAAGCGTATGAGACAAACTCAACTCCATTTTTTTGTAGTTTTCTTTTATAAAATAGACTAGTGCTAAAACAAGAAACAAAAAGATTCGATTGCAAGATCTAAAGATATACCTTCAAGCACTCACCTCCTCGGCAACGGCGCCAGAAAAGAGCTTGGTTGACGGGGTGTGAGTGAGTGCCCTTTACCTAGCCTCCCCGGCAACGACGCCAGAAAAGAGCTTGATGTCTACTACACAACCTTCTTCTTGTAGACGTTGTTGGGCCTGCAAGTGCACAGGTTTGTAGGACAGTAGCAAATTTCCCTCAAGTGGATGACCTAAGGTTTATCAATCCGTAGGAGGCGTAGGATGAAGATGGTCTCTCTCAAACAACCCTGCAACCAAATAACAAGGAGTCTCTTGTGTCCCCAACACACCCAATACAATGGTAAATTGTATAGGTGCACTAGTTCGGCGAAGAGATGAAGATACAAGTGCAAAATAGATAGTAGATATAGGTTTTTGTTATCTGAAATAATAAAAACAGCAAGGTAACTAATGATAAAAGTGAGCGTAAACGGTATTGCAATGATAGGAAACAAGGCCTAGGGTTCATACTTTCACTAGTGCAAGTTCTCTCAACAATAATAACATAGATAGATCATATAATAAGCCCTCAACATGCAACAAAGAGTCAATCCAAAGCCACAAATAGCGGAGAACAAACGTAGAGATTATGGTAGGGTACGAAACCACCTCAAAGTTATTCTTTCGGATCAATCTATAAAAGAGTTCGTACTAGAATAACACCTTAAGACACAAATCAACCAAAACTCTAATGTCACCTAGATACTCCATTGTCACCTCAAGTATCCGTGTGCATGATTATACGATATGCATCACACAATCTCAGATTCATCTATTCAACCAACACAAAGTACTTCAAAGAGTGCCCCAAAGCTACTACCGGAGAGTCAAGAACGTGTGCCAACCCCTATGCATAGGTTCATGGGCGGAACCCTCAAGTTGGTCACCAAAACATACATCAAGAGGCACATGATATCCCATTGTCACCACAGATAATCACGGCAAGACATACATCAAGTGTTCTCATAAAAGACTCAATCCGATAAGATAACTTCAAAGACGAAACTCAATTCATCACAAGAGAGTCGAGGGGGAGAACCATCATAAGATCCAACTACAATAGCAAAGCTCGGGATACATCAAGATCGTGCCATAGAGGGAACACGAGAGAGAACACGAGAGAGAGAGAGATCAAACACATAGCTACCGGTACATACCCTCAGCCCCGAGGGTAAACTACTCCCTCCTCGTCATGGATAGCGCCGGGATGATGAAGATGGCCACCGGTGATGGGTTCCCCCTCTGGCAGGGTGCCGGAACGGGCTCCCGAGAGGTTGTTGGTGGCTACAGAGGCTTGCGGTGGCGGAACTCCTGATCTATCTTCTATTCTGGAAGTTTTACGATACGTAGGTATATATGGATGCAGGGGGTACGTCGGTGGAGCTACAGGGGCCCCACGAGGCAGGGGGGCGCGCCCAGGCCCCCCTCCACCATCGTGAGCACCTCCCGTATCTCCTGACGTGCACTCCAAGTCCATCGGGTGGCTTTCCTTCCAAAAATAACTTTTCCAGTTGATTTCGTTCCGTTTTGACTCCGTCTGATATTCCTTTTCCTCGAAACACTGAAATAGGCATAAAACAGCAAATCTGGGCTGGGCCTCTGGTTAATAGGTTAGTCCCAAAAATAATATAAAAGTGGATAGTAAAGCCCAATATTGCCTTAAACAGATAATAAAATAGCATGAATGCTTCATAAATTATAGATACGTTGGAGGCGTATCACGGGTCATAATGCCCAATACAAAGCCTAGTTTATAACCGAGGCTGCCAAAATTATCAAAATATGAAATCGATCATACCTACGATATTGAATCATATTGTTGGCTTACCAGCGTGATTGTAGTATGGGTGTTAACCCAAATCTTGAGTGTTGATAACTCACACCATGTTGTGCTGGCGTATAATAAGCCATGCCGGGTTATGATAAACACCGGATGATCATCCTGGCGACGTATAGTCAATGCCAAACCGGGTTAACAAACACCGGTGTATATGTGAATGTGGTTTGACAACTTGTAGCAGACAGCCAAGTCGGGTTAACAAACACTGGGTTAATTTGATGACTGATGGCCATGTCGGGTCAACAGACGCCGGTTTAACATAACATTTTACCAAATGAAAGAAAACTTAGCAAAGGCAAATAAAACCGTGTAGTCGAGGCTTTTCAAGGGCTGCCGGGCCCAAATTCGAGGCTTTTCATGGGCTGCCAAGCCACTGAGTTAAACCATTTTTGCAAAGCCTTTCAAGATGGGCCTCCAACTAACCAATCATTGTTTTAACTTTGACAAGTTCAGGGTCTGTATAAGATTGACTTGTCAAACGTTCGGTGAGTCATGCTAGGATTACCTAGAAAGGAGTGGCTTACTTGATGACGGCAGGTTAACCTGGGGTTTTAGGTGAATACACCAGGCTTCCAAGCCGTGCTTGATAGCATATTACAAGGGTCCTTTCAAACTCTTTGTTGCGTTGCAAAAACAGCCCCGAAGTAACTTTGTGAGTTGTGCTCTATGGGTGCCTATGTTTGAGCTGTGCATAGCAACAAGACTCTCTTTGGCCCCCTGGGTGTGAGGCTCCCAAGCTGTATTGTGGCGTGATAGCCGGATTAATAGGCAGAACTCTGCTTTCTCAGCTGAAGCCCCCATGTAATCAAAAGATATTGGAAAAAATGGCAGAGGCCCTGCTTATAGCAAGGATGTCGGTTTATTATATTGATCATCATATATACATTGTCAAAATATGTACGTAAGAGGAGCCTATGGCTCAGGTGTAGTAAGGCCAAAGGAGAGCTATGTTCCATGGCTGCCGGGTCTCCTCCTCAGATTTGCGTGAGTCTGCGTGCTCTCAAACATAAATGAGGTAGTATGATCCGTTGTGCAGATTCTTGCTGACCACAAAGGGTCCTTCCCAAGGTGGGGATAACTTGTGCATATCGGTCTGATCCTGGATGAGCCGGAGCACTAAGTCGCCTTCTTGAAAGGTTCTTGTTTTAACCCGGCGGCTGTGATAACACCGCAGGTCTTGCTGATAAACCGTCGAACGAGCCAACGCCATGTCCCGCCTTTCATCTAGCAGGTCCAATGCTTCTTGACGTGCTTGCTCATTGTCCGCTTCAACCTAATTGGCAACCCGGGGCGAGTCATGACGAATATCACTTGGGAGTACCGCCTCTACCCCGTAAACCATTAAGAAAGGTGTATAACACATAGATCGATTTGGGGTGGTGTTTATGCTCCACAACACAGATGGTAATTCCTCCACCCAACAACCCGGCGTTCGCCTCAAATTGACCATAAGCTGGGGCTTAATACCCTTCAAGATTTCTTGATTAGCTCTCTCAGCTTGACCATTAGACTGGGGGTGAGCCATGGACGATACATCAAGCCGGATATGCTCTCGTTGACAAAAGTCCTCCATCTCGCCTTTGGAAAGGTTCGTGCCATTATCTGTGATGATGTTGTGTGGAAAACCAAAGCAAAATATCACCATCTTGATGAATTGAACCGTCGTTGCTGCGTCACACTTTCTTACTGGCTTCGCTTCAACCCATTTAGTAAACTTGTCAATCGCCACCAACAAGTGGGTCTTCTTATCTTTGGAGCGCTTAAAAGGCCCTACCATATCAAGCCCCCAAGTAGTGAATGTCCAAGTGATTGGAATCATCCTTAGCTCCTGAGCCGGAACATGAGCTCGTCGTGAGAACTTCTGACAACCATCACACCGCCTCACCAAGTCCTCAGCATCAGCATGAGCCGTTAGCCAATAAAAGCCATGACAAAAAGCTTTAGCAACCAAGGATTTTGAACCGGCATGGTAACCACAGTCTCCTTCGTGGATTTCACATAGAATCTCACGGCCTTCCTCAGGAGAAATACAGTGCTGGAACACACCTGAGACACTGCAGTGGTGTAACTCACTGTTGTGAATAACCATGGACTTAGATCACCGGACTATCTGTTTGGCCAAAACTGCATCTTCTGGCAACTCGCCCCGGTTCATATACGCCAAATATGGAACCGTCCAATCTGGAATAACATGTAGAGCAGCCACCAACTGTGCCTCCTGATCAGGAATAACCAGGTCCTCCTTTGTAGGCAACTTAACTGATGGGTTATGCAAGACATCCAAAAAGTTATTGGGTGGCACCAGTTTACGTTGAGATCCCAGTCGGCTTAAAGCATCTGCTGCTTCATTTTTGCAGCGATCAATGTGCTCGACCTAATAACCCTTGAAATGACCAGCAACAATATCCACCTCTCGTCGGTAAGCCGCCATGAGTGGATCCTTGGAATCCCAAGTACCTGAAACTTGCTGAGCCACAAAATCGGAGTCCCCAAAGCATCGTACCTGGCTTAAATTCATTTCCTTAGCCACTCGAAGACCATGGAGTGAGGCCTTGTACTCAGCTGCATTGTTAGTACAAGGAAACATTAAGCGGAGAACATAACAAATTTTATCACCTCAAGGGGAAGTAAGGACAACTCCAGCCCCCGAGCCCTCCAATTGCCTGGACCCATCGAAGTAAATAGTCCAGTAGGTGCTATCCAGTTTGTCTTCCGGTGCCTGCAACTCTGTCCAGTCATTGATGAAATCCACAAGAGCCTGGGACTTGATAGTTGTTCGAGGCATATACTTCAAACTGTGCAGTCCAAGCTCAATAGCCCACTTAGCAACCCAGCCAGTTGCCTCCCTATTCTGGATTATATCCCCCAAAGGAGCGGAACTGACCACTATGATGGGATGGCCCTAAAAGTACTGTTTAAGCTTCCGGCTTGCCATGAAAACCCCATATACCAGCTTCTGACAATGTGGATATCCTTGCTTCGACTCAATGAGCACTTCGCTGATATAATAAACCAGCCTTTGAACCGGATATTCCTTCCCAGCCTCCTTGCGTTCCACCACAATAGCTACGCTGACAGCTCGGGCATTGGCTGCCACCTATAACAACAACGGCTCCTTATCGACCGGGGCAGCAAGAACCGGCGGTTCAGCCAACTGCTTTTTTAAGTCCTCAAACACCGTATTAGCAGCATCACTCCAGACAAAATTGTCTGTCTTCTTCAACATTTGATACAAAGGGATCGCCTTCTCTCCCAACCTGCTAATAAACCGGCTCAGGGCCGCAATACGACCCGCCAGACGTTGAACATCATTGATACACGCCGGTTTAGCCAGAAACGTAATAGCCTTGATCTTTTCTGGATTAGCCTCAATACCCCTGTTGGATACCAGAAAGCCTAAGAGTTTGCCTGTCGGAACACCAAATATGCACTTGGCCGGATTGAGCATCATCTTATAAACCCGAAGATTGTCAAAGGTCTCCTTCAAGTCTTCAACTAATGTTTCCTTCCTGGACTTTACCACAATGTCATCCACATAAGCATGAACATTGCGCCCAATCTGGGTATGAAGACAATTCTGCACACAACGTTGATAAGTCGCCTGGGCACTCTTGAGCCCAAAAGGC
The DNA here is from genome assembly GCF_002162155.2 of Triticum dicoccoides. Lineage (NCBI taxonomy): Eukaryota > Viridiplantae > Streptophyta > Magnoliopsida > Poales > Poaceae > Triticum > Triticum dicoccoides. The sequence goes on from NC_041385.1 coordinate 135,982,697, forward strand.
ATAGACACGTAGCAGGAGGCTCCAAAGGGAGTGATGAAAGTTGTTTTCTCCTGGTCCTTAACTGCCATCTTAATCTGATGATAACTAGAATAAGCATCCAAGAAACTCAAACGCTCACAACCCGCCGTAGCATCAATAATCTGATCAATACGAGGGAGAGAAAAAGGATCGGCCCGACAAGCTTTGTTCAAGTCCATGTAATCCACACACATGCACCAAGTGCCAGTCTTCTTAAGCACTAGCACCGGATTGGCCAGCCACTCCGGATGAAAAACCTCAATGATAAACCCAGCAGCCAATAGCCGGGCTACCTCCTCACCAATGGCCTTGCGCCTTTCTTCGTTGAAGCGACGAAGAAACTGCTTGGTTGGTTTAAACTTGGTATCAATATTGAGATTGTGCTCAATGAGTTCCCTCGGCACACCTGGCATGTCGGAAGGCTTCCATGCAAAAACGTCCTGATTCTCACGGATGAACTCGTTGAGCGCGCTTTCCTATTTCGGATCCAGATTAGTGCTGATACTAAATTGTTTGGATGAATCTCCAAGAACAAAATCAACCAACTTAGTTTCATCAGCCGGTTTAAACTTCAGGGTCGGGTCATGCTCTATGGTGGGCTTTTTCAGAGGAGTCATATCTGCCGGATCAACATTGTCATTATAGAACTTCAACTCTTATGTTGCGCAAACTGACTTAGCATAGGCCGCATCACCCTCTTCACAGTCCAAAGCGATCTTACGACTCCCGTGCACTGTGATGGTCCCCTTATGACCCGGCATTTTGAGCTGCAAATAAATATAACAGGGCCTTGCCATGAATTTTGCGTAAGCCGGCCGTCCAAACAGGGCGTGATATGGGCTCTGGATTTTCACCACTTCAAAGGTCAAAGTTTCTGACCTGGAATCATGCCCATCACCAAACACAACCTCCAAAGCTATCTTGCCAACCAGATATGTCGATTTACCTGGTACTACACCGTGAACAACAGTGTTTGACGGTTTAAGATTCTTATCCGTCAATCCCATGCCATGGAAGGTTTCATAATACAAGATGTTGATGCTGCTCCCTCCATCCATGAGTACCTTGGTGAACTTGTAACCCCTCACCTGAGGTGCCACCACTAAAGCCAGATGACCCGGATTATCAACCCGGGGCGGGTGATCCTCTCTGCTCCACACAATGGGCTGCTCGGACCAACGCAAATAATGAGGTACTATCGGTTCAACAGTGTTAACTGCCCTCTTGTGAAGCTTCTGATTTTGCTTGCACAAGCTAGTGATAAAAACATGATATTGCCCGCCGTTCAACTGCTTCGGGTGACTCTAAAAACTTGATTGCTGCTGATTCCCCTGATTATTCTGCTGGTTGTGACCACCTTGGTTGTTCTGGTTGCCTTGATTATTCTGAAATCCTAAGTTTGAACCACCGCCAGCGTAACCCGGCCTGTGAGATCCTGGACCTGAACCGCCCGACGGACCCTGATCGTACCGGAAAAGATCAGAGTTTTTGAACTCCTTCATAATGAAGCAATCCTTCCAAAGGTGCATGGCCGGAACCTCCTTCGTCCCATGCTTTGGGCAGGGCTGGTTTAACAGGCGCTCCAGATTCATGCCTCCACCGCGCTGGGGCGGTTTACCCTTACGACGCTGCACATTGCCCTGCACATTGGTGTTAGCCACAAAATTTGAATTGTCCTCTTTACGCTTACCATTGTTCCCATGGCCCGCCTGGTTATGCTGTTGTCCCTTTGCACCGATGTTCTTCTTTCTCTTCTCCGGCTTCTCTTCATCAGAATCAGGATCCTTGGTATTATCAGAATCAGCATATTTAACCAAGGCTGCCATAAGTGTTCCCATGTCATTGCAGTGGCGTTTGAGCCATCCCAATTTCATCTTCAGCGACTTAAACCGGCAATTACCCTCCAAGGTTAGGATTGCTGAATCAGCTTTGATATGGTCCGATGAATATAGATTTTCCGAAACCCGCCGTACCCAGTCACTGATTCATTTTCCCCTTAGACACAAGCAGCCAGATCCACGATTGACATAGGTTGCTTGCATGTATCTTTGAAGTTTGCTATAAACCGGGCTTTCAACTCGTCCCATGAACCGATAGAGTTAGCGGGCAGGCTCTTTAACCAAGTGCGGGTTGTTCCTTCCAACATCATGGTGAAGTATTTTGCACATGCTTCTTCGTCTACATCTAGCATCTCCATAGCCATCTCGTAGCTCTCAACCCATGCCTCAGGGGGTAAATCGGTGGTGTAGTTAGGCACCTTAAGTGGGCCCTTAAAATCCTTGGGTAACCGCACATTGTGCAGAGCCGGGGTGAGACACGGCACTCCCCGGGAGCTGAAATCAAGTCCTCGTTCCATTGACGCTACTGGCTGAACCAAGGCGGGTTGACGATGACCCGTGTACTATGCTGCTAACTCTGCCTCCCTTCGTGCTCTACCATTGTCCACCATGTCCTGTGTATTTGCACCACGATGTGCCGGATTAGGCTCTCGAGGGGCATCACGGTTCCGCACACTACTGGACACAGCCAGTTCATCAATGTGCGTGCTATAGCTCTTGCTCGGTCAAGGGGTTGAGTGAATCCTGTCTCGGTTGTAGGAATAAGCCCGTTGTTGCACCATGGCAGTCTGAAGAAGATCCCTGGCCCGCCACGTTTCAACCGTTGCTGGAGACTCACCCTCCATTGGAATAGCTGCCAAACGAGATGCCGCAGCAATCATGTTGTCCAAAGGGGTGGAGAAGTGACCCGGCGGGGGTGTCGTGTACTGCGGTGGGTTATCTATTCGTTGGGGTGGGCCCATCACCCGTGGTTGATCCGGCACTCCAGTCCTAGGTGCTACAGTCTGGTTTACCGCTGCTAGATTGCTGGTCCCTCTTACTGGCATATTGAAGAGATTCATCGCATTATAATCCATCGGAAGGCGAGACTGATGCCTCCTCCTCAATACGTCATTTGAAGCGTTCTGATCCAGCAGGAGTCGGTAATTCTCGGCCTGAATCCTCTGTGACTGGGCATCTAAAGCGGCCCGTTCCTCAACCATCCTGGTTTCCTCTGCTGCCAAATCCTCCTTATCCTGAGTTATCTGATCCCGCAGCTTTGCGATCTCCGCATTATGGTGATCCTGAGTCGCTGGGGTAACTGCTGTAGTCAACAATGTCGTCCAGGCATCCAATAAACCGGACAGAACTTGAGCCGGTCGGCGCACGAGGCCTCCTTCCCCGGCTGCCGACTCGAAAAATCATTGCCGCCACCGTTGAAGATTGAGGTGCGAGTTGTGTACCAACCATAAAGATTGCGACCCGGTTTGGCAGTTCAAAAGATTCCAGAATACTGCTGCCATCGGAATAACTCTCAAACAGGCCATCCTGAACTTGATACAACAACTTAGTCTCTCCGGTAGATGATCCGCCGTCGGAGTAGATAGCCGTCTCACCATCAGATACCGGTTTAGATTCAGTATCGTGGATGAATCCTACGAACACATGCTTCACGGCAGGCTGAACCCGGGGCACGACTTGCACGCTGAGCCGTCTCGACGAGGTCGGTGTAGATGTCCGGCTCAGGGCCCGGTTCGCCGATCTTACCGATGAAAACATGAATTCCTCCATAGGGGACCTGGTACCCGTACTCGATTGAGCCGGCCTCGGGGCCCCAGCCTACGTCGTTGATGTAGAGCTTGTTGCGACGACTCTTGGTCGCCAACCACGTATCCCTTGAGCCCTTCGAAGCTGCCCTTTAAGAACTTGAAACCATCGTGCGAAAGCCCCACGGTGGGTGCCAACTTTCGTGGAATTATCACGCCAGATGTCCTGGCGAAAGGACTTAGTCGTGGCACCATCGCAACAAGATTAGCTTAAAGGAGTTAAACCGGGACAAATGGCACGGGGAGTTTATACTGGTTCGGCCTCTTGCGGTGAAGGTAAAAGCCTACGATCCAGTTGTTGTGGGATTGATTAGTCTCGAGGAGCAGGCAGCGAATCTGCTTTACCTATCTCTCGAGCTGTTGTTTCTTGTCCCTGAACCATCGTCGGGTCGTCCCCTTATATACATAGATTGACGCCCGTCCGGTTTACAGAATCCTGAGGCCGGCTCATACAAGTGTTCGGCTCGGTTTCTTCCTTTCCCTAACTTACAATACAAGTTATATAGATATGGCGGTTTACTACTATGGGCCCTAATCCACCATTGGGCTCTGGGCCTCTAGGCCTCTTTAGTTAAAGCGCCATAGCCTTCATCTTCATGGGCTCTTGTACAAGAGTCCTTGTGAGTTAATCCGGCCCCTCCTGGGCGGTTCAACTCAGTAGTCATATCCCCAGCAGAGGGGCCATCATTGCCATGAAGGCCAAGGACCAGAGGGGGAAGCTCTCCCCATCCAGGGGGGAGGCCATGGAGGAGGAAGCACAAGGGGAAGAACTTCTCCTCCTCTCTCTCGGTGGAACCAGAGTGCCATCAGGAGGGGAATCATCGTCACGGTGATCATCTTCATCAACATCACCATCATCATCACCATCCTCATCTCTTTTACGCGGTCCACTCTCCCGCACCCCGTTGTAATCCCTACTTGAACATGGTGCTTTATGCCACATATTATGACCCAATGATGTGTTGCCATCTTATGATGTTTTGAGTAGATATCCTTTGTCTTTGGGTTGATTGATGATCTAGATTGGTATGAGTTGTATGATTTATTTTGGTGTTGTCCTATTATGCCCTCCGTGTCGCGCAAGCGTGAGGGATTCCCGCTGTAGGGTGTTCCAATATGTCCATGGTTTACTTATTGTCTGCGTTGCTTGAGTGACAGAAGCATAAACACGGATAAGTGGGTCACGACATATGGGAATAAAGGGGACTTGATATGTTAATGCTATGGTTGGATTTTACCTTAATGATCTTTAGTAGTTGCGGATGCTTGCTAGAGTTCCAATCATAAGTGCATATGATCCAAGAAGAGAAAGTATGTTAGCTTGTGCCTCTCCCTCATATGAAATTGCAATAGTGATTACCGGTCTTGTTAACAATTGCCTAGGATAATTCCGCACACCGACCCATCATTATTCCACACTCGCTATTTATAATATTTAGTAATATATTCTAAATTTATGATAACAACACCTACTTTTATATTTTAGCTCTTCGATATCATACAAGTTATCCTCCTCATACCCACGACGTAGTTTTATTTCTCCTTTCTAGTTGGAAGCAAATGTTCGGTGTACGTAGAGTCGTATCAGTGGCAGATAGGACTTGAGAGAATATTGACCTTGCCTTTAGCTCCTTGTGGGTTCGACACTCCATGCTTATCACTTCCACCTTTGGAAATTTCTATGGTGATTCCCTACACTTGGGGATTATCAAGCTCTTTTCTAGCGCCGTTGCGGGGGAGCAATAGCGTGGGGTTGATATTCTCGTGTGTGCTTGTTTGCTTTCTTCACTAAGTAGTTTTTGTTTTCACTTTTTGATTTGCTTAGTTGTGGGTGAAACATACAAAAAAATCAAAAAAATGAAAATACAAAAAGATGCACTTGCCTCATATGCCTAAAAAGTTTTTCAAGAAGAGAAGTGATTGGAAAGTTATGCATTGGAGAAGTGAGGGTCGACCGTGAGCACTTTTGTTCATGCTCATGGAAACAATGTAGAATTTTTCATGGAAGCTTCTCTGTAAATAATTACCCCCTTGTATATATCCTTTCTATTATAAAAATAGTGTGCCAAGCTTTGGTTTTAGGATGATTAGATTGCGTGTTTACTATGTGCAGTACAAAAACAGAAACTTTAGCTGTAGGGCGTGAATTTACATTTTTTTTACTGGAAAGTCAAATGGGTCTGAAACTGTTTGCACATTACTTCTATACAAATTTTGTAAATCTTCATATTTTATTTAGAATTTTTGGAGTTACAGAAGTTTACTAAATTTCCAGATTACTACAGAATGTCCTGTTTTTGACAGATTCTATTTTCTATGTGTTGTTTGCTTATTTTGATGAATCCATGGGTAATATCGGGGGGTATGAACCTTGGTGAAGTTGCATTACAGTAGATAAAGTTCTAATATTAAATTGAAATGAGTTTGCAATAGTACCTAAAGGTAGTGATTTGCTTTATTATACTAACGGATCTCACAAAGTTTTTGTTAAGTTTTGTATGGATGAAGTGTTCGAAGAACGAGGAGTTACTGATGTGAGAAGAATAAAGGGAGGCAAGAGTTCAATCTTGGGGATGCCTGTCGGTGTCAAAACCGGCGGACTCGGGTAGGGGGTCCCGAACTATGCGTCTAAAGCTAATGGTAACAGGAGGCGGGGGACATGATGTTTACCCAGGTTCGGGACCTCTCTATGGAGGTAATACCCTACTTCCTGCTTGATTGATCTTGATGATATGAGTATTACAAGAGTTCATCTACCACGAGATCATAGAGGCTAAACCCTAGAAGCTAGCCTATGATTATGATTGTTGTCGTCCTATGGACTAAACCCTCCAGTTTATATAGATACCGGAGGGGGCTAGGGTTACATCAGGTCGATTACAGAGAAGGGAATCTACATATCCGAATTACCAAGCTTGCCTTCCACACAAAGGAGAGTCCCACCTGGACACGGGACAAAGTCTTCAATCTTGTATCTTCATAGCCCAACAGTCTGATATAAGCATATAGTCCGGCTGTCCCAGGACCCCCTAATCCAGGACTCCCTCAGTAGCCCCCGAACCAGGCTTGAATGATGATGAGTCCGGCGTGCAGATTGTCTTTGGCATTGCAAGGCGGGTTCCTTCTCCAGATTCCCCAGAGTACCTGTTGTAACGAGCAGTGTCCGGCTTCCCATTTAATGTTACACTCATCTTCTAATAGTGTCAGCCTCCACGTGTCGAACGAATGCGAGAAGCTGGAGCATTTTTACACTTGCCACCCTGACCATGTAAATAAATCGTCTATTAAAGAGACGAGGATCCTCAGATCCAAATCACACCATCTTCCCCAAGTGAGGATTCATCAGAGTGCGCCCAAAAAAACATCACATCATGGCCGGCCACCGCAGCTCCTCTTCTCGCCCCTATAGCGCCAATCCAGGTGATTGGGAGAAGTGTACCGTACCCCACGACCAATTGGTAAAGTTGCAGACCCAGGGGTTTCTTCCACCTGCATATCTTGTCCCTGTTCGAGCCGGATTAGCCACCTTTGACGGTGGGAAGCAAGCGGAGAGTTTTCCCAACCCATCCAGGGGGGAGCGAGTGTGCGTTGTCCCTTATTTGTTGAGGGGCATCAGATTCCCAATCCATCCGTTCCTTCGCGGGCTCCTGGAGTACTATGGCCTCCAGCTGCACAATTTCACCCCTGCCTCTGTCCTGCACATCGTAGGTTATGTCGCCCTTTGTGAGTTATTTCTAGGTTGCGAAGCTCATTTCGAGCTATGGAAGAGGCTTTTCTGCCTCGTCCCTCGATATCAAGAGGGATCAATATTCCAAGTGGGCGGAGCCGATATATGGCGCATCGCCGGGACCGGATACCTGTCCGGCACCCCGAAGAAGACATCCGAAGATTGGCCTTCCGAGTGGTTTTATATAGAGGACGTCTCCCTTCCTGACCCCATCCAAATGGGTCTTCCTGAGTTCACAAACGCTCCATTATAGAAGCGCCGTAGCTGGCGTCCCCGGAGCCCCAAGGAGGAAGATAACAAAGAGGTCGTTTAATTGATGGGCAGGATAAAAACGCTTGCCCAAACCGGATTGACAATAATCAAGGTTATGTCAATATGCATAATGCGGGGGGTACAGCTCCAGTATAGAGGGCATCCCATGTGGCACTTCAACAGAGAAGATGATGCCACCCGTTGTGGTCGGAAAGGTCCGGACTCCGCCACCGCTCTGGTGAAAATACCGTCTGATTTATACAAAGGAGAAGAACATGAGTTCATCCGCATTAATCCACGGGATGGATTTTCCATGTACAACCCCCCTAGCTGGGTGAGTTGCTATCTCTTACTCAACTCTATTCATTCCCGCAGTCTTTCATCACAAATATTTACCTCTCTAGTCCATAACAGGAAATTTGGAAAGCTGTGAAGGAGATCCATAGCCTGTCTCCACAGCCAGAGGACCACAACCGGGCCCTCGACCCCGGACTCAAAGAGGATCCGGACATATTTGTGGAGCTTGGCGACAAGTTGTTTTACTAGGCGAGCTGTAACGGCACCTTGGTAGCCATCATTGCCGACTATCCCGACCTCCTCCCTGCATCACATGCAAGTAAACAGGAGACTTATCTTCCAAAAAGGATTCACTCTTTCCACCTTACCCACCGCACATATATTATGCTATAAAGGGAAGGCCATCGGCGTGCCATGCCAAACCCGCGGCAACTCACCAACAAGGGGCTCCCAAGCCGGGTAGGCTTCCAAAAAGGAAAGCGAGCAGATACATGGTCGAGCCGCCATCGAAGAGGTATGGTTTAAAACATGCTCTGTGATTGTCATCTAAAAATATAACAATATCCGATGTGTCTTTGTAGAAATAACATTCGTCGGACTATATCCAAGAAGCCCAGCTAAGGGCCGCAGCTGCCAAAATGGAGGAATCCAAGAAGGCCTCATCTGGTAATATTTCTCTCTATCGAGAAAAAACGTAATTACGTGTACCATTTGGTGTTCGACACGTTGCAGATCTGACAATAGATTCCGGAGATAATTCCAGAGTGAATCCGGTGATCCTACAAGAGGATGAACAAAGAGGTCAACGACAACTAGACGCTGGCGAGCGTGTACTTACACGGGTCAGGCGTGAGAAAAACGATCTCCGGGATGCCAATACCCTACTGAGCGTAGAATTGAAAGATGTTCGGGCCCAGCTAGCTGACTCCGTGAAGGAGAATAGAAGGCTTCAACGTGGCATTTTTAGTATGTGCTGAAACGAACCTTTATATAGTTCGGCAAAGAAACGGGCTAACAGAGTTATGTCTGTAGGTATGCTGACTGGTCATCCCGAAGAGGAGATGCCCGGATGCTCAGGCGATCTGCTGCAAGAGCTTTCGCAACTGCACGAACAAGTTCGGCAGGTGATGTAGGGTGTCGCCAAGGCCTTGTGGCCATCCGCCTTCCTGCTAGGAAGCATGGAGGAGCTTGTACAACTACTCAAGGGAGAGCGGCGGCATTTCCGACTATGGAAGATACCTGCCTGTCGACAAGGTGCGAGGGAAGCTTGGGCCATGGTAAAAACACGGTATACCAAGCTCGATCTGAATCACATGGCCCGGGTCGGACCTATAGGGTCAGATGGGAATGAAATTCTCGTTAGTCTGGTACATGACCAGGTAGGTTAGCCGCAAAGTATTCCCAACAGGATTGTAGGCTAGACAGCCTATTGGATGGCATAGAAGAAGAAGTATGTGAGTCTAAGTGACTATGTACTTCAATTGACATATTTGTCCCTAGCCGGATTGTAAATCATTTGTCATGGCGGACCTTTTCGCTTCAGACTCCGGACCCGATAGTCTGGAGTGTTTCCGAATACCCGCTCAGTTATATAAACCGGGGTACGCGTGGAAACCAGGCGTAGGGGTCATAATTGCTTGAACAGACAAGTACCCAACTAGCTATGTTAAATTACATGGATAGTAAGAAACATCTTCCAGAGAGAATAGTTCTGTTAAGCGTTCCTTTCCCTGGGTACACATGCATTAATGTGCATGTCCAAACTGCGGGCAACAATGCAGTGTATGCAACATCTGGGGGTTTGTATTGTAATAGGTAAAAAACATCTTTAGTTCACCGACCGAATATTCCCTTAAGAACGCTAGCTTTTGGCTTCACCCAGTCTGAGGTACACGTCTGGAGTACCCGACAGTATCAATCGCAGAGGTGCTCCCCTTATGCCCTAGCCGAACTAACGGGAACGTAGGGCATAAACACAGGAGCCAGGCAACCCATCTTGGCCAAAAATTAAGTCATATCGATGCATATAATGGTGAAGAAAAGGTACATATGAAAAAGGGACACATATGCAGTGGGCGTGATGCCTGGAAGATAATTATATTAAGCTTCTGTATAGGAAGCCCCCAAGTATAATGAGCGCACATACTTGGAGATTAGCGTGTCACGAGTGTGTAATCGAGTCACACTTAAAGCCTTAGAGCCATAAAAGGAAAGAGAGAGAGGATATAACTACAAAGTAAAAAAAGGCAGAGGGAAGGACACGAACAAAGAGTTCGGCGCTAGGCGTAGAATCTTCGGAGTCTGGCTGTGTTCCATGGGTTCGGCTTGAGTCAATTATCTGATGCATCACGCAGGCGGTACTTTCCTCCGGTGAGAACTTTATCAATGATGAAGGGACCCTCCCACTTGGGTTTGACCTTGTCCTTCTTCTTCTCGGGGAGGCGTAGAACTAGTTCGCTAATGTTATAAGTTTTGGACCGTACTTTTCTGCTTCGATACCTGCGAGCCTGTTGCTGATAGAATGCGGAACATGCTTTTGCGACATCACGCTCCTCCTCCAGGGCATCTAAACTGTCCTGCCGATCAAGCTTGGTTTATCTCTCTTCATACATGTGCACTCGAGGTGAGTCATGAATAATATCGCAGGGCAATACCGCCTCTGCGTCGTACACCATGAAGAAGGGTGTGTATCCGGTAGTGCGATTTGGCGTGGTCCGTAACCCCCATAGTATGGAGTCAAGCTCCTCGACCTAGTGTGTGTCTGATTCCTTTAGAGATCGCACTAGTCTAGGTTTGATGCCACTCATAATAAGATCGTTTGCTCGTTCGACTTGACCATTTGTTTGAGGGTGATAGACAGAGGCGTAATCGAGCTTAATGCCCATGTTGCTGCACCAAATTTTCACCTCATCGGCTGTGAAATTGGAGCCATTATCGGTGATGATGCTCTGGGGGACACCATACCGGTGCATGACCCCTGATATGAAGTCTATCACTGGTCCGGATTCGGCTGTTTTAACGGGTTTGGCCTCTATCCATTTGGTGAATTTATCCACCATGGCCAACAGGTATTTTTTCTTATGGCTTCCTCCTTTAAGGGGTCCGACCATATCGAGACCCCAGACCGCAAAGGGCCAAGTTATGGGGATTGTTTGGAGAGCGGTGGGCGGCATATGGCTTTGGTTGGCGAAGAGCTGGCAACCGACGCAATGTTGGACGAGGTCCTGTGCATCTGCTCGGGCTGTCGGCCAGTAGACACCTGTACGAAAGGCCTTGCTTACAAGGGCCCGAGCTGCGGCGTGGTGGCCGTCGAGTCCAGCATGAATTTCACCCAAGAGCTGCCACCCTTCCTCGTCGGAGATACATCTTTGAAGTACTCCGGTAGCACTTTTCTTATAAAGCTCTCCCTCATGGACCTTGTAGGCTTTAGAGCGTCGTACAATGCAGCGTGTCTCATTTTGATCCTCGGGGAGTTCTTGCCTATTTAGGTAGGCTAAGAAGGGTTCGGTCCATGGGGTGATAACAACCATGATCAGATGGGCCGAAGGTGTTATTTCGGTGGCAGAGCCTCTGATTATGTCATTGTGTTCAGAATCTGGGGTTGTGGTCGGATCCAGACTACTATCGCCGGTCTCCCCCTGCCCCACCACGGATGGCTTGAACAGCCTTTCCAGGAAGATGTTAGGTGGGACGAGGTCGTGCTTAGCACCGATGCGGGCAAGGATATCTACCGCTTGATTGTTTTCTCGAACCACATGATGAAATTCAAGCCCCTCGAATCGAGCTGACATTTGGAGGACGGCATTACGATAAGCCGCCATTTTTGGATCCTTGGCGTCGAAGTCTCCATTTATTTGAGATATTGCGAGGTTTGAATCCCCACACACTTCTAGGCACTGGATGCCCATGGAGACAGCCATCCAAAGACCATGCAACAGAGCCTCGTATTTGGCTGCATTGTTGGAGTCTGTGTATAGTATTTGTAGTACATATTGGACTGTATCTCCGGTAGGGGATGTCAAGACAACACCCACTCCCAAACCAGCCAGCATTTTAGAGCCGTCAAAGTGCATGATCCACTTGGAGTATGCACCGTACTCTTTAGGGAGTTCGGCTTCTGTCCATTTGGCGATGAAGTCAGCCAATACTTTCGGTTTAATGGCTCGTCGTGGTTTATATGTAATGTCGAACGGGAGGAGCTCGATGGCCCACTTAGCAATCCGGCCCGTGGCATCGCTGTTATTTATTATGTCGTTGAGTGGTACTTCGGAGGCCATCGTGACTGAACACTCTTGAAAGTAGTGTCGTAGTTTCTGGGATGCCATGAAGACCGCGTATGCTATCTTTTGATAATGTGGGTACCATGACTTGCATGGTGTGAGGAGAGTGGATATGTAGTATACCGGCTTTTGAAGACAGGAACTTATGTCCGTCCTCCTCTCGTTCGATGACGAGCACTGTGCTTATAACTTGGCGTGTTGCAGCTATATATAACAACATGGGTTCACCATTGTTTGGTGCGGCCAGGATTGGGTTGCTGGCCAGGAGGGCCTTTATTTCTTCTAGTCCGGCTGTCGCTGCATCCATCCATTCGAAGTGTTTGATGCGCCGAAGAAAGCGATAAAGAGGTAGTTCCTTTTCTCCTAATCGGGAGATAAAGTGGTTTAAGGCAGCCATGCATCCGGTTAATTTCTGGATTTGTTTGAGGTCTGTTGGGGTAGCCAATTGTGACAAAGCTCGGATTTTAGCTGGGTTTGCTTCAATTCCTCTATTGGAGACGATGAAGCCCAGCAGCTTTCCAGCGGGAACGCCGAAAACACATTTTTTCGGATTGAGCTTGATGTCATACATTCGGAGGTTGTCGAACGCGAGCCTCAGGTCGTCTATTAAAGATTCGACGTGTCTGGTCTTGATGACCACGTCGTCCATGTATGCCTCAAGTATTTTGCCAATTTGTTTTTCCAGGCATGTCTAAATCATGCGTTGGTAGGTAGCACCGGCGTTTTTGAGCCCGAAAGGCATGGTGTTGAAACAGAAGGGGCCGTATGGGGTGATAAATGTCGTTGCGGCCTGATCGGACTCCATCATCTTGATTTGATGGTATCCGGAGTATGCGTCGAGGAAGCACAATGAGTCGTGTCCTACTGTAGCATCGATAACTTGATCGATGCGGGGGAGGGGGAAGGGATCCTTAGGGCAAGCCTTATTGAGGTCCTTGAAATCGACACATGGGCGCTAGGATTTATCCTTCTTTGGTACCATCACCAGGTTTGCTAGCCAATCCGGGTGTTTTATTTCTCTGATGAATCCAGCTTCGAGTAACTTGGCTAGCTCCTCTCCCATAGCTTGTCGGTTAGGCTCTGAAAAGCGTCGTAGTGTCTGCTTGACCGGCTTGTATCCCTTCAATATGTTGAGACTATGCTCGACCAGCCTGCGTGGGATCCCCGGCATGTCTGAAGGGTTCCAGGCGAAGATGCCCCAATTCTCGCGTAAGAACGCCCGCAGTGCAGCATCGATTGTGGGGTTCAGCTGTGCCCCGATGGATGCTGTTTTTGTAGAGTCCGTTGGGTGGACATGGAATTTGACTATTTCGTCCGCTCGTTTGAAAGAGGTGGACTTGGATCGCTTATCGAGTATCACGTCGTCCCTATCCACTGTGGAGCATAATGCAGTTAATTCTTTGGCCGCGAGGGCTTCGGATAATGCCTCAAGGGCCAGGGCGGCAGTTTTATTTTCAGCGCGGAGTGCTATGTCCAGATCACTAGCTAGAGTGATGATTCTGTTGGGCCCGGGCATCTTGAGCTTCATGTACCCATAATGGGGTATAGCTTGGAAGCTCGCAAATGTGTCCCACCCTAAAAGGGCGCGGTATCCACTACTAAAAGGGGCCACTTGGGATGTTATCTCTTCGGATCTATAATTTTCCGGCGTGCCGAATACCACATCGAGTGTAATTTTTCCTGCACATCGTGCCTCCCGACTAGGGATAATTCCTTGGAAGGTCGTGCTGCTTTGCTCAATGCGGCTCTTGTCTATTTCCATTTTGTTGAGAGTTTCCTTGTAGATGAGGTTTAATCCGGTGCCGCCGTCCATGAGCACTTTAGTAAGCTGGAAGCCGTCCACAATTGGACTAAGGACCAAAGCGGCTTGTGCTCGGACTGTTCGGAATGGAGGTTCGTCACTGGCATTAAAGGTTATAGCCATGTTGTTCTAGGGATTTATTGCTGCAACGTGGCAGACTTCGGCGAGGCTGCGGGGTGCTCTCTTGTGCCTATTATTCGAGGCGAAAGTCTTGAAGACTGTCAACACTGTATTTTTGTTTTTTGCGGGATGATGATCTGCGGTATTGTTAATGAGGAGATCCTCGCCACTCTTGGCCACCTGCCGAAGTATCCAACATGCTCTAAGGTTATGTGTTGGTATGGTATCCGGTGTGGTGTGAATTTTGCATGGCCTATTGAGCCATCCCTCCAATACGGTTCCGCGCCCTGTAGTGGGCTTTGGTTTCTTTGTGATTGGATTGGGTGACTTGTGAGAGTGCACCCTTTTCGTTCGGACGAGGGGGTTAGTGAGAGCCAGAGGATCCAAGAATGTTGCCTGAGTTTTCCAGGCGCTTTCCATCGCATAGTACTTCTGTAGTATGGCCGCCAAGTCAACGAAGTGTGATATATCACGGCGACTTATGGCGTTAAGGATTCCCTTGTCCGTGCAATTTTTGCAAAAGAATGAGATTGCATCTTCCTCGCGATAGTCCTTAACCTTGCTCATTACAAGGAGGAATCTGGCCCAAAAGTTATGTACTGTCTCTTGGGATTGTTGTCTGATGTGGGAAAGATCGCTTGTATCTAGGTGGGTGGGTGGATTTAAGTCTGAACCCTGACCCGATCCGGGACCCAGAGGCTGAGGAGCTTCCGAACTTAGTAGTTCGGGTTCCGGGATGTTACCCAATTTTTCCGGCCTGCTGTCCGATTCTAAATTCAGAGTTTGGGGCATGTCCTCCCGCGAGCGGGTATCCGGCTCAGCGAGCTCGGGAATCCAGACATAGTTCGTCCTCAAAATAGAGGAAGAGTCGCTGCCTTGCTCCTCCACCACCGCTATTTGATGGGTGATCGGCAGAGAGTTAATCTCCCTTTGGTCGGGTTTAAGCCCAATCCTATCATAGTCTGTAGCGACTCCCAAAGCGGCGATGCGATCCAGGAGCTCGTTCAAGGACGATAGCTCCATTGGATCCATCCACTTGGCGTATTCCGAGCTGATGTGGAGGCTGTTTTTGATGACCCGAGAAGTCATCGTCGGCACGGCGGCCGAATGGGCGGTCATGATGAAGCCGCCTAGTCGGAGGGTTCTGCCTGAGGCCAGGGCTCCCCCGGGGGAGATGTTGTTCTTGATAACAAAGGCGAGCCATCAAACCTTTTTTCGATGTCACAGTGGAACTCTCAATGAAAGCACCAATGTCGGTGTCAAAACCGGCGGATCTTGGGTAGGGAGTCCTGAACCGTGCGTCTAAGGCTAATGGTAACAGGAGGCGGGGGATATGATGTTTACCCAGGTTCGGGCCCTCTCTATGGAGGTAATACCCTACTTCCTGCTTGATTGATCTTGATGATATGAGTATTACAAGAGTTGATCTACCACAAGATCGTAGAGGCTAAACCCTAGAAGGTAGCCTATGATTATGATTGTTGTCGTCCTACGGACTAAACCCTCCGGTTTATATAGACACGGAGGGGGCTAGGGTTACATCAGGTCGGTTACAGAGAAGGGAATCTACATATCCGAATTGCCAAGCTTGCCTTCCACGCAAAGGAGAGTCCCACCTGGACACAGGACAAAGTCTTCAATCTTGTATCTTCATAGTCCAATAGTCCAGCATAAGCATATAGCCCGGCTATCTGAGGACCCCCTAATCCAGGACTCCCTCAATGCCCAAGGCACCCCAAGTAAATACTTCAAGGATACTCAAGCATCTAAGCTTGGGGATGCCCCGGTTGGCATCCCATCTTTCTTCTTCAACAATTATCGGTATACCTTGGTTTTTGTTTTGTTCACATGATTTGTGTCCCTTGTGTTTTTCTTTTTCTTTAGGAACCATGCTAGCATGATATAGCCCTTCATTGATTTATATATTGCTTCATGTGCTTCACTTATATCTTTTGAGTATGGTTTTACAGAATGCTTCATGTGCTTCACTTATATATTTCGACCTTGGATATTGGTTAGTCTATATTAATTGTAGAATGATCCATGATCTTCACTTATATATTTTGGAGTATGAATAATACTATCATCTAAAGTGGGTTTGGAAGAGTGTCAACTTTAGGAATTAGTGATTCCACTATTTTGGAGGGTGTTGAATCTTAGTGTGATATTTATGAAAGTGGATTTGGAAGAGTGTCAACTTTAGTTAGTAATGATTCCACTATTTTGGAAGAGGTTCCAATTGATTATGTGAACAAAGTTGCTATCTATGATGATTAATGTGATGACATGTATGCTATAAAGAATAATGTTAACCATGAAACTTTTCATCATGATTTTAATTTTCAATTGGATTATGCCTCACATGACGGTTATTTTGTTGAGTTTGCTCCCACTATTCCTAATGAGAAGAATTGTTGCTTATGTGGAGAGTAGTAAAATTTCTATGCTTGTAGATCATGAAAATAATGCTTTATGTGATGGTTGTATTGTTAAACTCATTCATGATGCTACTGAAAATTATTATGAGGGAGGAATATATGCTTGTAGGAGTTGCAATAATAACAAGTTTCCTCTCTATGTGCTTAAAGTTGCAAAGTTATACTGGTTTTGCCTTCCTATGCTAGTTTATTCTTGTTCCCTTAAATTTTGTGCTCACAAAATCCCTAGGACAGGAAGTGGGTTAGGTTTAAATTGCTAGTCATATTATTCATGATGCTCTCTTTATGTTTCAATTCTTATCTTTTATGTGAGCATCATCATCATGCCTAGCTAAAAGGCATTAAAGAAAAGCGCTTGTTGGGAGACAACCCAATATTTACCTTTACTGTTTTTGTGTATCCACATGATTAAGCTACTGTAGTAATCATGTTTTATAGCTTTTGTTTCAATAAAGTGCCAAGTAAGACCTTTGGGAAGACTTGGGTGAAAGTTAATGTGATCTTGCTGTAAAAAACAGAAACTCTGTGTTCACGAGATTAGCTGTCATATTTCACAGAAGAGCGCTTTTGAGTTGATTATTTTTTCATAAGATTAATAGACAAATTCCTCACGTCCACCAATTTATTTCAGAATTTTTGCAGTTGATCATTACAGACTGTTCTGTTTCTAGCAGGTTCTGTTTTTAATGCATAGTTTGCTTGTTTTCTAGTTTCTGTGGCTTATATTGCTCAATATAAATTGTAGAAATATATGGTACAGTAGGCATTGTGTGAGAACAAATATGAATCTTGTCTTTGACAGTACCAAAGTGAATGATTTACTCTTTATCATACTAACCCATCTCACGAAGTTCCGTTAAGCTTTGTGTGATTGAAGTTTTCAAGTTTTGAGTGAGATATTTATATGAGGAGAATAAGGAGCAGAAAGACTCTAAGCTTGGGGATGCACAAGGCACCCCAAGGTAATATTCAAGGAAGAGTCAAGCCCCTAAGCTTGGGGATGCCCCGGAAGGCATCCCCTCTTTCGTCTTCAAAACCATCGGTATACCTTACCCGGAGCTATATTTTTATTCGTCACATGATATGTGTTTTGCTTGGAGCGTATTTTCATTTTACTTGTTGTTTGAATAAAATCATTGGATCTGAAATCTTGAATGAAAAAGAATCCTCCCATGGCTAGTTAATTATTTGACTACTCAGTGTTCTTCACTTATATCTTTTTGGAGTAGTTTTCCATTTACTCACGTACTTCACGTATATCCTATGAGTAAATGGTTGAATGAATTGAATACATAAATCTAAATTTATATATGTTTCATATGCTTATAACATGGGGAGTAATGACTTCACACATAATAATTATAGGTAGTAAACTTATTGAAAGTCAGCAAACGCAGCATTGGTCACTTGAACAATTCATGAAAGAATATTAAAGGAAGAGAGATTTCACATATAAATATACTATCTTGGACATCTTTTGTAATTGTGAGCACTCATTAAAATATGACATGCTAAAAGGTTGATGTTGGAAAAGGAAGACAATTTACTGGGTTATGTTTTCCTATATCCTAAACGTTATATTGTCTTGGATCATCCAACATGTTGAGCTTGCCTTTCCCTCTCATGCTAGTCAAATTTTTTGCATCAAGTAGAGATACTACTTGTGCTTCCAAACATCCCTTAAACCAGTTTTGCCATGAGAGTCCACCATACCTACCTATGGATTGAGTAAGATCCTTCAAGTAAGTTGTCATCGTGCATGCAATAAAAATTGCTTCTTAAATATGTATGATCTGTTAGTGCGAAGAAAATAAGCTTTATACGAACTTGTGATAGGGAAGAAATAAAAGCAACAGGCTACATAATAAAGGTCTTTATCACAAGCAGCAATATAAAGTGACGTTCTTTTGCATTAAGATTTTGTGCAGCCAACCATAAAAGTGCATGACAACCTATGCTTCCCCATGCGAAGGGCCTATCTTTTACTTTTATCTTCTACCCTTATACAAGAGTCATGGTGATCATCACCTTTCCTTTCTATACTTTTTTCCTTTGGCAAGCACTTTGTGTTGGAGCGATCTGGATATATATATCCACTTGGATGTAGGTTTTCATAAATTATTATTGTTGACATTACCCTTGAGGTAAAAGGTTGGGAGGTGAAACTATAAGCCCCTATCTTTCTCTATGTCCGATTGAAAATTTGACACCATAAATATCACATGAGTGTTAGCAATTGTGAAAGATTAAATGATAGTTGAGTATGTGGAGTTTGCTGAACGAAAGCTCTTACATAGACCCTTCCCAAAAATAAGATGAATTGCAATTGTTTGATGACTAAGAGCATGGTTTATTAGTTTTCAAGAAAGTTTATGATCTATACTTTATGAAAAAATTTATGAGTTGAGCTACTGTTATGATATATAATGATGCTATAAAAAGTGATTGAAACTATCATTGATCAAACTTCAGCGCTTGCTAGCATTCGCACTTCATAAATTATTTCTTTTATCATTTACCTACTCGAGGAGAGCAGGAATTAAGCTTGGGGATGTTGATACGTCTCCAACATATCTATAATTTATGAAGTATTCATGCCATGTTTACAACAGTTTTATATGATTTGGTATGATTTGATTAGAACTAACCCGGACTGACGATGTTTTCAGCAAAACTACCGTGGTGTTGTTTTTGTGCAGAAATAAAAGTTCTCGGATTGCGCTGAAAATCAACAGAGATTTTTTGGGGAAAATATAAAAAAATACTGGAACAAAAATCTACCAGAGGGGAGTCCCGTGGGCTCCATGAGGGTGGGGGGCGCGCCCAACCCCCTGGGGTGCGCCCTTGTGCCTCGTGGAATCCCTGTGGGGACCCTTGACTTGTCCCTGACGCCAACCTCTTCTATAAATACCCAAACCTCCAGAAAATAACCTAGATCAGAAGTTCCGCCTCCGCAAGCCTCTTTAGCCACGAGAAATCAATCTAGGCCCTCTTTGGCACCCTGCTGGAGCGGGCCATCATCACCGGATGCCATGGGGAAGGATCTCGGAGGGGCCATCATCGCCATGAAGGCCAAGGACCAGAGGGGGAACCTCTCCCCATCCAGGGAGGAGGCCATCGAGGAGGAAGCACAAGGGGGAGAAATTCCCCTCCTCTCTCTCGATGGCGCCAGAGTGCCATCGAGAGGGGAATCATCGCCGCGGTGATCGTCTTCATCAACATCACCATCATCATCACCATCCTCATCCCTTTTACGTGGTCCACTCTCCCGCACCGCGCTGTAATCCCTACTTTAACATGGTGCTTTATGCCACATATTATGATCCAATGATGTGTTGCCATCTTATGATGTTTTGAGTAGATATCCTTTGTCTTTGGGTTGATTGATGATCTAGATTGGTATGAGTTGTATGATTTATTTTGGTGTTGTCCTATTGTGCCCTCCGTGTCACGCAAGCATGAGGGATTCCCGTTGTCTTGTGTTGCAATATGTCCATGGTTTACTTATTGTCTGCGTTGCTTGAGTGATAAAAGCATAAACACGGATAAGTGGGTCACGGCGTATGGGAATAAAAGGGACTTGATATGTTAATGCTATGGTTGGGTTTTACCTTAATGATCTTTAGTAGTTGCGGATGCTTGCTAGAGTCCCAATCTTAAGTGCATATTATCCACGAAGAGAAAGTATTTTAGCTTATGCCTCTCCCTCATATGAAATTGCAATAGTGATTACCGGTCTTGTAAACAATTGCCTAGGATAATTCCGCACACCGACCCATCATTATTCCACACTCGCTATTTATAACATTTAGTAATATATTCTAAATTTATGATAACAACACCTACTTTTATATTTTAGCTCTTCGATATCGTACAAAGTTATCCTCTTCATTCCCACAACATAGTTTTATTTCTCGTTTCTAGTTGGAAGCAAACGTTCGGTGTACGTAGAGTCGTATCACTGGCAGATAGGACTTGAGAGAATATTGATCTTGCCTTTAGCTCCTTGTAGGTTCGACACTCCATGCTTATCACTTCCACCTTTGGAAATTGTCACGATGATTCCCTGCACTTGGGGATTATCATTGACCAGTCAAACGTTCCACATGGCGCAACTAGTGTTTCACCATCGGGGCGCGTAACCATGGGGCCCACCTGTCAGCGCGTATATGGAAGAAAGAAATGGTAGTTTGATTCTATACTATGTTAATAAAATACATTTTAGGGTGATCATACGGTCACTGGCTCACCATACAGGTCCGTAATTTGTTGATGACACGATCAATTGACCAGTCAAACGGTCCACATTCAGCAGCGCACATTACCATAGGGCCCACCCGTCAGTGCGTATATGAAGGACGGAAATGGTAATAAACTAGTGGTCAGTGGGTATTCAAAGTCGTGAGACCTCTAGTTGGCAGTCGCCGGCGGTGGGGGCGCAGTGATTGGGCGGTGGCATGGGGATCGCCGGAGAAAAGGCTCGGTGCGGGGGGGGGGCTAGTGGGATGGCCGGTGCAGCGGCGGACCAGTGATGGGGAGTGGTGTCGGGGCGGATGGGGCGGCGTGGCGGCGCGGGACGGCCACGGGTAGCAGGGGCCGGTGGTGGCTGGCGGCTTAGGGGGTTGGAGTTTGAAGATAAACTACAGGCCCTTGATTTTGTATCCAACGGGTGGAAAATCTAATGACCAAAGGTGAAAAACTCAGTCGACTGACATGTAGCCTCACCCCACACGTACGCATGCACGCACGCGGCATGAACGCACACACGCATGCAGGCGTGCAACACTGACACGTACACATAACGAACACATGCACGCATGCAGGCGTGCAACACTAACACATACACATGCACTCATGAACACACGCACGTACGCACACATGCATGCGACACTAAACCGTACCCATGCATGTGTGCAACACTCACACTCCTGCATGCACACACCACACGACGCAAGACATATGTTCAACCTATACGTGCATGCACCCTTTGTTAAGGACATGGATTGTTATGGGTATTAATCAATCTTATCTATGATAAGCAGAATATTGATGTTTGCAGCGGTCTTTATGAATCAGCTTATATATGAATGTGTGCGTGCAAGGGTACGTCACACTCAATGAACAACTTATATATTTTCATATATAAGCAGAACATTGATGTTTGCAACATGAATATATGAAAATTTTAAAATTCTCTTACATTACATAGTAGGCCTATCTACATGAAATAGATGACGTCACACTCAATGAACAATCATCGGTTTATGAAATGCCCGCTTCTGACCACCCTGGCCCACCAAAAGTTCCTTTGATTTGCGCTGCCTATGTTGGGTCACTGACATGCAGGCCATGTACCCAAAGAGCCCACACGTCAGTGGAAGAACAGCACGGTGTCGTACGTCAGAGTCAAGGGCGCCACTCGCTGCATGCCCGGCTGAACACGCCTCCTTGCCGCATTCAAACGCCTCCATGAAACCTGCCCGTGCGGAAGCCAAGAAACCCACTCTGGACACACGTCCGTTCATGACCGGGCCAGCATTAAATGCAACGCTGGCCGAGCTCCTCCCGTCCGCCTTTTATTTAATCTCCTATTTAAACGAGGCCAAACGCCGGCCAAGAATCGCACACCTCCGCCGCTCCCCTATCTCCTCCTTAACCATTTTTTCCACTCTTACAAAGGCTTACAAAGAGTAGTTATCCTGCATCCAAGCCGGCTGGGTGGCCCATCGAGCCCGCCGGATACGAGATATGCAGCTCGCTAATCCACCTCGCTCCCCTCGCCCGACGGAGCCAGTTGCCGCCCCAAGCCGGCGTGTGGTTCAGCAACTCACCGCTCCAAGCCAGCTCGACGACGAGCAGCGCACGTGCGTCGTTGCTGCCATCCACGCTGCCGCGTCGTACCGCGCCTCACGTGTCTGTGACTGTGTCTCCCATTTATGTGGCCGAGACTCCCATGCCGGCGGCCGCGCCATGCAAGCAGCGACAGAAGTCGGGTGCGCAGAGAGAGACGAGTTGGTGGCCAGTGCCTCCGTGTTTGCCGCCATCATCGAGGAGAAGTAGAACACGAGAGGCCGCCACCACTTGGGTCCCATGAAGGTCACCGCGGAGGCGATGCCGGCGTACACAACAACTGTCTTGCCGGATCCTTTTGTTGCGAGGACCTTCGTTAACCCCGCATGGGATCCACAAAAGCGGGGAAGCCCCCTTCCACCATCATCTTCGGCATCAGCCAATGATATTAGTTGGGCAGTGGGGAAGCGAGCCGTCCTTTGCGCTAAAGCATATACCTCGGGGCTCCCGGCAGTCCGTTGATCATGCTGCCGGACATGAGGAACACAAATGGATCGGTGGGCAACCATTTAGGCCAGGTATTATATACCTGTGTTGTCCAGAACTAGCACCGCGTAGTTCATTTGAATGTAATGAAATCTGTCATGTTTGTATGAAAATCTGGTATTTTATATGATTTCCTTCATTGTTTATATGAAATATCGATGTGTTTGCATGAATTTCATCCGGTTGGTTGTGTTGCTTTCATAATGTGTGCGTCTACGGTTGGATGGCGTAATTTGCGGGTTGCCGGTCGGTCTGCGGCCGGCTCGGGCGGCATGGTGAGACAAAAAAAGCACAGCTCGTGCGAGCTCATCTCCAACGTGCGCGCTGGAGGATGCATGAGCACCCGAGCCATATGCCACCGGTGGACAAAACGGTCGCCAATATTTTGGCTACTATCAGTGTCAAAACCGGCGGATCACGGGTAGGGGGTCCCGAACTGTGCGTCTAAGGCTAATGGTAACAGGAGGCGGGGGACACAATTTTACCCAGGTTCGGGCCCTCTCTATGGAGGTAATACCCTACTTCCTGCTTGATTGATCTTGATGATATGAGTATTACAAGAGTTGATCTACCACGAGATCGTAGAGGCTAAATCCTAGAAGCTAGCCTATGATTATGATTGTTGTCGTCTTACGGACTAAACCCTTCGTTTATATAGACACTAGAGGGGGCTAGGGTTACATAAGGTCGGTTACAGAGAAGGAAATCTACATATCCGAATTGCTAAGCTTGCCTTCCATGCAAAGGATAGTCCCACCCGGACAAGGGACGAAGTCTTCAATCTTGTATCTTCATAGTCCAATAGTCCGGCATAGGCATATAGTCCGGCTGTCCGAGGACCCCCTAATCCAGGACTCTCTCAGTAGCCCCTGAACCAGGCTTCAATGACGATGAGTCCGGCGCATAGATCGTCCTCGGCATTGCAAGGCGGGTTCCTTCTCCGAATACTCCAAAGTAGATCTTGAACACAAGAATCGTGTCTGGCTCTGCAAAACAAATTCCACATACCAACGTAAAGAGTATAATATTCCACAAGTCTAATCTGCTGACAACTTTTCCATAGCGTGACATCATGCCGCGGCCCAGTCATTATTCGAACTGTTTTCTTAACCTGCTACTACATGTCTTGCGAGGCAGTTTTATTGGCACGTCTTGTCGAAGCAGAGATTGTGTCCCCTTATCACGGGATTCTCATCAATACGGGTGTGGGTAACCCAACCGCGCGATTAGCACGGCGGGGTAATAAGCGAGTTTCTAGGGCAAGTGGGGAGGCACATGACTTCTGTCACCTTTATAAAGAGACAAGGATTCCCCTTTTTTCACCCACGCCTTCTTCTTCCTCTGCTCATCCATTTTCGAGCTCCCACACCCAAGCTTTCGCCTTCTCCTCAAAAACATTCCGAACATGTCCGGAGCGGGAGGCAAGTGGATGGCCTCCTCCGTTGAGAAGGAGGACATCAAGAAGCTTTGGGAGGCCGGATACTTGTTCAAAGACATTGCGCATCGGCTTCCGGCCGAAGGGCAGATCATCCCTACCCCGAAACCCCAGGAAAGGGTAGTGCTCCTCTCCCACTTCATCCGCGGGCTGGGATTCCCCCTCCACCCGTTCGTCCGCGGACTAATGTTCTACTATGGGCTAGACTTCCATGATTTGGCCCCCAACTTCATCCTCAACATCTCGGCGTTTATCGTTGTGTGCGAGGCCTTCCTCCGCATCACACCCCACTTCGGCCTATGGCTGAAGAACTTCAACGTGAAGCCAAAGGTGGTGAGCGGTCAACAAGCAGAGTGTGGAGGTGCCATGGTGGGCAAGATGTCCAACGTCACCTAGCCCGAAGACTCCTTTGTGGAGACTGTGAAGGGGTGGCAATCGGGGTGGTTCTATATCACCGAGCCACGCGACGCCAACTGGGTGGCGACCCCCGAATTCTGATCCGGCGTCCCCATGCGGCTCACCTCTTGGCAGGAGAAGGGCGTAGCCTGGGGCTCAGCAAAAGAACTGACAAGACTTCATACATGCATCCAAAATATGATAAGCAAGAAAATCAAGCTTGTCAACATGGTCCAAGTTATGCGCTTCCGTCGGATTCTTCCATGCCAGAGATGGACTTGCAATCTGTGGGAGTTCGACCTGGCCGAACACCAGACGCTGCGAGAGCTCTTCGGCACGATGCACGAAGACGTCTAGAAGGTGCTCTTCAAGGCCAACGAGGTACCACCGCCCATAACCGAAGATCGCGGGCTCAGCCCAAAACGCCGAGCCAATCCGCTAAGTTTTCATATTTGCAAGATATGCCTTTTACTAGCACATCCGCGGGAGGAACCTAAGCCTCCATGCCAATCTTTTATGGCTGGGTAACAATAGTGGAGCAGATTAACTGTCCGGCTCCGCTACCTGAAGATCCAGAATCGACTCTTCTAACGAGGATGTTGTTTTCGGCGCCCTATGAGGTGCCGGAGAAGAAGGCCAAGAAGACAGCCGCGGGGACCAGAGATGGTCTCCGGTGCAAGGTTGCACCGGACATGACGTCCGAAGACACCGAGACGCACTCCTCCACCGAAGACGATGAGGAGGAGGAGGAAATCCATCCCCCCTACTGGGGGGGAGAAAGAAGAGGAAGTCCTCCACGCATGGGGAGGCCGAGGTGTCCAAGAAGGGAAAAACCTTCCTTCCAGACCATTCTACCGCAGCCACCAACAGCGGCGAGGAGTGGGAACCTAGGGTCAAGCCCCTGGCCAAGTCGTAACTATCCAGACACAATAGTATTTCCGGTATGTTTGCTTTATCGCTTCTTAACGTGCCAGACGTGCACCTGCAGTCCGGCCAAATCCAACATCAAGATATCCTCCTCTTCGGAGGGATCGCTGGACCCATTGGCGATGAACGTCGAATCTCTCCCGACAGCCTCCTCCCCCAAGGCTGCGGACAACACTGAGGTGTTGTCTCGAAGGATAACATGCCAAGGGGAGACAGTTCCGGAGACGCCTCCAGGCTAAACCCCGGTCGCCAGACACATGGGGGGAAAGACCCCCACGGACTCCGATAATGGGGGCTGCAGCCAGTTTGGCCCCCAGCCGAATACAGCTCCGGAAACCCAAGTGGTTCTGGATTCAGGCAGGCAGCCTCTCCCTAAGGGGGGTGAGCTGCCTGTACCGATGACCTCTGTCCATCCAGAGGCACCGGACAGCTTGTTGGAAATGCTTCGCGGTGCTTCCATTGATGAAGAACACCATACTCTTATGAGTATGGTGATCGAGAAGGTCCGGTCCACCAAAAGAGGATTGACCGAAGCCTGCGCTAGCCTTCTAACAGGTTTTGAGGTAAGTAATAAAATTGTGAGAGAATGTCACAGTGTAGACAGTATCCCCAGATGCTCTGTACTGTGTTCGGAAAGAAAAGCCGAACAAAGGATCAAATAATATTCGCAGGAGTCTAACATAAGATGTCTATGTAAATAAGCAGGCATCATTGCTGGCCACTACCGCTCGTACTGCGGAGGTCTCTGGACTAAAGCAGGACCTGGAGCGGACCGAGGGAGAGCTCGTCCTCGTGAAGAGGCAGCTGGAGGAAAGTCAAGGTATGTAATACCCTGCCTGTATACTTATGAAGGATAAATGGTTTCTGCTGATAAAAGCATCATGAACTTTTATAGGGGCCACGACCGAAGTGGCGGCCCTTAAGAAGGCGCTGGCCAAGGCCGAAGACAAAGCATCCAAGGAACATGCCGCGTGCGAGAAGCAAGAGGCCCAGGTCAGCGAGGTCCAGCAAGAGCTCCAGGATTTCGTCCAGAAGTACGAGTCCTTGGAGCGTGACTCTAAGACTCAAGAGTCCGAGCTTGCCAAGGCCCTCCAAAATGCACAAGACACCAGAGCCGAAGCCCAGAGGGCCCTCCAGGAGATCCAGGCGGCCAAGAAGATTGCGGCGGGTAAGGCATTTTTTATGCAAAGCAAGCATGTGAAGGAGACATTCTTTTTACTTACCCGAATTTGGAGTTCTCCAAGAGCGTTTGTGGATCTGCCGTGCAGCATATCAGATGCCACAGAGTTCTACTGAGCCGAAGAAGGGAGCTCAACGGAGAAGTCATTTTGGTCTCAACATCTTGGGACAGAAAATCCGATGCCATTGAGCGACCAGCTGAAGCAACTGGTCGAGCTGCACAAGGCAGCCAAACTGGCCATGAAGAACTCATAGTCCGGCTATGGCCTGCCGAGACTATGCCCAGAAGCTACGTCGGACTCGTGAAGCGGCTTGTGAGTGTGTGTCCACGACTTGAAGTCATAAAGCGATCTGTTTGCATTGAAGGTGCGCGGGTGGCCTTTGCCCGTGCAAGTATGCATTAGGCGAAGATGGACGCCACAACGCTAATGACCGAGGGGCCACCGTAGGGCAAGGAGCACCGCCGACCCGAAAAATATTATGATAGTGTCCTGAAGGGATCCCGCCTTGTGGCGGAGCAATGTACAAAGGATGTAATCTTCGAATGAATGCATTCATTTTATCCTGTAATATGAAACAAGTTCATTTGTGCAATATAATGCTTGTTGATTTAAAATTTTACCTCATGTGCGGCCGTTTATAAAATCTGAGAGTTGGCCAGTCGTCAGCTTCTGCCCCCATGTAACTAGTACAGGGGTGTTCGGGATAAATCTAAACACTCTTTATCCAAGTTTTTCGTCCTTTAAGGAGGTGTCTAGCGCAATGAACAAGGCAATCGGACTATACATGTTTATTACCCTCACTTAGCCATAGAAGTTCTATAATTTTAAATTTTGGCGTAGCCCCTAGTATTCGGAAGACCGAACCTGGGGCGCTATAAACGCCTAAATTGAACAAAGACCGGTTCCTCGCATAAAGCGGAAAATTCTTTAAGGATTTGAAACCTCTCGAACAGCGACCAACTCTTCCCGCATCATGACAATCAGTTTTCGGCTTTCTCTACTGAGGTGCTCGTCTAGAAGAACTAGGACACAATCATAGTAGTTCTCCCTTTACTACCCTAGCCGATATAGCGGAACGTAGGGTAGCAAGCACAGGAGCCGGGCAACCCAATTATTGACCCAAGACATGATTCGGAGCTGATGCATATAATGTTATAAGTTCGGGGTGCCGAATTGTTAAAAGTGTTCGGACTTTCTTGCCGTGTTATGGGGTACACTGAAGCCCCTGGCGAATTAAACATGCCATAATGCATGGGTGTGATTTGTAATGAATAAACAGATAAGGAAAAATGAAGTAATAAGATGACGCTGCAAATTATTTTCCATTGTTATTTGATTGATACGTCAAGGCGTGTGTATACAAGTAGTGCGATAAGCAAATAGGGCTATTTGACAAGCCATGACCAAGAGCGAGTTGCGTGTGGGTATGTAAAACAGGTATGGTGATCGTTAGCAGAGACCACCTGGGGATTCCCGTGTACGTCAAAGCTCCTTGCTTCCTTGGTGTATCTGTCCCGTGATGGGTCCAATGATCCGGTTATCAGAAGAGCCTCAAGAAGAGAAAAACCTGAAAGAGAGAAAAAGGTGAAGGTATGCGGATCCAGGGACGGTTGAGTCGCATTGTGGACCACAGTCTAGTTGTGCCTCCATCTATGCCCATGGTATTTTAAGTGCGTAATTATGTACGTGCGGCACAAATTTCGTCGCTTGATTGAGACTAGGACGGAGGCCGAATTGCTAGGTGAGCTCTGGACAGGCCGGACGGTCCTGTTGCAGAGTAGTTCGGACTCTCGTGACGGTGTCCGGGGGCTTTATTACCGAATTGAGGGTCTACCTAAAAAGGCTGCTCTGTACTTCTGCTGCAAGGGCCACGGTGTGCTCCTCTGTATGGAGGGAGCGCTATGTATTTCCATTGACTGTTATAACACCGCGAGGTCCGGGCATCTTGAGCTTGAGGTAGGCATAGTATGGCACCGCATTGAATTGAGTGAATGCGGTTCGTCCAAGCAGTGCGTGATAACCACTGTGGAAGGGGACGATGTCAAAGATTAACTCCTCGCTTCGGAAGTTGTCTGGGGATCCGAAGACCACTTCCAGTGTGATTGAGCCTGTACAACAGGTCTCTACACCTGGTATGACACCTTTGAAGGTGGTTTTGGTGAGTTTGATCCTTGAGGGATCGATACCCATTTTGCGCACTGTATCCTGATAAAGCAGGTTCAGGCTGCTGCCACCGTCCATGAGGACTCGTGTGAGGTGGAATCCATGAATAATAGGGTCAAGTACTAGTGCGGCTGAGCCGCCATGACGAATACTGGTCGGATGGTCCCTGCGATCAAAGGTGACCAGACAGGAAGACCATGGGTTGAACTTTGGAGTGACTGGCTCCATCGCGTAGACATCCCTTAGTGCGCGCTTCCACTCCCGCTTGGGAATATGGGTGGCGTATATCATATTTACCGTTTTGACTTGGGGAGGAAATTTCTTCTGTCCCCCTGTGTTCGATGGCTGGGGCTCCTCATCGTCATCACTATGTGACCTCTTTTCCTTGTTTTCGGCATTTAGTTTGCCGGCCTGTTTAAATACCCAACATTCTCTGTTGGTATGGTTTGTTGGTTTATCAGGGGTGCCGTGGATATGACATGGACGATCGAGTATGCGGTCCAGACTGGACGGGCCCGGATTGTTTCTTTTAAAAGGCTTCTTCCATTGACCGGACTTGGAGCCACTGAATCCGGCATTGACGGTCGTGTCTTTGGCGTTATCGCCATTATTGCGACGCTTGTGTCTGTTGCATCGGGGCTTGCTGTTGCTATCTCTGGCGTCTGAAGTGTTGTTGCTACGAGCCAACCAGCTATCCTCGACCACACAAAAATAGGTCATGAGTGCCGTAAGGGCTGCCATGGACTTTGGCTTCTCTTGGCCGAGGTGTTGGGCGAGCCACTCGTCATGGATGTTATCCTTAAAGGCTGCTAGGGCTTCGGCATCCGGACAGTCGATGATTTGGTTCTTTTTAGTTAAGAACCGAGTCCAGAATTTCCTTGCTGACTCTCCGGGTTGTTGGGTTATTTGACTTAAGTCATCAGATTCTGGTGGTCGTACATAAGTGCCCTGAAAGTTGTCAACGAATGCGTCTTCCAGGTTCTCCCAACTGCCAATGGAGTTTTCCGGCAGACTATTCAGCCAGTGTCGAGCTGGTCCCTTGAGTTTTAGTGGGAGATACTTGATGGCATGGAGATCATCGCCACGGGCCATGTGAATGTGGAGAAAGAAATCTTCAATCCATACCGCGGGATCTGTTGCCCATCATATGGTTTGATGTTTACGGGTTTAAACCCTTCTGGGAATTCATGCTCCATTACTTCGTCAGTGAAGAATAGGGGGTGTGTGGCGCCTCTATGTCGGGCTACATCGCGATGTAGTTTGGATGAATCTGGTCTGCTGTATTTGGCCCGGACGGATTTGTATTTAGTGTATCCGGCATGGCGGACATCGTCCCGTGTTGGGGCACGCCCCCGCGATCCGTAGATCGATCTTGGCTGTCCTGCTTTGTTTTCCAATTCGTCTCGCGGGTCATGCGTGTAGCCCTGGGCCTTCATGTTTCTATTTGTTTGGCGACGGGGTGTGGGCTAGTGTTCGGACTGATACACTGCTTTGTCTCGGCCATGCAGTGCTCGGTCAGCCGCATCCTGCGCTGGTAGTATAGGCTCTAGTGCCTCATCCTTGAATTAAGGTAGCAACCTGCGCCTCAGGTAACTTTTGGTTGGGTGCTCGAGTCCGTATTCCTCGGCCGCCAGGACCTCAGTCCATCTATCAGTGAGCACATCTTGATCAGCTTGAAGCTGCGGTTATTTTTCTTCAGGCTCTTTGCAGTGGCTATAAGCCGGCGCTTGAAGCGCTCCTGCTCGATGGGATCCTGAGGCACGGTAAATTCTTCGTCACCGAGGCTCACCTCATCTTCGGAGAGGGCCATGTAATTGTCATCCTCCGAGTCTTCATTCATGGCCTGCTCATCGGAGCTAGCTTGCCCGTCCTCCCGTCTGGCCTGTTCGAATCTTGGTTGGGCGGGATTGTTTTCATCTTCGGGATCATCCGAAGTGCCCAGTATCGCTGTTTCTACCCTGGAGTGGTTTAGAGCGGCGCCGCTGACGTTGGTGCTTCGGCTGTTTCTCAGGAGGATTATCCTTCGCTGCATCCTTTTGATCCTCGCCATTGTTTTCTTTAGGTGTGTCCACCATATATATGTCATACAATGAGGTGGCTGTCCAGCGCACTATGGGCGGTGGTTCCTGTTCTTCTCCGGCATTGTCGTCCATACCGTCGATCTTTCAGAGTCGAAATCAAGCATGTCAGTTAAGTCGTCAACAGTGGCTATTAAGTGGGTGGTGGGTGGGTAACGAATTCCCTCGCCGTCCGCTTCCCACTCAAGCTGGACATAGTTCGGCCAAGAGTCTCCTGACAAGGAGAGAGATTTTAATGAGTTTAGCACGTTGCCCAAGGGCGAGTGTTGAAAGATGTCCGCGGAGCTGAACTCCAAGATCGGTGCCCAGTTAGATCCGATGGGCGCGGATGCGCGCGGTTCGAAGCCTATGAGCGGAGACGAGTCCGAGGGTCCGATGACGCAGTCCTCATTAGAGGTTGAATTTGTGTTCGGCTCTACCGCCGTTGAGTGGGCGACTTCCATGGTGGGGTCAATCCTCCCGTCCTCGGATGGTACGATTTGCACTGGATCTAAGGCCAGGGCAGCTATAGGTGCGATCTCCTGAACACCGTCTGATGGGAGATCTAGGTCATGCTCATCGTGGCTGTAGGGTGCACCTGTCATGGGCTCGAATCCGTCGAAGATCAAGTCTTCGCGGATGTCGGCAGTGTAGTTCAGGCTTCCAAACCTGACCTGATGGCCAGGGGTGTAGCTGTCGATCTGCTCCAGATGGCCAAGCAAGTTGGCCCGCAGTGCGAAGCCGCCGAATACGAAGATCTGTCCGGGGAGGAAAATCTCACCCTGGACCGCGTCATTGTTGATGATTTAAGGAGCCATCAAACCTTATGGTGACGACACAGTGGAACTCTCAATGAAAGCACCAATGTCGGTGTCAAAACCGGCGGATCTTGGGTAGGGGGTCCCGAATTGTGCATCTAAGGCTAATGGTAACAGGAGGTGGGGGACATGATGTTTACCCAGGTTTGGCCCCTCTCTATGGAGGTAATACCCTACTTCCTGCTTGATTGATCTTGATGATATGAGTATTACAAGAGTTGATCTACCACGAGATCGTAGAGGCTAATCCCTAGAAGCTAGCCTATGATTATGATTGTTGTTCTTCTTGTCCTACAGACTAAACCCTCCGGTTTATGTAGACACCGGAGGGGGCTAGGGTTACACAGAGTCGGTTACAGAGAAGGGAATCTACATATCCCAATTGCCAAGCTTGCCTTCCACGCAAAGGAGAGTCCCACCCGGACACGGGACGAATTCTTCCATCTTGTATCTTCATAGTCCAACAGTCCGGCATAGGCATATAGTCCAGCTGTCCGAGGACCCCCTAATCTAGGACTCCCTCAGCTACCCCGGGCAAGATCCAAACAGCCCCTCCCAGCAGATTCAAATCCCTCGTTTGCCGTGAAATTTTGCCATGTGTTGTTTTCATGGACTAGCAAGATGCCGGTGCATTGCAAGGAACATCAAGATGCATTTTTTACAAAACACCTGTTGTGATTGACCCATTGTCGGTGTCAAAACCGGCGGATCTCGGGTAGGGGTTCCCGAACTATGCATCTAAGGCTAATGGTAATAGGAGGCGGAGGACACGCTGTTTACCCAGGTTCGGGCCCTCTCTATGGAGGTATTACCCTACTTCCTGCTTGATTGATCTTCATGATATGAGTAATACAAGAGTTGATCTACCACGAGATCGTAGAGGCTAAACCCTAGAAGCTAGCCTATGATTGTGATTGTTGTTCTTGTCCTACGGACTAAACCCTCTGGTTTATATAGACAACGGAGGGGGCTAGGGTTACATCAGGTCAGTTACAAACAAGGGAATCTACATATCTGGCTTGCCAAGCTTGCCTTCCACGCAAAGAAGAGTCACACCCGGACACGGGACGAAGTCTTCAATCTTGTATCTTCATAGTCCAACAGTTCGGCATAGGCATATAGTCCGGCTGTCCGAGGACCCCCTAATCTAGGACTCCCTCAGTAGCCCCTGAACCAGGCTTCAATGACGATGAGTCCGGCGTGTAGATTGTCGTCGGCATTGCATGGCGGGTTCCTTCTACGAAAACTCCAAAGTAGATCTTAAACACAAGAATCATGTCCGGCTCTGCAAAAAAAATTCCACATACCACCGTAGAGAGTACAATATTCCACGAGTCTAATCTGGTGACAACTTTTCCGTAGCGTGACATCACGCCATGACCTGGTCATTATTCAAACCGTTTTCTCAACCTACTGCTACATATCTTGCGGGGCAGTTTTATTGGCACGTCTTGTCGAAGCAGAGATCGTGTTCCCTTATCACGGGATTCTCATCAATACGGGTGTGGGTAACCCAACCACACCATTAGCATGGTGCTTGGGGAATAAGCGAGTTTCTAGGGCAAGTGGGGAGGCGCATGATTTCTGCTGCCTTTATAAAGAGACAAGGATTCCCCTTTTTCACCCACGCCTTCTTCTTATTCCGCCTACTCTCTTTCGCTCGAGCTCCAGCGCCCAAGCATTCGCCTTCTCCACCCACAAAGGCATTCCGAAAATGTCCGGATCCGGAACTGGAGGCAAGTGGATGGCCTCTACCGTCCAGGAGAAGGATATTAAGAAACTTCGGGAGGCCGGGTATCTGGCCAAGAAGATCGGCCACCGTCTTCCGACGGAGGGACAGGTCGTCCCTACTCCGGAACCACACGAGTGGGTTGTATTCCTCCCTCACTTTGTCCGCGGGCTAGGGTTTCTCCTCCACCCATTCGTTCGCGGCCTTATGTATTACTATGGGATCGATTTCCATGATCTATCCCCCAATTCCTTCCTCAACATCTCGACATTCATTGTCGTGTGTGAGGCCTTCCTCCGCATCTCTCCACACTTCCGGATTATGGCTGAACATTTTGAATGTGAAGCCCAAGGTGGTGAACGGCGAGCACGCCGAGTGCGGAGGAGCCATGGTGAGCAGGATGCCCAACGTCGCATGGCCATTAGGTACCTTCAATGATTCCTTCAAAGGGTGGCAACAACAGTGGTTCTATGTCACTGAGCCACGCGGCACAAAATGGGCCGCGGCTCCCAAATTCCGATCCAGAGCTCCATTGCGGCTTACGTCCTAGCCCAAAAAGAGCCTGAACTGGTCTTCGCTAGACGAGCTGGCGGTGCTCCAAGCGCATATCAAGGGCATGGAAGACAAGAACATCAAAGTTGTCGACGTAGTCTAGGTGATGTTAGTTCGCCGGACTCTCCCTTGTCAACGCAGAGCTTGCAATTTATGGGAATTCGATCCGGCCAAGCACCAGACACTACTAGGGTTCTTCAACTCATCGCACAAAGACATCTGGAAGGTGCTCTTTAAGTCCAGCAAATCGTGGCCGGACTCAGCCGAGGACCGCGGGTACAAATTGTCCCGACCCGCAAGTTCGGTAAGTCTTCGTATGTTGGCAAGTCGTATGCTTTATCTGCATATCCAAGGGAAACGCCTAATATATTTTCCAACAACTCTCCTTGGGCTAGACGAAGAAGGCAGAGCAGATCTACTGCCCAGCCCCGCTACCAGAAGAACAAGCCGGCCCTCTTCTGACGAAGATGCTGGTCCCGGTGCCTTACAAGGCGCCGAAGAAGAAGGCCAAGAAAGAGGCCAAAGAGACCAGGGTGGCCTTCATCGCCAGGGTACTTCGGACATAGTGTTCGAAGACTCCGAGGTCCGCTCCTCCTCCAAAGAGGACAAGGAAGAGGAGGAAATCCGATCCCCCCCAGCAAGGGGGAGAAAGAAAAGGATGGCCTCCACATGCTTGGAGGCCGAATCGCCTAAGAAGGGAAAAAAAACCTTTCCGGATGAATCCACCACCGCCACCGACAGCAGCCCAGAGTGGGATCCCAGGGTCCAGCCCCTGGTTAAATCGTGAGTATATAAAACCTGGACACGTTTGTATATCCAGACTCACTATCGTATAGCGTTAACGCATTGAGTCATGCCTTTTTTGCAGTCCAGACAGGTCCCGTGCCGAGCAATCCTCATCGGAGGATTCACTGGGCTCGGACGATATGGACAGCAGGACTCCCCCGACGGCCTCCTCCCCTAAACACGTGGACGACACCGAGGTATCATCCCAAAGGGGCCCAGGCCAAGGAGGAGTTGGGGAAACTGTCAAGGCGGCGCCAAAGGGTCAAACCTCGGCGGCCGGACACATGGGGGAAAAGGCCCCCATGGACAACGACGGCGGGGGCTATCTTGAATCCGACCCCCAGCTGGACACAGTTCCGGAGACCAAGACGGATCCGAAATTAGGCGGGCAACCTCCTTTGACAGAAGGGGGTGCGCCTGTTCCATCGGTGACCTCTGCCCAACCAAAGGTGCCGGATACCTTATCAGCAGCGCTGAAGAATGCTTCCATCATTTAAGAACAACGTGCCCTTATGGGTGCGGTGATTGAGAAGATTATTCTGCTGAAAGCAGGCTGACTGAAGCCTGCATTAGCCTTATAACGGGCTTTGAGGTAAGTGGTGAGGTTTTAAAGAGTGTCATAGTATAGATAGAAGCCCCTGATACACTATTCGGTGTTCGGACAGAAAAGACGGAGAGAGGATCAAATATATGTTCGCAGGAGACTTACCATGTAGTACCTCTCTCTCCCCTTTTTTTAGCAGGCGTCTTTAGTGACTGCTACCTCTCATACTGCGGAAATCTCCGGACTGAAGCAGAGTCTGGAGCGGGCCGAAAAAGAGCTCGGCCAAGTGAAGAAGCAGTTGAAGGATAACCAAGGTATGTAAAAAACCTTGTTTGTATTCAGTAATAATGAGTAATTGAATATGATGGAAAAAATTTCGTGATGTGCTCTAGGAGCGACGGTCGAAGTTGAGGCTCTTAGGAAGGAAGTGGCTGAGGCCGGGAAGAAGGCGGCCAAAGAGCAGGCCCTTCATGAAAAGCATGAGGCCAGGGTTATTGAAGTTCAGCAAGAGCTTCAAGAGGCCGTGAAGAAGTGCGAGACCTTGGAGCAGAGTTTAACGGAGAAATAATCCGAACTCACCAAGGCTCGTCAAGCCGCACACGATGCCCGGGGTGAAGCCCAAGGCGCCCTCCAAGAAATCCAGGAGGCCAGAAAGATCGCGGCGGGTAAGGCTTTTTCTATGCAAAGCAAATATTTGATGGAAGAAATTCCTATTACTAATCCGAATTCGGATTTCTCCAGGGGTGTTTGCACAACTGCCGCACACCGTATCTAATGCCGCACAATTCTACTGAGCTAAAGAAGGGAGCTCTATGGAGAAGCTCTTCTAGTCACAATATCTGGCGCCAGAGCATCCAGTGCCCTTTGTCGATCAACTGAAACAGTTGATTGAGCTACATAGGGCGGTCGAACTAGCCATGAAGGATTTGATTATCCGGCTATGGCCCACCGAGGTGATTCCCAGCAGCTACTTCAGGCTCGTGAAGCGGCTTGTAAGTGTCTGCCCTCGACTTGAAGTCATCAAGCGGTCAGTCTGTATGGAAGGTGCATGAATGGCCTTCGTCGGCGCCAAGGTGCACTGGGCGAAGATGGATGTCGTAAAGCTGATGACCGAAGGACCGCCTGTGGGGAAGGAGCACCGCAAGCCCGAGTGAAATTATGATAGTGTCCTGAAAGGATCCCACCTTGTAGCGGAGAAATGTGCCAAGGATATTATATTCCCATGAATACATTCATGTTATCCTTTGTAATATTGAACAAGGTCGTCTATGTAATATAATGCCTGTTATTTGGAAAATTTTACCTCATGTGCGGCCATTTTATATATTAATCCTGAGAGTTGGCCAGTCGTCGGCTTCTGCCCCCATGTAGGAAGTACGGGGGTGTTCAGGATAAACCTGAACACTCTTTACCCCAATTTTGGGTCCTTGAAGGAGGTGTTCAGCGCAACGAACCAGGCAATCGAACTATAAGACTTTATCACCCTCACTTAGCCATAGGAGTTTGACAAAAGAAAGGTAGGCGCAGCCCCTGGTGTTCTGAAGACCGCACTAGGGGCTCTATAAGCACCTGATCAAAAAAAAATGATCCGTTGCATGATGCATTAGTTATCGCATAATGTGAAAGAAATCCTTAAAGATTTTGTAACCTCTTGAATAGCTGACCAGCTATCGCCGCATCATGACAGTCAGTTTTCGGCTTTCCCGACTGAGGTGCTCGTCCAGAAGAACCAAGACACAATCGCAGTAGTTCTCCCTTTACTACCCTAGCCGATATAGAGAAACATAGGGTAGCAAGCACAGGAGCTGGGCAACCCAACTATTGACCCAAGACATGATTCGGAGCCGATGCATATAATGCTATAAGTTCGGGGTGCCGAACGATCGTGAGGCTGTTCGGACTTTGTTGACGTATTATGGGTACAATGAAGCCCCTGGCATATTAAGGCGTACCGTAGTGTATGGCTGCTACTTGATAAAAAATATCAATAAGAAAGAACAGCAAGTAAGCATCATATAAAGCCGCATGTTATAATTGAATAATACGTCGAGGCGTATGAATACAATTAGTGCAATAAAAAGAAATATGACTTCGGAACCTGCTGAGACCAGGGGGTTGTGTGCGGATCCAGAGAATAATCGGATGATCATCAAGGGGAATATCTAAGCATTCCCTTACGTGTTCGAGCTGTTTCCCTCCTTGGTATGTCCGTCCCTTCATAGGTTCGGTCGCCAGGTTGCCAGTGATGGCCTAGACAAAAGTGGACCTGAAAAGAAAATGCAAAAAAATGTTTGTGTGGCACGGAGCGATTAAGTCACATTGTGGGGCATAACCTAGCTTTGCCTCCGCCTATCGCCGAAGTGGTTAATTGAGCTCTTGACGAGCTGGGCTATCCTGTTGCGGAGTAGTTCAGACTCTTTTTGTTGGAAATATGCCCTAGAGCCAATAATAAAATGATTATTATTATATTTCCTTGTTCATGATAATTGTCTATTATTCATGCTATAATTGTGTTATCCGGAAATCGTAATACATGTGTGAATAAATAGACCACAACATGTCCCTAGTGAGCCTCTAGTTGACTAGCTTGTTGATCAACTGATAGTCATGGTTTCCTTACTATGGACATTGGATGTCGTTGATAACGGGATCATATCATTAGGAGAATGATGTGATGGACAAGACCCAATCCTAAGCATAGCACAAGATTGTGTAGTTCGTTTGCTAGAGCTTTTCCAATGTCAAGTATCTTTTCCTTAGACCATGAGATCGTGTAACTCCTGGATACTGTAGGAGTGCTTTGGGTGTACCAAATATCACAACGTAACTGGGTGACTATAAAGGTATACTACGGGTATCCCTGAAAGTGTCTGTTGGGTTGACACGGATCGAGACTGGGATTTGTCACTCCGTATGACGGAGAGGTATCTCTGGGCCCACTCGGTAATGCATCATCATAATGAGCTCAAAGTGACCAAGTGTTTGGTCACGGGATCATGCATTACGGTATGAGTAAAGTGACTTGCCGGTAACGAGATTGAACGAGGTATTGGGATACCGACGATCGAATCTCGGGCAAGTAACGTACCGATAGACAAAGGGAATTGTATACGGGGTTACTTGAATCCTCGACATCGTGGTTCATCCGATGAGATCATCGAGGAGCATGTGGGATCCAACATGGGTATCCAGATCCCGCTGTTGGTTATTGACCGGAGAGTCGTCTCGGTCATGTCTGCGTGTCTCCCGAACCCGTAGGGTCTACACACTTAAGGTTCGGTGACGTTAGGCTTGTAGAGATATTAGTATGCAGTAACCCGAAAGTTGTTCGGAGTCCCGGATGAGATCCCGAACGTCACGACGAGTTCCGGAATGGTCCGAAGGTGAAGAATTATATATAGGAAGTCCAGTTTCGGCCATCAGGAATGTTTCGGGGGTCA
This sequence comes from Triticum dicoccoides, assembly GCF_002162155.2. Classification (NCBI taxonomy): domain Eukaryota; kingdom Viridiplantae; phylum Streptophyta; class Magnoliopsida; order Poales; family Poaceae; genus Triticum; species Triticum dicoccoides. Next base: position 136,021,637 of record NC_041385.1, read on the forward strand.
CCGGTATTGTACCGGGACCACCGGAAGGGTCCCGGGGGTCCACCGGGTGGGGCCACCTATCCCGGAGAGCCCCATGGGCTTAAGTGGGGAGGGAACCAGCCCCTGGTGGGCTGGTGCGCCCCCCTTGGGCCCCTCCTGCGCCTAGGGTTGGAAACCCTAGGGGTGGGGGCGCCTCCACTTCACTTCGGGGCAAGCCACCCCCTTGGCCGCCCCCCCCCCTTGGAGATTGGATCTCCTAGGGTCGGCGCCCCCCCTAGGGGCCCTATATAAAGAGGGGGGAGGGAGGGCTGCGAACCCATGCTCCTGGCGCCTTCCTCTCCCTCTGCAACACTTCTCTCTCTCGTAGAGCTTGGCAAAGCCCTGCCGAGATCGCTGCTGCATCCACCACCACGCCGTCGTGCTGCTGGATCTCCATCAACCTCTCCTTCCTCCTTGCTGGATCAAGAAGGAGGAGACGTCTTCCCAACCATACGTGTGTTGAACGCGGAGGTGATGTCCGTTCAGCACTAGGATCATCGGTGATTTGGATCACGACATGTACGACTCCCTAAACCCCATTCTCTTGAACGCTTCCGCTCATGATCTACAAGGGTATGTAGATGCACTCCTCTCTCTCGTTGCTAGATGAACTCCATAGATTGATCTTGGTGAAGCATAGAAAAATTTTATTTTCTGCAACGTTCCCCAAGAGTGGCATCATGAGCTAGGTCTATGCGTAGTTTTCTTTGCACGAGTAGAACACAAATCTGTTGTGGGCGTAGATGTTGTCAATTTTCTTGCCACTACTAGTCTTATTTTGCTTTGGCGGCATCGTGGGATGAAGCGGCCCAGACCGACCTTACACCTACGCTTACGTGAGACAGGTTCCACCGACTGACAAGCACTAGTTGCATAAGGTGGCTAGCGGGTGTCTGTCTCTCCCACTTTAGTTGGAGAGGATTCGATGAAAAGGGTCCTTATGAAGGGTAAATAGAAGTTGGCATATCACGTTCTGGCTTTTACGTAGGTAAGAAACGTTCTTGCTAGAACCCTATTGCAGCCACGTAAAAACATGCAACAACAATTAGAGGACGTCTAACTTGTTTTTGCAGCATATGCCTTGTGATGTGATATGGCCAAAAGTTGTGATGAATGATATATATATGTGATGTATGAGAACATGTTCTTGTAATAGGAATCACGACTTGCATGTCGATGAGTATGACAACCGGCAGGAGCCATAGGAGTTGTCTTAATTATTGTATGACCTGCATGTCAATGATTTAACGCCATGTAATTACTTTACTTTATTGCTAAACCGTTAGCCATAGTAGTAGAAGTAATAGTTGGCGAGCAACTTCATGGAGACACGATGATGGAGATCATGATGATGGAGATCATGGTGTCATGCCGGTGACGAAGATGATCATGGCGCCCCGAAGATGGAGATCAAAGAAGCTATATGATATTGGCCATATCATGTCACTATTTGATTGCATGTGATGTTTATCATGTTTTGCATCTTATTTGCTTAGAACGACGGTAGTGAATAAGATGATCCCTCATAATAATTTCAAGAAAGTGTTCCCCCTAACTGTGCGCTGTTGCAAAAGTTCGTTGTTTCGAAGCACCATGTGATGATCGGGTGTGATAGATTCTAACGTTCACATACAACGGGTGTAAGACAGATTTACACATGCATAAACACTTAGGTTAACTTGACGATCCTAGCATGTACGGACATGGCCTCGGAACACAAGAGACCGAAAGGTCGAACATGAGTCATGTGGAAGATACGATCAACATGGAGATGTTCACCGATGATGACTAGTCTATCTCACGTGATGATCGGACACCGCCTAGTTGACTCGGATCATGTATCACTTAGATGACTAGAGGGATGTCTAATCTGAGTGAGAGTTCATTAAATAATTTGATTAGATGAACTTAATTATCATGAACTTAGTCTAAAAACCTTTGCAAAAATGTCTTGAAGATCAAATGGTCAACGCTCATGTCAACCTCAACTTCAACGCGTTCCTAGAGAAAACCAAGCTGAAAGATGATGGCAGCAACTATACGGACTGGGTCCGGAACCTGAGGATCATCCTCATAGCTGCCAAGAAAGCATATGTCCTAGAAGGACCGCTAGGTGAAGCACCCATCCTAGAGAACCAAGACGTTATGAATGCTTGGCAGTCACGTGCTGATGATTACTCCCTCGTTCAGTGCGGCATGCTTTACAGCTTAGAATCGGGGCTCCAAAAGCGTTTTGAGCAACACGGAGCATATGAGATGTTCGAGGAGCTGAAAATGGTTTTCCAAGCTCATGCCCGGGTCGAGAGATATGAAGTCTCCGACAAGTTCTATAGTTGTAAGATGGAGGAAAATAGTTCTGTCAGTGAGCACATACTCAAAATGTCTGGATTGCACAACCGCTTGTCCTAGCTGGACATTAACCTCCCGGACGAGGCGGCCATTGACAGAATCCTTCAGTCGCTCCCACCTAGCTACAAGAGCTTTGTGATGAACTACAATATGCAGGGGATGGTGAAAACTATTCCCGAAGTATTTTCAATGCTGAAGTCAGCGGAGGTGGAAATCAAAAAGGAACATCAAGTGTTGATGGTCAATAAAACCACTAAGTTCAAGAAAGGCAAGGGTAAGAAGAACTTCAAGAAGGACGGCAAGGAAGTTGCCGTGCCCGGTAAGCCAGTTGCCGGGAAGAAGCCAAAGAATGGACCCAAGCCTGAGACTAAGTGCTTTTATTGCAAAGGGAAGGGTCACAGGAAGCGGAACTGCCCCAAATACTTAGCGGACAAGAAGGCCGGCAACACTAAAGGTATATGTGATATACATGTAATTGATGTGTACCTTACCAATACTCGTGGTAGCTCCTGGGTATTTGATACTGGTGCGGTTGCTCATATTTGTAACTCAAAGCAGGAGCTGCGGAATAAGCGGAGACTGGCGAAGGACGAGGTGACGATGCGCGTCGGGAATGGTTCCAAGGTCGATGTGATCGCCGTCGGCATGCTACCTCTACATTTACCTACAGGATTAGTTTTAAACCTCAATAATTGTTATTTAGTGCCAGCTTTGAGCATGAATATTGTATCTGGATCTCGTTTAATACGAGATGGCTACTCATTTAAATCCAAGAATAATGGTTGTTCTATTTATATGAGAGATATGTTTTATGGTCATGCCGCGTTGGTCAATGGTTTATTCTTGATGAATCTCGAACGTGATGTTACACATATTCATAGTGTGAATACCAAAAGATGTAAGGTTGATAATGATAGTCCCACATACTTGTGGCACTGCTGCCTTGGTCACATTGGTGTCAAGCGCATGAAGAAGCTCCATGCTGATGGACTTTTAGAGTCTCTCGATTATGAATCATTTGACACATGCGAACCATGCCTCATGGGCAAAATGACCAAGACTCCGTTCTCCGGAACAATGGAGCGAGCAACCAACTTATTGGAAATCATACATACAGATGTGTGCGGTCCGATGAGCGTTGAGGCTCGTGGAGGCTATCGTTATGTTCTCACTCTCACTGATGACTTAAGTAGATATGGGTATGTCTACTTGATGAAACACAAGTTTGAGACCTTTGAAAAGTTCAAGGAATTTCAGAATGAGGTAGAGAATCAACATGACCGAAAAATAAAGTTCTTATGATCAGATCGTGGAGGAGAATATTTAAGTCACGAATTTGGTACGCACTTAAGGAAATGTGGAATCGTTTCACAACTCACGCCGCCTGGAACACCTCAGCGTAACAGTGTGTCCGAACGTCGTAATCGCACTCTATTGGATATGGTGCGATCTATGATGTCACTCACTGATTTACCGCTATCATTTTGGGGATACGCTCTAGAGACAGCTACATTCACTTTAAATAGGGCACCGTCTAAATCCGTTGAGACGACACCGTATGAATTATGGTTTGGGAAGAAACCTAAGTTGTCGTTTCTAAAAGTTTGGGGATGTGATGCTTATGTCAAGAAACTTCAACCTGAAAAGCTCGAACCCAAGTCAGAAAAATGCGTCTTCATAGGATACCCTAAGGAAACCATTGGGTATACCTTCTACCTTAGATCCGAAGGCAAGATCTTTGTTGCCAAGAATGGGTCCTTTCTGGAGAAAGAGTTTCTCTCGAAAGGAGTAAGTGGGAGGAAAGTAGAACTCGATGAAGTACTACCTCTTGAACCGTAAAGTAGTGCAGCTCAGGAAAATGTTCCTGTGGTGCCTACACTGACTGGAGAGGAAATTAATGATGATGATCAAGGTACTTCGGATCAAGTTGCTACTGAACTTCGTAGGTCCACAAGGACACGTTCCACACCAGAGTGGTATGGCAACCCTGTCCTGGAAATCATGTTGTTAGACAACGATGAACCTTCGAACTATGAAGAAGCGATGGCGGGCCCAGATTCCAACAAATGGCTTGAAGCCATGCAATCCGAGATAGAATCCATGTATGAAAACAAAGTATGGACTTTGACAGACTTGCCCGATGATCGGCGAGCAATATAAAACAAATGGATCTTTAAGAAGAAGACGGACGCGGATGGTAATGTTACCATCTATAAAGCTCGACTTGTCGCTAAGGGTTATCGGCAAGTTCAAGGGGTTGACTACGATGAGACTTTCTCTCCCGTAGCGAAGCTGAAGTCCATCCGAATCATGTTAGAAATTGTCGCATACTATGATTATGAGATATGGCAGATGGACGTCAAAACGGCATTCCTTAACGGCTATCTTAAGGAAGAACTGTATATGATGCAGCCGGAAGGTTTTGTCGATCCTGAGAATGCTAACAAGGTATGCAAGCTCCAGCGATCCATTTATGGGCTGGTGCAAGCATCTCGGAGTTGGAACATTCGCTTTGATGAGATGATCAAAGCGTTTGGTTTATGCAGACTTATGGAGAAGCCTGGGTTTACAAGAAAGTGAGTGGGAGCTCTGTAGCATTTCTCATATTAAATGTAGATGACATACTTTTGATGGGAAATGATATAGAACTTTTGGACAGCATTAAGGCCTACTTGAATAAGTGTTTTTCAATGAAGGGCCTTGGAGAAGCTGCTTACATATTAGGCATCAAGATCTATAGGGATAGATCGAGATGCCTCATAGGTCTTTCACAAAGACATACCTTGATAAGATATTGAAGAAGTTCAATATGGATCAGTCCAAGAAAGGCTTCTTGCCTGTATTGCAAGGTGTGAGATTGAGCTCGGCTCAATGTCCAACCACGGCAGAAGATATAGAAGAGATGAGTGTCATCCCCTATGCCTCAGCCATAGGGTCTATTATGTATGCCATGCTGTGTACCAGACCTGATGTAAACCTTGCCGTAAGTTTGGTAGGAAGGTACCAAAGTAATCCCGGCAAGGAACACTGGACAGTGGTCAAGAATATCCTGAAGTACCTGAAAAGGACAAAGGACATGTTTCTCGTTTATGGAGGTGACGAAGAGCTCGTTGTAAAGGGTTACGTCGACGCTAGCTTCGACACAGATCTGGATGACTCTAAGTCACAAACCGGATACGTGTATATTTTGAATGGAGGGGCAGTAAGCTGGTGCAGTTGCAACCAGAGCGTCATGGCGGGATCTACATGTGAAGCAGAGTACATGGCAGCCTCGGAGGCAGCGCATGAAGCAATCTGGATGAAGGAGTTCATCACCGACCTAGGAGTCATACCCAATGCGTCGGGGCCAATCACCCTCTTCTGTGACAACACTGGAGCTATTGCCCTTGCCAAGGAGCCCAGGTTTCACAAGAAGACCAGGCACATCAAGCGTCGCTTCAACTCCATTCGTGCAAATGTTCAAGATGGAGACATAGATATTTGCAAAGTGCATACGGATCTGAATGTCACAAATCCGTTGACTAAACCTATTTCGCGAGCAAAACATGATCAACACCAGAACTCTATGGGTGTTCGATTGATCACAATGTAACTAGATTATTGACTCTAGTGCAAGTGGGAGACTATTGGAAATATGCCCTAGAGGCAATAATAAAATGATTATTATTATATTTCCTTGTTCATGATAATTGTCTATTATTCATGCTATAATTGTGTTATCCGGAAATCGTAATACATGTGTGAATAAATAGACCACAACATGTCCCTAGTGAGCCTCTAGTTAACTAGCTCATTGATCAACTGATAGTCATGGTTTCCTGACTATGGACATTGGATGTCGTTGATAACGGGATCATATCATTAGGAGAATGATGTGATGGACAAGACCCAATCCTAAGCATAGCACAAGATCGTGTAGTTCGTTTGCTAGAGCTTTTCCAATGTCAAGTATCTTAGACCATGAGATCGTGTAACTCCCGGATACCGTAGGAGTGCTTTGGGTGTACCAAACATCACAACGTAACTGGGTGACTATAAAGGTATACTACAGGTATCCCCGAAAGTGGATTTTGGGTTGACACGGATCGAGACTGGGATTTGTCACTCCGTATGATGGAGAGGTATCTCTGGGCCCACTCGGTAATGCATCATCATAATGAGCTCAAAGTGACCCAGTGTTTGGTCACAGGATCATGCATTACGGTACGAGTAAAGTGACTTGCCGGTAACGAGATTGAACGAGGTATTGGGATACCGACGATCAAATCTCGGGCAAGTAACGTACCGATTGATAAAGGGAATTGTATACGGGGTTACTTGAATCCTCGACATCGTGGTTCATCCGATGAGATCATCGAGGAGCATGTGGGAGCCAACATGGGTATCCATATCCCGATGTTGGTTATTTACCGGAGAGTCATCTCGGTCATGTCTGCGTGTCTCCCGAACCCGTAGGGTCTACACACTTAAGGTTCGGTGACGCTAGGGTTGTAGAGATATTAGTATGCAGTAACCCGGAAGTTGTTCAGAGTCCCGGATGAGATCCCGGACGTCATGAGGAGTTCCGGAATGTTCCGGAGGTGAAGAATTATATATAGGAAGTCCAGTTTTGGCCATCGGGAAAGTTTCGGGGTCACCGGTATTGTACCAGGACCACCAGAAGGGTCCCGGGGGTCCACCGGGTGTGGCCACCTATCCTGGAGGGCCCCATGGGCTGACGTGGGGAGGGAACCAGCCCTTGGTGGGCTGGTGCGCCCCCCCCCCTTGGACCCCCCTGCGCCTAGGGTTGGAAACCCTAGGGGTGGGGGCGCCTCCACTTGGCTTGGGGGCAAGCCACCCCCTTGCCCCCCCCCTTGGAGATTGGATCTCCTAGGGCCGGCGCCCCCCCTAGGGGCCTTATATAAAGAGGGGGGAGGGAGGGCTGCGAACCCATGCTCCTGGCGCCTCCCTCTCCCTCTGCAACACCTCTCCCTCTCGTAGAGCTTGGCGAAGCCCTGCCGAGATCGCTGCTGCATCCACCACCATGCCGTCGTGCTGCTGGATCTCCATCAACCTCTCCTTCCCCCTTGCTGGATCAAGAAGGAGAAGACATCTTTCCAACCGTACGTGTGTTGAACGCGGAGGTGCTGTCCATTCAACACTAGGATCATCGGTGATTTGGATCACGACGAGTACGACTCCCTCAACCCCGTTCTCTTGAACGCTTCCGCTCACGATCTACAAGGGTATGTAGATGCACTCCTCTCTCTCGTTGCTAGATGAACTCCATAGATTGATCTTGGTGAAGCGTAGAAAAATTTTATTTTCTGCAACGTTCCCCAACACTTTTGACGATGTCCGGGAGCCTGGCCGTTGAATGAAGGTTCGATTGAAAAAGGTCGTTCTGTGCTTCTACTGCTAAGGCGGAGGTGTGCTCTTCAGTATGGAGGGAGCATTCAGCCTTGCCATTAACTGTTACGATGCTGTATGGACCGGGCATCTTGAGCTTAAGATAAGCATAGTGTGGCACCGCGTTGAATCAAGCAAACACGATTCGTCCGAGCAGTGCGTGAAACTTGCTGCGAAAAGGGATGATATCAAAGATTAACTCTTCGTTGCGGGAATTATCCGGAGGTCTGAAGACTACTTCCAGAGTGATGGAGCCTGTACAGCGGGCCTCAACACCTGGTATGACACATTTAAAGGTGGTTTTAGTGGGCTTGATCTTCGAAGGATCGATACCCATCTTGGGCGTTGTATCCTGATAAAGTAGGTCCAGGCTGCTGCCTCCGTCCATAAGGACTCGTGTGAGGTGGAATCCGTCAATTACTGGGTCAAGGACCAGTGCGGCTGAACCACCTTGACGGATATTGGTCGGACCCTTGCGGTCAAAGGTTATCGAGCCGGACAACCATGGGTTGTATTTTGGGGCGACTAGCTCCATTGCGTAGACGTCCCTAAGTGCGCGCCTCCGCTCCCGTTTGGGAATATGGGTGGCGTGTATCATATTCACCGTTTTAATTTGCAGGGGAAACTTGTTTTGCCCTCCTGTGTTCGGTGGCCGGGACTCCTCGTCGTCATCATCGCTTTGCGACCCCTTTTCCTTGCTTTCGGCACTTGACTTTCCGGCCTGTTTGAAGACCCAACTTTCTCTGTTGGTATGATTGGCTGGTGTTCCTGGGGTGCCGTGAATTTGACATGGACGGTCGAGTATACGGTCTAGACTGGACGTGCCCGGACTGTTTCTTTTGAATTGTTTCTTCCTTTGACCGGTCTTAGAGCCGCTAAATGCGGCATTGATGGCCGTGTCGTTGGCGTTGTCGCCATTATTTTGACACTTGTGTTTGCTGTGTCGGGGCTTGCCGTTGTCATCTCTGGGTGCAAAAGTTCCAGGCTTGCTTGAGGTGCTGTTGCTACGAGCTAGCCAGCTGTCTTCGCCCGCACAGAAGCGGGTCATGAGTGCCGTAAGGGCTTCCATGGACTTCGGCTTCTCTTGGCCAAGGTGTCGGGCGAGCCACTCGTCACGGATGTTATGCTTAAAGGCCGCTAGGCTTCGGCATCCGGACAGTTGATGGTTTGGTTTTTTTTAGTTAAGAACCGAGCCCAGAATTTCCTGGCTGACTCTCCGAGCTATTGGGTTATATGACTTAAGTCATCAGCATCCGGTGGTCGTACATAAGTGCCCTGAAAGTTGTCAAGGAATGCATCTTCCAGGTTCTCCCAACTGCAAATGGAGTTTTCCGGCAGACTATTCAGCCAGTGCCTAGCTGGTCCCTTGAGTTTTAGTGGGAGATACTTGATGGCATGGTGATCATCGCCGCGAGCCATGTGAATGTGGAGAAGGAAATCTTCAATCCATACCGCGGGATCTGTTGTACCATCATATGGTTCGATGTTTACGGGTTTAAACCCTTCTGGGAATTCATGCTCCATTACTTCGTCAGTGAAGCATAGGTGGTGTGCAGCGCCTCTATGCCGGGTTACGTCGCGACGCGGTTCGGATGAATCTGGTCTGCTGTATTCGGCCTGGACGGATTTGTATTTAGTGTATCCGGCGTGGTGGACATCGTCGCGTGTTGGGGCATGCCCCCGCGGTCCGTAGATCGATCTTGGATGTCCCGCTTTGTTTTCCAATTTGTCTCGCAGGTCATGCGTGTAGCCCCGGGCCTTCGTGTTTCTATTTGTTCGGCGACAGGGTGTGGGCTGGTGTTCGGACTGATACGCCGCTTTGTCTCGGCCGCGCGGTGGTCGGTCAGCCGCGTCCTGCGCTGGTAGTATAGGCTCTAGTGCCTCGTCCTCGAATTGAGGTAGCAACCTGCGCCTCGGTTAACTTTTGCTTGGGCGCTTGAGTCCATATTCCTCGGCCGCCAGGACCTCAGTCCATCTATCAGTGAGCAGATCTTGATCAGATTGAAGCTGTTGTTGTTTTTTCTTCAGGCTCTTTGCAGTGGCTATAAGCCGGCGCTTGAAGTGCTCCTTCTCGACGGGATCCTTAGGCACGGTAAATTCTTCGTCGCCGAGGCTCACCTCGTCTTCGGAGAGGGGCATGTAATTGTCATCCTCCGAGTCTTCATTCATGTCCTGTTCATCGGGGCTAACTTGCCCGTCCTCCCGTCTGCCCTGTTCGAATCTTGGCTGGGTGGGATTGTTTTCGTCTTCGGCATCATCCGGAGTGCTATTATCTCTTGTGTCGGTATGTTTTTTCTACCCTAGCGTGGTTTAGAGAGGCACCACTGACGTCGGCGCTTCGGCTGTTTCTCAGGAGGATTATCCTCCGTTGCATCCTTTTGATCCTCGCCATTGTTTTCTTTGGGTGTGTCCATCATATATATGTCATACGATGAGGTGGCTGTCCAGCGCCCTGTGAGCGGTGGTTCATGTTCTTCTCCGGCATCGTCGTCCATACCGTCGATGTCTTTGGAGTCAAAATCAAGCTTGTTGGTTAAGTCTTCGATAGTGGCTATTAAGTGGGTGGTGGGTGGGTAATGAATTCCCTCATCGTCCGCTTCCCACTCAAGCCAGACATAGTTTGGCCAAGAGTCTCCTAGCAAGGATAGAGATTTTAATGAGTTTAGCACGTCGCCCAAGGGCGAGTGTTGAAAGATGTCCGTGGAGCTGAACTCCAAGATCGGCGCCCAGTCAGATCAGATGGGCGCGGATACGCGCGGTTCAGAGCTTATGACCAGAGACGAGTCCGAGGGTCCGATGACGTAGTCCTCATTAGAGGTTGAATCTGTGTTCGGCTCTACCTCCGTTGAGTGTGTGGCTTCCGTGGTGGGGTCAATCCTCCCGTCCTCGGATGGTACAATTTGCACTGGATCTAAGGCCAGGGCAGCTACAGGTGCGATCTCCTGAACACCGTCCGATGGGAGATCTAGGTCATGCTCACCGTGGATGTAGGGTGCACCTGTCATGGGCTCGAATCCGTCGAAGATCAAGTCTCCGCGGATGTCGGCAGTGTAGTTCAGGCTTCCAAACCTGACCTGTTGGCCAGGGGCGTAGCTGTTGATCTGCTCCAAATGGCCAAGTGAGTTGGCCCGCAGTGCGAAGCCGCCGAATACGAAGATCTGTCCGAGGAGGAAAATCTCACCCTGGACCGCGTCATTGTAGATGATTGAAGGAGCCATCAAGCCTTATGGTGATGATGCAGTGGAACTCTCAATGAAAGCACCAATGTCAGTGTCAAAACCGGTGGATCTCGGGTAGGGGGTCTCGAACTGTGCGTCTAATGCTAATGGTAACAGGAGGCGGGGGACATGATGTTTACCCAGGTTCGGGCCCTCTCTATGGAGGTAATACCCTACTTCCTGCTTGGTTGATCTTGATGGTATGAGTATTACAAGAGTTGATCTACCACGAGATCGTAGAGGTTAAACCCTAGAAGCTAGCCTATTATTATGATTGTTGTTCTTGTCCTACGGACTAAACCCTCCGGTTTATATAGACACCGGAGGGGGTTAGGGTTACATCAGGTCGGTTACAAAGAAGGGAATCTACATATCCAGATTGCCAAGCTTGCCTTCCACGGAAAGGATGGTCCCACCCGGACACGGGACGAAGTCTTCAATCTTGTATCTTCATAGTCCAACAGTCTGGCATAGGTATATAGTCCGGCTGTCCGAGGAACCCTAATCCAGGACTCCCTCACCCAAGCAGGAGTAATCCTATTTGTAAAAACTAATGATATCTTGCAAATTTTATCGGAAAAATGGTATCTCAAGAATTTTATCGGACTCCATTTTTGTATACAAGGCCACAAACCCATATTAGAGGTACCACGGCAAATATTAATGTCTTCTAAGTCAAGTTGCAAGCCACCTTGTTTCCTTGTTTGCCGTGTAAATTAATGTGTATTGTTCTCTTTCATGCACATTAAGCCAATGCTCACACTCCCGCATGCATGCAAGGCTAATTAATGTCCTCCTTTGCTAGTACTACGAGGCAAACACCATTAATATTGCATCAATTAGTGTTAGTGGCCTCGTATATCTGCAAATTGTAATTTTGATAGTGGCCTTGTATATAAAAATGGAGGGAGAAATATGAGAGATAAGGTGAGGAGGAGTGGGGCGTGGTGGTGACTGGTGGTCGGACTGGGTGGAGGCATGGGGATGGATGCCACATTATGTCTAGGTTTGTATCTCTCTCTCACACACACACGTAGGTGGGGGATGTGCATGAAGAGAAGAGATGCACGCACGGCGCACGTACTCCCATCTCTTTCCCAACCACACCCGCGCGGGTACATGGTGGAGCTCATTTCTGTATGAAAAGGCAGCCCACATGGTAATTTGACATGTGTACTGGTTGTCCACTTGATGGAGGGAGGATCGTCTACAACGGGTGAACAAACAAATTGTGACTTGACGAGTTATGTTAAAAAAGAGGCAAACCATGTGGGGCCTACCTTAGAGGAAAGGCTCTATACACTGGAGTACTTTTGATGTGTCCCATCAACTCGTAGAACGAGGAGAAGCTTGCTTAGTACTCCGTCTCCCCCGCCCGCGGGCGCGGTGGCTCGCGGGATGGGGTGAAGCTTGCTTACTAGTGTTGTATGCCTTACGCCCGCGCCCTCGCCCGCACGCGCGGTGTCTTGCAGGACGAGGAGAAAATTTTACTACTCCCTCTGTTTACTCCTCGTCCCTACCTTGGTTAGAGAGATTATCATATTGTTTGGAATATATATGTCCTTTAGTACTCCCTCCATTTACTTATACAAGTCCACTATAAAAAATACAGTTTGCATCTATACAAGGCCACAAATAGCAATCGAGACAAAAGTTACTACTCCCTTATTTCCAATTTAGGGCTCAATTTCAAAATCTCTCCAACCAAGGTAGACGGTGAGTGGTGAAATTAATTTCGTAGTTTGCACAAGTAATTAGTACGCTCGTTTTTCTCAAGAAGTTATGTTTACCGAGGCATTAATTAGAACGAATGCATGCATGACCACTAAATTTCCATGAACTTCTACATGCATTGGTGAGTTTTCTCTTGACACTGCTTGCATCGGGTGATTTAACGCACCTCGAAATCCAACATGTGATGGTACTACTACGAGTAGTAGAATTGATACTTATAAAACGGAAAAAAAATAGATGAGCCCTATAAACCCTAGTGGGTACGTACTCCGTAAAATCAGATTTTCCCAAAACTAAGTTACTCAACCTTTATTTTCTTGTTTCCCTTCCTGCCTCCTTGCCTCAAATAGACTATGCCAAACTCCCATGCCTGTCGCGCGGGAAAAGACCCGCCCTCGCCTTTTTTTAGTCCGGGTTTGTATCGATGGATCGCGCAAAGCAGCAAAAACCTAGCCGTGTCTTGTACTCCTCCGTCGACGCTCTCTTTCATGAATTCTATACATCCTCTCGCTGACATGTGGGACATATAGCAACCGAGTCGACGTGTCAAGCACCAAATAATAGTGCAGAACAGCAGGGGGATGCACCCCAGTCATACCGCCCCAGTAGTAGTAATGAGCAATGAGACGCCAAATCACAATGTCGCACCTTCCCAGACGGACGAAGCAACCATTATTTCACACTTCGATTCGCCATCATCTCAAACCACGTAATATTGCTTCTGCCTCAAGAGGGACACGCGCATCGCCTTGGTACATCATGACACATGGGACCGCATGACAGGCCATGCTCCCCCGCCCATCGCTCGGTAAAATCACCTCATTTTTACTACTTCCTCCATATCGGTTTACATGGCATGCACGTCGTTCTAGGTTGAGAATTTAACTGGCTATATATGTGATGAACAATATATGTTTAGAAACTACATCTGCTTAAGAATCCAATGATATACTTTTTGTGACATAGTAACTCATATTTAGTTAGTCAAATGGACGACCTAGAACTACGTGCATGCCCTATAAACCGAGACGCCTCAAAAAAAACAAGACGGAGAGGGTAGTACAGTACGTATCTTTTTAGATCAATATAGTCGGGATTCACCAAGGAGCAAAACCAAGTGGTAGGCTGCTCCTGTCGTGTTGGCGTAGCAACTCAAGCAGGGTCAGTCCGCACATGAAATGGCGACACACTTAACATGACCCCTTTGGCCGACATGTGGCTCATCCATCGTATTGTTCGACGTGTGATGCACCAAATTATAGTTCTGAGCAGCGGTTTGAATTGGAGGCACCCCGGTCGTAGCGCCGCGGTAGTAGAAAATGAGCGATGAGGGGTCAAATCACAAAGCCCCACCTTTCCCGCATTAAGCTGGACGGACGAAGCAACCATCATTCCACTCTACGGTGCAAGAGCATAAAGAAAAGAGAAAACCAATGATGTGTGCGGCATCTACCTAGGGCACCCTAGGGTAGGGGTCTCCACTACAAATCCTTTTTTTGAAAGCGCCTCCACTACAAATCGGCTTCTCCCTTGTCCTTTTGAAGAAAACCGATGATGCGTGCGACGGTAGGGTTTGTAGGAGTACTACGGCGTGCGGGGCCACATCATAGTAAACGGGAGAGGGATTGAGTTCGAGTCGGCGCCTTAAATATATGTGGGCCGCTTAGTTTTACGGGAATGAGGCAGCATTTTGGGTTCGTAGGTTCGACCGAAAGGCAATGATGCATGGGCCCTGCATTTTGATATACCCGCGGCTGCATGAAATTTGCTACTATACTCAAAACTAGTAAGGTACACATGCATTGAACGCATGAGATTTGGAAACCAAATTATGAATAAATACATACTATAGCGTGTAAAGCTTTGAGTTATATATGCATGATGTAGATGTCCGTTTAGTTCTTATAGTTCATCTCATTCAAAATCAATTAGTTTTATAAAAAAGTTAAGATTCATGGGGTTCTGCATTGTAAAGCATAAAGTAAAAAACAAATACTGGCAATTCATTTAGAAAAAAAATGGGCAATTATGATACGAAAGATTCTAGAACAAAGGAGAAGTGCTTGTGTTTTGAGGTTTGTGCATTATGCTTAAGTTCAACCATGGAGTCTTCTAAATTGTACATGTGGCAAAATCTGGTGGAATGTTGATGATATCCAACGGCTAGTAGTGCTCAGATTTGCCATCTCTGCACTGTCGAATTAGCTTCATCTAGCAACCATCTTCCAAAGTTATCCGCACACTATATAGTTCTTGTGCCATAGTTGCATGTCTTGGAAAAAAGCTACTAGTGGGTTGTACTAGCTATTTAGGAATATTGATGTATACATGGAAGTTGTAGGGAAAGAGATGACATGGAGTATCTCAATTCCTATGAGTAGGGTTTGGAAAAGAGATGTCATTTGGTTCACATCATAGGAACTTTTCTATTGAATCTAGAGATGACATGTATCTCAATTCCTATGAGGAGGGATTAGAAAAGAGATGTCATTTGGTTCATATCATAGGAACTTTTCTATTGAATATACGCTAATGTTTATTTTCCTTTGAAATTATGGGAGTATAGGAATCCATTCATATGAACCAAGTGGCTCTAAATCTATAAAAATGATATCATGTTTATTTCCTTTGAAATGTGGAGTATATGAATCTATTCCTATGAACCAATTGGCTCTAAAGGAAAAAATCCTATAAAAATCATATCATATAGAGTTCCTATGTTATTCCTCCACACCAAAGGATGGTTGAAATTGCTGCACGTGATACGATAGTCTTTCTTTGTAGACTCCTCCCCCATATTTATAGTTACCTCTCGAAGATGAATGAAATGATATATACTGGGTATTCTATATGTGCAATTTTGTACATGAAAACTCGGTAAAAGTTTGCGAGGTTCGAATTTTCAATAAAGCTATATGCACTGCATTTTGGAACAGAGGGAGCATAGGGCAGTTGCTAACACTCACGTGGAAGATTTGTGTCTTGGAGGAGAGGTTGTTCTGTTAAATGACATGGCAAAATTGACACTATCGGATGCCAATCTAACGGTTCTTACGGCGTTCGTCGGGAAAAGGCTTGTGGCGAACGTTTGTCGGATAATGATTTACGGATACATGCATTGCATTGATACGTGCCCCCCCCCTCTCTCACGCACACACGCACCCTCATGAGTCATGACTCTCCCGAGTCCTGTCGCACCCACCGTCTATCTGCAGGTAGACATCACACACATATGTGCTCTTCACACCCTACCCTCAGAACTTCTAAAAAACAAAAGACGCCGCGCACATTTTATTTTAGCTCACACTTCACACACTTATACTATTACTCTTGTGGTGAACATTCTTTGGGCATAGTATAGTGTACTCTCATGAAGAGAAGCGGTGCACGCACGCACTAGTTCTCTCGCACCCACTCGCGGGTACACGTAGGAGTACATTTTTTTGAAGCTGGTACAACAAAATCACTCCGCTATATATATAAGCAGGAGCCTTAGCGCTTGCTTTACTAGGGTTCCTCTCTTTCACTCCCTCATGCTCTCTAGATCTAAGCAAGACGTAGGTGGCCACACTCTCTCTCTGCTCACGGCTGGTCACAAATCCGGTCGGACAACCTCGACCGGGGAAGGGGTGTAGGTGCATCGTTCACGCTGTCGTCAGCGGCGAGGGAGGAGACCAACAGCTGCCGCGCATCTCGATCGGTAGCCATGTCGTTCTCTCCAAGAGAGCGCCGGCTTGGGAGGGCCTCCGACCCCTTCTTCCTCCATGCGGTATTGTGGCCAAGATGCGGCCTCCCGACGCCTTCTTTGCCACATGCCGACGACCCTCAGGTATATATTCCTTCGAAACCTTCCTTGATCTACTGCCACAGCTCCCCACTTGGCTTTGTGTGGATATTTTTATACTTTCGTCCAATGTTCCAAAGCCACCTAGACTTTTACTATTATTAGAGGTAAAGCTAGTTCATACAGTCGACTCTAAGAGTTGGTTCAAATAGGGAAGAAAGAGGGAAAGTTGTATCATGGATCTAGGACTTGGTTCTAAGAAGAAACGGAGGAAAGTAATAGATATTGGCTACCCAACCGGTCTCTTGGTTGAAAAGGTGAAGAAAGCATGGTGGATGGCGAAGGGTGGGGGGAAGTGGACCTTCTATTGGTTGAAAAAGGAAAGAAAGTGACGGGTGTTGGGGGACAATGCAAATGAGAATGGCAGGTCTAGATTTCGTGTGCTAACATAGGAAAATATCGCCGAGGAGATAAAAAATGGGACAAATGCAAACATGTTGCCTGAGTGTTTGCCGCTCTCGGCAACCACATCTGCCTCACCACTTTATGCCCCTGTTGTCCCTACGCCCATATCGCTACCGTTACTGTAAAATCACATGAAGCATTAAGCAATGCCACCTAATGTCACTATAAGTAATGGTCTAGTGCCGTTGATAAATTGAAGCAATGCCACCACCATTTTATGAAGTGCTTCTGTCTTGCTTTATTTCCCATGAATTATGTTTTTGCAGTTACACTTAAATCTCACACCGCTAACATTGCTTCATCACAGTGGAACTGCATAAATTTGATTGCACATTTACTGACCATGTGCTACTCTCATGACAGTAATACTAATGCTATTGTTCTGCATGTTAATCTAGTGGCAGTGTTGATGTGATGCTACTTACTTAAGGGCACTTTCATACTATCAATCTAGTGCCAATTAGAACACAATGGATGTTGTTGTTAATCATACGCCACTGCAAATATCTGTCACTGTTTAAATAACTGTATTTCGTATTTGCGCAAACAGGGATGTCTGTCTCCATATAGTTTCTTATCTGCGCAATCAAAAGTACACACCTCAGTTTTAGTACAGCTGCACAAAATAAGATGTCTATTCCTAGCTGTCGTCCTCTAACCACCAGTGTTCCAAGTATTCCTACATTGGTACTAACTAGGTAGAATGACCAATGCAATCTAAAAGAAGCTGATTCAAACGTTTTACTTCCCGATTGCAGTGCAGGGACGAGCGAAAACAACGGCATCCTAGTCCGGAATGCACTTTCTACCAGTTCATCCATGGACCGAGGGCTAGCTAGCATGGCTACACAATGGTTTTTTGGACAGGTGCGCGGACAAGAGGCATTGTGGTCTGCTTATTTCTGCAAATAGCAGTGCTTAAATTTAGTGGAATGCACAAGAATTTTAGCTGGTCAGTACACTACATGGTTCAATTCAACATTCCAGCTAAGAACACAACTATAATTGGTTATTCTGGAATGAGAGAACCTAACCCTGGATGGTGGCAACAAGAAAAACCAGAGTGAACTCCAGGAAATTTAAGCCTGCCGGGAGGCCCTTTGCTCAGAGAAGCCTTGCTTGTTTTTTCCTGATTTGTAAACCTTCTCACAACTTTGTCTTTTGTTGTGAACTAGTATATGTTTGTTATGTTCTATGAATCATTGAGATGTATGAAATTGCTTAACTTATGCTTTTCAAGTATTTTATGAAGTCGAGTTTAATGTGAGTGTTCCACATGAATGCTGGACTAGCGTGTGAACGTTTGGAATTTACATTGTGGCCTCAGTTAACTGCATGAGTGAAATGATGGTTGCTTCGTCCGTCAAACTTAGACTACGGGGAGGTGGGGTTTTGTGATACGATGGCTCGTTATTGTCGCCTATGACCGGGGTGACTCTCCGCCTGCATACTGCCTTCTAATTTGGTGGATGGCATTTGGGCCAGCGTGCTGCATGGCCCTCATGTCGATGAACAAAAGTATAATGGCATCGAGTAGAGGGAGACGTTTCGATGACGTAGGAGGAGCCAGAAGCGGTAGTGTATCCACTGTACTAGTAGTAATTGTTTTTCTGGCTAGCTGTAGAGTGTCTCCACTGTACTAGTAGTAATTGTTTCTCTGGGCCCAGGACAAAACAGCCCATCTACCCTAGTAAATAGTAAAATCAATTCAAAAGCCCATGTATTTACTTAATGAGAGGCGCTACCCACACCTAGCACACCGCCCCCCAAAAAAACATGGGTGCTCTTCTTCCTCCTCACTCCCACCCACCTCACGTCATCTCGCTCCACTCGTACCCCCAAATTCCTCACCTCACTCCTACAGAAAACCCCAGCTCCCCTTCTTCCTCACTACTACAGAAAAACCCCAGCTCCCCTTCTTCTTCACTCACACTACAACTAGGCTCATCATTCGTTACTCTGCTCAAATCCATGAGCGTGATGCGACTCCCTCAAGGAAAATGGAGTTGGCTTGCCCCAGCGCCAAGAAGATGAGGCTCCCGCCAGCAGCGACGCCTGTTGTAGATCCCGCACCCGGCAGCACGGGGAGAAGCGGTGACCCCGCCCCCACCGGATCCCAGGAACCCGTAGAATCTTGGGTGGACCGCATCAGCGATCTCCCGGATGCCGTCCTTGGGGAGATCATATTGCTTATCCCCACCAAGGATTGCTGCCGCACCCAAGTCCTCTCATTTCCGTGGCGCCCTTTATGGCGCGTCGTGCCCATTAATCTCGACTGTCGTCAGCTATCTCTCTTCAATAATTTTGAAATCCCCAGAGCCAACATATCCTCACACCAGGGCTCCGTTCAAAACCTCTGCATCCCGTCATGCTACCTGAGCAAGCATACCATGCCCTGCACGATGGACGCCTGGCTGAAATCCCCTGAATTCACAGAACTACAGCTGCTTGAGTTATACTATTCCCCTGAAAATCACCTACCACATACCGAATGCCATGTACTTGTGCCCTCAGCACCGATGTCCATCTCGCGGTTTTCCTCCTCTCTCCACACCGCCACCTTTGCGTTGTGCTACCTACCAGACAATCTGGTACTAAACATTCGACTCCCATTTCTCAAGAAACTTTCACTTGTGCGGGTTCGTATATCGGAGGCCTCATTGCACAACATCATCCACTCCAGTTGCCCTGCCCTGGAGTGCTTGGTGCTTGTTTTCATAGTCAGAATCGGTTTTCTCCAAATAAAGTCGCCTAACCTTGTAAGAATTGGAATTTCTTTTGATGGAAGGCAGCTCATCATCCAAGATGCCCCTTCACTTCAAAGGTTGATCCTTGATTCTAGTTATTTGCCGTTGCAAATAATCGTCCTCTCTGCACCTAAACTGGAGACCTTGGGTGTAATACATGATCTCTGTGCTCATTTCAATATGGTGTTTGGCTCCACAGTTCTTCAGGTACTTTATATTATCATCTACACTTGTAACCATAAGCTGCATTTTAAATTTCTACGCATAATTTATATATCATCTTGGAGTACACATTTTGTACTAATATTATGTTCTATGCTTAATGAAGAGTTTCTCCATGGATGGCCTATCAATGGTGCTGGATTCTGTCAAGATCTTATATATCCAAATGAATAGTTTTGATCTGAACAAGATTATTGGCTTGCTGCAATGCTTCCCATGTCTGGAGAAGTTGTATATAAAGGTGATAATTTCACGCACATTGGAAGCCTGCATATAGTGTACTAGAATTAACCGTTCAGCTGTTGCTCTTTCGACACTCTTTTTTTAGACCTTAACTGTTTTCCATCTTCATGTCTATTTAGGCAACATGACGGGGTAAGAAAGTTATAACCAATCGGTGGGTTCGTAAGCACCGGGATTTTCTCACTTCTCATGAGATTCGATTGAAGACAATAACACTAGAACGATATGTAGCCAACCGTGCAAACACTAGATTTGTCACATTCTTCCTGCTGAATGTGAGGTTACTATTGTCCATCAGGCTTAAGTTTATCAGCGGCACGGTTTTGACGGATTGGTATGTCGATGAGCAAAAAAGGAGTTTTTGGTGGGCAAAAGAGCTTCTGAACGTGTCGGGCTTCTATTTACAACATATTGTGGTCATAATCCAGTAAATTTTACGACCCAGGATGTTCATTCTAAGGACCTGGCCGATCCACTTGACTGTGTCTGCCGAAAACAGTGCTGGAGTTAGATGTTGTTGCCCTTTTCAACCTGGGTTTTCTGTAAACCTGATGAACAATTACCCTCGTGCTTTTGTACAGTTTGTAATCTAGACTTAGATGTTCTTGCCCTTTTCAACTCGGCTGTGACTATCATATTTTCAAATGGCTTGCCATTCATTTAATTTAGAGTGAAATATTGTAACAAATCCCAACCAAGGGAAATAACATCACTCTCGTCGGCTGCTTGAGCTCACTATGCATTATAGAACCCAAGTGATTAGCCCCCACCAGCACCCACAAACTTATTTCGAACTATCACATCAAATGGGCTATAAATTTTCATAGGAAAAGCTGCATGACCATGACAGATTTGGATTCTGACATTTGGGACCCATGAGGAAATAGCCTATCCAAGGTGGTGTTGACTTACTAGCCAGTCAACAAATGATTCTGCCTACCAGCCGTTGGATTGACATCCAACATCTGTCGTGTATCTTCTATCTCTTGTCTTCTTCTTCCTCCAGCCGCCCAAACCAAACCACCCTGTCGGCCCCGCCTGCTCCCACCTCCCATGGCTGGTTGTGCCTCCGCCACCCTACCGTACCCTCCAATGTTAGCCAGTCCCTCCCTCTATTCCCCCACACGTCCTGTTATTCTCCGGCGACGTCAGCCGCAACACGCACCCGCACCCGAACCAGTCAACCCTCGTACTCCCCTCCGCCTGCGACTGGACCAGCGCATCTTCCACGGCTCCTGTTCATTTCATCTGAGGCCTCGCCATCGTCCTCCGCCTTGGTTCGCTCGCCGTGCGTGGTGTGCCGCCCTATTGCGTTGTCAACATCGTCAACAACCAAGAGGAACAAGGAGATGACTGTATGTGGAGAGGATGACAGTAGGGACCCACCAGCGTCATGGCAGTATGCAAGCAAGTGTCTCATTATTACAAGCCCAAAAAAAATGGTTCCTCCTAATGGTTGGACATCTGGGGCTCACGTCATTGTCAGCATAGTCAATAAATGAGAGAATTACACTATGAGTGGCTGACACTAGTGACCCAGCAGGTCGTGCGGGTTTTTTTGAGGAACAAGCAGTTGTTATTTATACTAGTTTTAGCGACGGATCAGGGTAATAACGGGGCTGTGCGGGGGCTGTGGCTCGTGTAGCTAGGGTTTTATTTATGTTTACCACATCATGAGCCCAGTTGTGTTTTTTCTTGCTGAAAATGGCTAGCCTAGTTGTATATTTTTAAAGAAATACCCAAACGAGGCCTACTTGCTTTATCAGCCATGTTGGGCTGCAAATCTTTCAAGACGAGGAGAGTTTCATTCGGTTTGCCCAGAAATGGGATGTACATTTTAAAACACATCAAACCGGGAATTAGTTTCAATTTTTTTTCATTACAAGATTTTAAATTCCATTGATTTTTATGCGTGGACAATTATTTGGATTTTATACTTATATAAATTATTTTTTCAAAATAGTTTGAATGTGAATCGATATTTCGGGATTAAAAATAGTTAACCGCACCGAAATATGCAAATTTTCGTATAATTTTTAATCGTGGACACAATATGGGGTGTAATGCTAACAAAAATAAGATGGGTGTCGGTGTCAAAACCGGCGGATCTCGGGTAGGGGGTCCTGAACTGTGCGTCTAGGCGGATGGTAACAGGAGACAAGGGACACGATGTTTTTACCCAGGTTCGGGCCCTCTCGATGGAGGTAAAACCCTACTCCTGCTTGATTAATATTGATGATATGGGTAGTACAAGAGTGGATCTACCATGAGATCAGAGAGGTTAAACCCTAGAAGCTAGCCTATGGTATGATTGTTGTTCGTCCTACGGACTAAAACTATCCGGTTTATATAGACACCGAAGAGGGCTAGGGTTACACAGAGTTGGTTACAATGGGAGGAGATCTTCATATCGAATCGCCAAGCTTGCCTTCCATGCCAAGGAAAGTCCTATCCGGACACGGGAAGAAGTCTTCAATCTTGTATCTTCATAGTCCGGGAGTCCGACCAAAGGTCCAGTCCGGCCATCCGGACACCCCCTAATCCAGGACTCCCTCAATGGGCTCCAAAAAAATTCTTAAGAATTAGCAAATGGGTTGTACATTATTAAAATAATGGTAGATGGGTTGTATGTTGTTTTCCACAGATTTGAGGCTGACTTGTGCGCCTACTACAGGTTGACGCACACGCAACATCGTGTCAACTTAGTCAACACACGAGAGAAGTGACTGTTGGATGTCCATCCAACGGCCGTCATGCTTCTTCAATCTCTGCTCTTCCTGCTCCAGCCGCTCAAAAAAGCACCGGCAGGACTGCCTGCTCCCTCCTCCTGTGGTCGGCTATGCTGCCGCGCAGGCCTCACCGCCCCATCGTACTCCCATCGCTGGCCTATCCATCCCTCTACTCACCCACACCTGCTGTTATTCTCCGGCGACGGCAGACGAACTAGTAAACCCCCGTACTCCCCTCCGTGTGGGAAACAACTGCCGAGTCTTCCCTGGCTCCGTGTCGTTCCCTTCCTAGGTCCCGCCATCGTCCACCGCCCTGGTGCTCTCGGCGCGGTCTGGTCAACATAGTCAATGAACGACATCCATCGGAAATGGATTGTACGTGGAGAGGCTGACAGCTAGGTCCACGGCCACATGCAAGGAAATGCCTCCTTACTACACACAAAATAATGATTCCTCCACCTGATGGCTAGGACCCACCAGAAGGGCCTCTATATTTCGCGAAAAAAACATTCCCGCCACTGACAAGTCGGACCCACCAGCTATATCTTTGCACGCAAGGAAGTGCCTTCTTATTACGCACAAAAAAATGAATACCCCCCTGCTAGCTCAGACCCACCATAGTGGGAGGCTGACTTGTGGGCCTACTAAGTTGACAGGGACGGAGGGCTTTGTCAACTTAGTCAATATGAATGATTCTAGCTCCAGTGACCGTATGATGTCCATCCAACGGTCATAGTGCTTCTTCAACCTCTGGTCTTCTTGCTCCAGCCGCCCAAACTAGCACCGATCGTGTCGCGTGCTCCTGCCTCCCGTGGCCGGCTGTGATGCCGCGGAGGCCTCACCCACATCCCCTATTATTCTGCGATGACAGAAGCCTCACACCGTAGCCGAACCAGTGAACCCTCGTACTCCTCTCCGCGTGGGCTTCCACTGTCGCATCTTCCCCGGCTCCATGTCTTCCCCTTCCTAGGCCTCACCATCGTCCACCGCCCTGGTGCTCTCGGCGTGGTGTGGTTAATGTGGTCAAGGAATGACTTCCATCGGAAGAGTACTGTATGTTGAGAGGCTGATAGCTGGGTCCACAACAGCTGCAAGGAAGTGCCTCCTTATTACGCGGAAAATAATGATTCCTCCACCTGACAGTAGGGACCCACCGGACGGGCCTCCATATTTTGCAAAAAAAATGTTTCCCCCATGATTGCTGGGACCTACCAGCTACATCTTCGCATGCAAGGAAGTGCATCCATATTACGGGGAAAAAATGATTCGCCCCCTGACTACTGGGATCCACCAGGTACATCTTCGCACGCAAGGAAGTGCCTGACAGTTGGGACCCACCTGGTCGAAGCGTACATAGCATTGTCATTCTGGTCGCGAACATGTACATACATACTAGTCAATGTAGAGGCGTGCACGTGTTGTAGTAGAGGCGCGCACGTAGCATATACACGTACGTACAACGGCCAGGGTGCAAGAAAGTAAATACGACCACGTACATACATACGAGCGGGGTCTCGAACACCTACTCGTGCATATGTACGGCCAGGGCTCATGTACATGGCTGGGTCAGAACGGAGAAACGCGTCGTCGTCGTGTTCATGGGGAGGCAACGGAATGTGTCGTGTTCATCGGGAGGCAACAGAATGTGTGGGAGACAACCGTCTTGGACCGAACAGCCGATGGAAACGAGGCCTGGCGTATCACAGAACAGAGGAAACGGCCTTGTGTTCGACCGGCCACGGTCGAAATGGGATCCTTTTCATCGGGAGGGGTTTGGCATACCGCAAAACAGAGAAAACGGACTTCTGTTGGACCTCCTACGGTCGAAACGAGGTCCTGTTGATCGGGCGGGGTGTGGAGTACCACAAAACGGAGGAAACGAACTTGTGTTGGAGCGCTACGGTCGAAATGGGGGTCCTGTTCATCGGAAGGGGTGTGGCGTACTGCAAAACGGGACGCCATGGGATACTATTCATCTCCATCGTCAACCTCCTCCAGCTTCCATGGGCCACTGGTCACCCCGGGCATAAAAACAAAAGACCGAAAATCGAACCCGAAAAGACCGAGATCGAACCCGAAAGGACCGAACTAGAAAAGACCGAATAAAAAATAGTCAGCACAAACAAAATACCGAAGTTATTATGGTCTGTTTGGTCCTGCTATCTTAAAGACCGAATAGCCCGTAAAGACCGAATTATAAAGCCCATACACAAGAGTTTACCAAAGGCCCATCCGGCCAGCCCAATTCAAGAGCGAATACACACACGAGGACGAGACCTCACGATTAGCTCCCGGAGCCGCTTCACTCCCGTTCCCCATTTTCTCCCACTATGAACCCTAGCCACCGCCACCCGCTGCTGTCACCATGGCCGCGCACCTTTATCGATGAAGATCGGCGCCCACTGCCTGAGCGGCGGCCCTGACTGGTGAAGAACGGCGCTCCGAGCGGCGGCCCTGACGGAGAAGATCGGCGCGCCGAGCGGCGGCCCTTACCGGAGAAGACCGGCGCCCCGAGTGGTGGCCCTGATCATTGAAGATCGGCGCCCCGAGCGGTGGCCTGAAGACTCGTGCCCCGCGCTGCCATCCTCAACCTCCTGTAGGTCGCCCCGCTATCTGTGACACTGCCATCCGCCACCACTGCTCCACCTCCCGACGACCAGTTCAACAGTTGCAGTTCGTCACTAGCACCCATCTTCTTCCATACTGTTCACCGGCTAGCCGCCTGCTGCCACTTTTGGTTCTCCGCATCGCAGCTGAAGGTGATCTACTTCATCTCTCTCTGTAAATTTGTGATTCCCATGCAAATAAGCCTGCTGCGGGCATTTTGTAGGCAACACATGTCCTTGCTCTATGTCGAATGTTAGCATTTGGAGAGATTAAGTAGAACTCTATACTAAGCTTAAATAGAGGAGAACAAATAGAATTTTGTAGCCATTTGGGTTGTTCTGCAGACATATTATTTGTTTTCTATTTATTTCTGCACTTCGGCTTGTGTCGTCCGTTCAACCTTGATAAACCAACACACTAAAATGGATCATTCAGAGTGCGGATTTGGGCTTGTGTCGTCGGTTTAACTAGAGGAGAACAACTAGTAGGAGTAGATAATTCATATGTACACAGTAATGCAATTGTGCTTGTTTCCTGAAACTAGATATATACATGGTGTATATCATTTTGGTAGTTGGTAAGAGATACACAAAGATATATACTAGATATTATATGCATTTATTTATGTTGTGATTTGCTCGTGTTAATGTTGTTTGACAGACCAATGTCCTCTTTTTTTGTAGATGCTTTCTATACTGGAATTTGAACATGATGAGGAGCTGAATGACAAAGACGGTGATGGTGTTTGCTGCTTGTCCTTTTGCTGTCAAATATAAATGAGTATCCCTACATGAATCTTGTTGCTGGTGAAGTGGTGATTATATATAGTCCTGATTTTATATTTTAAGATTTTCATGTGGTGTACTGTACTCCGTGCATATTGCATATAGTGTTACTTGTTTGAACTTTTCTTATGTACACATGCGCCTACATACAACCTTTGTTGCCTCTGTACACACACACCTTTGTACACACATATACCTCTGTACTCTATGTAGTTTATATTTGTATATAACTGTATTGAAAGTAACATAAATAATTTGGTCTGTTTGGTCGGGACCGAAGACCGAATAGTAAAGACCGAAGACCGAATAGTGAATAACTGAAAAGACCGAAATTATTTTGGTATTCAATTATAGAAGACCGAATTTTTGAAAGACCGAAAAGACCGAACCGAACAAACCGAAAAGTCCGAATGCCCGGGCTGAGCTACTAGTCATCCACCATCGACCTCCTCCAGCCACCACCTACGATTGTTCATCCACAGGCTCCTGTTCATCCAGCCTCCACCGCGCGCTACTCTACCGGCTACTGTTCAACCAGCCCTCCACCGGCTATTGTTTAACCTTCCCTCCACGGGGTCCTGTTCATCCAGCCCTCCATGGGGTCATGTTCATCCACACCCAACCGGCTCGATCGATTGGGGTCCTGTTCATCCAGCGGCAACACCACGGGGTCCTGTTCATCCAACCCCCACTGGGAAATGTTCATCCAACCCCCCAGCAACGCTCACTATTCATCTAGAGGCAGCATCGATCGGCTTCAGTTAGCAGCAGTAGCGAAGGAATCGCTCGATCGCTCGGGTTCAGTAACGCGTAGCCTGCAGTGCAATCGCTCGGGTTCAGTTAGGCGACGCCTCACTCGGGTTCAGTTAGAGCCCAATGTCTCACACCCACGCGCGTACGTCTACGAGAGAAACGCGCATCGCTTGGCCCCCGACCCCCCACCGTAACCGGCAACTCCATGATATTATCCTCGTCCTCGCTTCTACCGTGGTTTTTTCTATCATGGACGGCCCAAAGAATGTCATGCAGCTACGTCTCCGGCCCGCCTAGGACGAAAAGCCTATTTTCTGTCATGATTTTTTGTGATAGAAGTAGGAGCCCACCACATCTATGATGATACCGGGTTTTGTCACAATTATCGTCATAGAAGTGTCATAAGTATGACAGGAAAAAATTTGTTTGGCCCAAAATGTCACGGATGTGTCTTTTTTTGTAGTGATATTCCGTCCATTCTCTTGCCCATTTGCGTTCAATCCGCTGAATGTGCACCTTCCGCTGATTTTTGTTCTCCTTGCCATGCTTGGCTTCATCAAGAGTACATTCTTCTTCATATATTTCATCAGGGAATTCGAAGGCAGTGTTTGTCTCAGGCCTCTTTCCTCCCTTCTGAGGATGCTTCCCATTAGCCATTTTCTTCATCTGAGGATTCTGAACAATAGAAGTCTCTGAAGAGGTATGCAGTTTTTCTTCGAGGAATGCTACAAATGAGTTAAGTTGATGAGAACCTAGTGATTCAGCAGCAGACATGTGTACCTATGAATAGAGTATAGGTGCGAAGAATTTGGAGAGGTCATATGCGTTCTCAGAATTTTGTTTTTAAAAGGAATCAAGTTTGAGGAATTTGACCAGTGGAGTCTTGAGGAATTTCACTAAGAGTTCTTGTCTTAGGTTATAGAGTTGTATAGATTGGAAATCCACACAATTGAGGAATATTGAAGAAAAACACATCGTAGGGAAACAAATCAAGAACAGAAGCAACTTTGGTGTTTAGGGATATGGAAGTTGAAGAATAAACACCTTTTGAAGATTTTGTGCAAATCATCAGAATCAACAAGGGTAGTAAATGTAAATTTTATTTACCCTTGACGAAGAACACGACGAACTGATAGGTGAGCTATAGACGTTCGTCCGTTAAGATCTTCCACGCCCTAACTTGGCGGATGAAGACAGCTACGGCGGCGGCAGAGGTGAAGATTTTTGTGGTCGGCGTGAGTACGACGTCGACGAGGTCGAGGCAGCGAAGCTCTTCCTCACCGGCGATGATGGAATGTAGCAGCGGCGCTAGGTCAGAGAGCTCGAGCGAGGGAGAGAGATCGAGCAGAGTAAATGAGCTCAGAGAAAGGGGAGGGGTATTTATAGCCGAAGTGAAAAACCGCTCGTCCGAGGAAATTGGACGAACGTGCCGTGACCCTTGCTATCCTAACGACATGTGTCACCCATGTACTGAGAGGTGGAGATCATGGGTGAATAGATTAATCCTGTCGTGGGATGCGGAAGGATTTGAGCGACAAAAGCCAAAAAATTAGATATGAAAATTTTAATGATTCGATCGCAAATTCTTCAACTGTCAAGGACACTTTTGAAGATTCTGAATGGGTTTCAAATAGAACGCAGATGAAGAATTTGTGAATAGACTGGGTTGAGTTTAGCATAGAGGGGGAAAGGGTCCGATCACATTCACTTAGATGAAAAAGCAGCTTGAAGAATTAGCAATAAGTGAATGTTGTAGAGGACATGAAAAA
>NC_041385.1:136050559-136061753 GCF_002162155.2 Triticum dicoccoides
ATGAAGAACATTGTCAGAAAGACTGAGGAAATTGCAAGGTTGAGAATTTGAAATTTTAAGAAATTGCTAAAAAAACTCAAATTGAATATTTTCAACATTGGTTGGTGGCGTAACCCACCACATAAGAATGATGATTTCAGACACCGCGTACAATTGTCGTAGGGTTCTGAGAATCAAATTATTCGTTAATTTCTTCACACTTAGAGGGTTAGTCTTCATTGATTGAAGAAAAATGTTACTTCGTGTGTTGCACATCTAAGTCATCAATTTTGCATAAGTGTTAGGATGTGTGTCCTTTTTCAAAGAACATTCGAAGATTCTAAGATATTTAGCTCACACCGCAACTTGCTAAATCTCTTCTCATCCAAGGGCTTTATGAAGATATTTGCCAGCTAATCTTCAGTATTCATGTGGTCGATGGAGATGTCGCCCTTCAACACATGGTCACAAAGAAAATGATGATGAATCTGGATGTACTTTGTCTTCGAGTGTTGAATTGGACTATGAGCAATCTTGATAGCACTCTCATTGTCGCAGTGGAGTGGCACATTCTTCACATTAATGCCATAGTCCTTGAGGGTTTGCTTCATCCATAATAATTGAGCACAACAAGAACCAGCAGCTATGTACTCAGCTTCAGCAGTAGAGAGTGATACACAGTTCTGCTTCTTCAAGGACCAACATACCAAGGATCGTCCAAGGAAATGACGTGTGCCTGATCTTGACTTGCGATCCACCCGATCACCAACATAGTCAGAGTCAGAATATCCAATGAGATCAAAAGCCGAGCCCTTGGGATACCATAATCTAAGTGTTGGAGTGTGAGCTAGATATCGAAGAATATGCTTCACAACCTTATGGTGTGATTCCTTTGGTGTAGCTTGAAATCGGGCACACATGCAAACACTAAGCATAATATCCAACCTAGATGCACATAGATACAATAAAGAGCCAATCAAGGAGCGGTATACCTTTTGATCGAAGTCTTTTCCATTTTCATCGGTGCATAGATGGTCATCTGTGAGCATAGGGATTTTGGCGCCTTTGCAATCTTGCATGCCGAATTTCCTCAACACATCCTTGAGGTATTTCTCCTGGGATATGAATATGCCATTGTGTTGTTGACTAATTTTAAGACCTAAGAAGAATTTCAACTCTCCCATCATAGACATTTGATATTCCTCACTCATCATATAGGCAAATTCGTCACTGTAACGTTGGTTAGTATAGCCAAAGATAATATCATCAACATATATTTGGCACACGAACAATTCATCATCATATGTTTTGGTGAAAAGAGTTTGATCGAGTGAACCAGGTTTGAAGCCTTTCTTCATGAGGAATCCCTTCAATGTATCACCACGCCCGAGGAGCTTTCTTGAGACCATAGAGGGCCTTGTTGAGTCTGAAGACGTGGTCTGAAAGTTTCGGATCCTCAAAACTTGGTGGTTGAGCAACATATACTTCTTCCTCAAGCTTACCATTGAGGAATGCACTTTTCACATCCATTTGATGTAAGATGATATTACGATGGTTAGCATAAGCAAGCAATATGTGAATAGCCTCAATTCTAGCAATAGGTGCAAAAGTTACAACGAAATCAATTCATTCAACTTGTGTGTAGCCTTGAGCTACAAGACGAGCCTTATTCCTCACCTCAAGACCATTTTCATCTTTCTTGTTGTGGTAGATCCATTTGGTGTCGATGATATTGTGCTTGCATGGGTCTAGTCGCTTGACAAGGTCCCACACATTATTGAGCTCGAATTGATGCAATTCATCTTGCATAGCTTGAATCCACTGAGGCTCCATAAATGCTTAATCAACTTTGGTGGGCTCTGTGATAGAGATAAATGCAAAATATCCACAAAATTTAGACAAATGTGAAGCTTTTGAGCATGTGAGAGGACCTGGTGCATTGATGTTGTTGATGATTTTCTCAATCTGCACTTCATTTGCAAAGCAAAGATGAGCAGGTTGACGACTTTAATTTGGCACAACATTTTCTTCAGGGCCATTTTCTTCAGTAGCACCATCATGATTTTCTTCATGTTGGAATGACTTCTTCAGCAGATTCTTTGGCAGGAATGACATCCTTAGTAGCCTTGAACTTGAAGGATTCCTCAGGTGACATTTCATCTAGCACATGAGGTAGGTTCTCTCTTTGCAAGCCATTAGTTTCATCAAACCGCACATCTACAGTTTCAACAACCTTGTGATGATAGGTGTTGAAGACTCTGTAGGTGTGCGAGTCCTTTCCGTAACCGAGCATAAAACCCTCATGTGCTTTTGGTGCAAATTTAGAATTGTGATGAGGATCTCTAATCCAACATTTAGCATCGAAGACTTTGAAATAACTTACATTGGGTTTCTTATCAGTGAGGAGTTCATATGAGGTCTTTTTGAAGAATTTGTGAACATATACCCTGTTGATGATGTGGCATGCAGTATCAATAGCATCAGGCCAGAAACGAGGTGGAGTCTTGTATTCATCAAGCATAGTACGAGCCATCTCAACAAGAGTCATATTCTTGCGCTCCACGACGACATTCTGTTGAGGAGTATAAGGGGCAGATAACTCGTGAGTAATACCAAGTTCATCAAGATAGTCATCAAGACCAGTATTCTTGAACTCACTCCCATTATCACTCCTGATATGCTTGATCTTCACACTGAAGTGCATAGATGCTCTTGAGGAAAATCGTTTGAAGACTTCCTGCACTTCAGTTTTGTAGGTGATGATATGCACCCATGTGTAACGAGAATAATCATCAACAATGACAAAGCCATATAAAGATGCAGCATTAGTGAATGTGGCATAATGAGTAGGGCCAAAGAGATCCATGTCAAGTAATTCAAAGGGACGAGAAGTGGTCATGATAGTCTTCGAGGGATGCTTGGCTCTGGTGATCTTTCCAGCCTCACAAGCCCCCAAAAGATGATCTGATACGTCTCCATCGTATCTACAATTTTTGATGTATTCATGCCATGTTTATAATATTTTTACATTATTTTGGTATGATTTGGTTAGAACTAACCCAGACTGACGCTTTTTTCAGCTGAACTACCATGGTGTTGTTTTTGTGCAGAAATAAAAGTTCTAGGAATGCGCTGAAAATCAATGGAGAATATTTTTGGAAAATATAAAAGTACTGGAACAAAAAGTTAGCGGAGAGGAGTCTCGAGGGCACCACGAGGGTGGAGGGCGCTCCTTGCCTCGTGGACTCCCTGTGGGGCCCCCTGACGTGAAACTGACGCCAACCCCTCTTATAAATCCCCAAACTTCTAGAACAAAACCTAGATCAGGAGTTCCACCACCGCAAGCCTCTGTAGCCACCAAAAACCAATCGGGGCCCTATTTAGGCACCCTGCCGGAGGGGGAATCCATCACCGGTGGCCATCTTCATCATCTCGGAGCTCTCCATGACAAGGAGGGAGTAGTTCACCCTCGGGGCTGAGGGTATGTACCAGTAGCTATGTGTTTGATCTCTCTCTCTCTCTCTCTCTCTCTCTCTCTCTCTCTCTCTCTCTCTCTCTCTCTCTCTCGTGTTCTTGATATGGCACGATCTTGATGCATCGCAAGCTTTGCTATTATAGTTGGATCTTATGATGTTTCTCCCCCTCTACCTCTTGTAATGGATTGAGTTTTCCCTTTGAAGTTATCTTATCAGATTGAGTCTTTAAGGATTTGAGAACACTTGATGTATGTCTTGCGCGGGATACCCGTGGTGAAAATGGGGTATTCTATTGATTCACTTGATGTATGTTTTGGTGATCAACTTGCGGGTTCCGTGACCTTGGGAATCTATGCATAGGGGTTGGCACACGTTTCCGTCTTGACTCTCTGGTAGAAACTTTGGGGCACCCTTTGAAGTTCTTTGTGTTGGTTGAATAGATGAATATAAGATTGTGTGATGCATATCGTATAATCATACCCGCAGATACTTGAGCTGACATTGGAGTATCTAGGTGACATTAGGGTTTTGGTTGATTTGTGTCTTAAGATGTTATTTTACTACAAACTCTAGGGTTGTTTGTGACACTTATAGGAATAGCCCAATGGATTGATCAAAAAGAATAACTTTGAGGTGGTTTCATACCCTACAATAATCTCTTCATTTGTTCTATGCTATTAGTGACTTTGGAGTGACTCTTTCTTGCATGTTGAGGGATTGTTATATAATCTAATTATGTTATTATTTTTGAGAGAACTTGCACTAGTGAACCCTAGGCCTTGTTTCGAAGCATTGCAATACCGTCTTCGCTCACTTTTGTTATGTGCTACCTTGCTGTTTTTATAATTTTAGATTACAAAAACCTATATCTACCATCCATATTTCACTTGTATCACCATCTCTTCGCCAAACTAGTGCACCTATACAAGTTACCATCGTATTGGGTGTGTTGGGGACACAAGAGTCTCTTTGTTATTTGGTTGCAGGGTTGTTTGAGAGAGACCATATTCATCCTATGCCTCCCACGGATAGATAAATGTTAGGTCATCCACTTGAGGGAAATTTGCTACTATCCTACAAACCTCTACACTTGGAGGCATAAACAACGTCTACAAGAAGAAGGTGGTGTAGTAGAGATCAAGCTCTTTTCTGGCGCCGTTGCCGGGGAGGTTAGTGATTGAAGGTATATCTTTAGATCTTGCAGTCAAATCTTTTAGTTTCTTGTTTTATCAGTAGTTTAGTCTATGAAAGAAAACAACAAAAAAATGGAATTGAGGTTACCTCATATGCTTCATCTTTTAAATGTCTTTCGTGAAAATGGTGGAAAGGAAAATTGTGCAAAAGTGTTAGAAGAAGAATGCATGAAAATGTTTGGCACTAAATATTTGAATGATGAGCATGATTGCAATGTTGTTAGTATGAATTCTTTGAATATCCATGATGCTAATGATTTGCAAAGCTACAAGCTTGGGGATGCTATGTTTGATGAATATGATATTTTTAGTCCCCCAAGTTTTGATGAGCAAATTTATTGTGATGATAGCATGCCTCCTATTTATGATGATTATATTGATGAAAGTGGGTCTGGAAGAGTGTCAACTCTAGGTAATGTTCCCACTATTTTGGAGGGTGTTGAATCTTATCGTAATAATTACGAAACTGGATTTGGAGAGGTCATGACTTTATTTAGTGATGAATCCACTATTTTGGAAGAGGTTCCAATTCATAATGAGAACAAAGTTGCTATCTATGATGATTATTGTGATGACATGTATGCTATAAAGAATAATTATAACCATGAAACTTGTCATCATGATTTTAATTTTCAATTGGATTATGCCTCACATGATAGTTATTGCATTGAATTTGCTCCCACTATTCCGAATGAGAAGAATTTTGCTTATGTGGAGAGTAGTAAATTTTCTATGCTTGTAGATCATGAAAAGAATGCTTTATGTGATAGTTATATTGTTGAATTCATTCATTATGCTACTGAAAATTATTATGAGGGAGGAATATATGCTTGTAGGAATTGCAATAATATCAAGTTTCCTCTCTATGTGCTTAAAATCTTGAAGCTATGCCTGTTTTGCTTTCCTATGATAGTTGATTATTGTTCCCATAAATTGTTTTCTCACAAAATCCCTATGCATAGGAAGTGGGTTAGACTTAAATGTGCTAGTAATATTCTTCATGATGCTCCCATTATGTTTCAATTCTTATCTTTTGGGTGAGCATCATTGAAATCATCATGCCTAGCTAAAAAGGCATTAAAGAAAAGCACTTGTTGGGAGACAACCCAATATTTACCCCTACTGTTCTTGTGTGTTCACATGATTATTCTACTTTAGTAATCATGTTTTATAGCTTTTGTTTCAATAAAGTGCCAAGTAAGACCTTTGGGATAGCTTACGGTGATAGTTGTGTTGATACAGCTGAAAATCAGAAACTTTTGCACTCAGTAAATTAGTTTTGATAATTCACAGAAACGTGATTTTGGTCTGATTCGTTTTTCTATGGATTGGTAAACAAATTGCTCAGATTCTCTTAATTTGGATGGATTTTTGGAGTTACAGAAGTATTCAGGAGTTACATATTAGTACAGATTGTTCTGTTTTTGACAGATTCTGTTTTCTATGTGTTGTTTGCTTATTTTGATGAATCTATGAGTAGTATCGGACGGTATGAACCATAGAGAAGTTGTAATACAGTATATATTACACCAATATTAATTTATAATGAGTTCACAACAGTATCTAAGTGGTGATTTTATTTTCTTATACTAACGGAGCTTATGAGTTTTCTGTTGAGTTTTGTGTTGTGAAGTTTTCAAGTTTTGGGTAAAGATTCGATGGACTACGGAATAAGGACTAGCAAGAGCCTAAGCTTGGGGATGCTCAAGGCACCCCAAGGTAATATTCAAGGACAACCAAGATCCTAAGCTTGGGTATGCCCCGGATGGCATCCCCTCTTTCGTCTTCGTTCATCGGTAACTTTACTTGGAGCTATATTTTTATTCACCACATGATATGTGTTTTGCTTGGAGCGCCATTTTGTTTCATTAGGTTTTGCTTGCTGTTTGAATAAAATATTAAAATCTGAAATTCTTAAATTTTATAGAGTCTTCACATAGTTGCATAATTATTCGACTACTCATTGATCTTCACTTATATCTTTCGGAGTAGTTTGTCATTTGCTCTAGTGCTTCACTTATATCTTTTTAGAGCACGACGGTGGTTTTATTTTGAAGAAATTGATGAACTCTCATGCTTCACTTATATTATTTTGAGAGTCTTAAACATCATGGTAATTTTCTTTGGTTCTGAATTTAGTCTAAATATGATAGGCATCCAAGAGGGATATAATAAAGACTTTATATAAAGTGCATTGAATACTATGAGAAGTTTGATTCTTTATGATTGTTTTGAGATATGAAGATGGTGATATTAGAGTCATGCTAGTGGAGTAGTTGTGAATTTGAGAGATACTTGTGTTAAAGTTTGTGATTCCTGTAGCATGCACATATGGTGAACCGTTATGTGATGAAGTCGGAGCATGATTGTCACGCCCAATATGCGACCCTATCCAAAAGGAACTCGAAGGTCCCACCAAGGATAGACCCGCATATTGAAACGCTTTTGCAAGGTGGATATCATTACATCAACATTACATAATAGATGGGGATACATACATAAGGCATAGAATGCCACATGAATACAACATCACAATACATAAGAGCATCATCCGACTACGGATGAATCACAAACAGAAACTCAAATGACATCCACCCTGCTAGCCCAGGCTGCCGACCTGGAACCTATCCCCTGATCGAAGAAGAAGCAGAAGAAGAACTCAATGCAAGCAAGCATCGCTCTCGCTCATGATCATCGCATAACCTGTACCTGCAACTGTTGTTGTGGTAATCTGTGAGCCACGAGGACTCAGCAATCCCATTATCATGGGTATCAAGACTAGCAAAGCTTAAAGGGAAAGGAAGGGGTAAAGTGGTGAGGCTGCAGCAGCGACTAAGCATGATATGGTGGCTAACATACGCAAATAAGAGCGAGAAGAGAGCAAAAGGAACGGTCGTCAACTAGCAATGATCAAGAAGTGATCCTGAACTCCTACTTACGTCAAACATAACCCAGAAACCGTGTTCACTTCCCGGACTCCGCTGAGAAGATACCATCACGGCTACACACGCGGTTGATGCATTTTAATTCGGATCTGGTGTCAAGTTATCTACAACCGGACATTAACAAATTCCCATCTGCCTATAACCGCAGGCACGGCTTTCGAAAGATTATACCCTGCAGGGGTGTCCCAACTTAGCCCATGACAAGCTCTCGCGATCAACGAAGGAATAGACCTTCTCCCAGGAAGGCCCGATCAGACTCGGAATCCCGGTTTACAAGACATTTCGACAATGGTAAAACAAGACCAGCAAGACCGCCCGATGCGCCGACAATCCCGATAGGAGCTGCACATATCTCGTTCTCAGGGCAACACCGGATAAGCGAAGCGTACAGGAACCGACGAATCCAAGTTGCCAAGGAAATGGTCCCGCACGGTGCTCTAGTTTGGACCAACACTTAGACAAGCACTGGCCCGGGGGGCTATAATAAAGATGACCCTCGAGAGAGCGACTCCCAAGGGAAAAGTAGGTGGTGGTGAGGCAAATGGTAAAACCAAGGTTGGGCCTTGCTGGAGGAGTTTTATTCAAAGCGAACTGTCAAGGGGGTCCCATAAATCACCCGGCCGCGTAAGGAACGCAAAATCCGAGAACATAACACCGGCATGACGGAAACTAGGGCGGCAAGAGTGGAACAAAACACCAGGTATAAGGCCGAGCCTTCCAGCCTTTACCAAGTATATAGATGCATTAATAATATAAGAGATATTGTGATATCCCAACCAAAATCCTGTTCACCATGGAGCAATCTTCAACTTCACCTGCAACTAGCAACGCTATAAGAGGGGCTGAGCAAAAGCGGTAACATAGCCAAACAACGGTTTGCATAGGAAAGGTGTCAAAGGTTAGAGGTTCATGGCAATTTGGGATGGCTTGATAAACAGGTAATAGGTAGTGCATCAAAGCGATAGAACGAAGAAACTAGCATAGCAATGATAGTAGTGAGATCCAGGGTAGCGGTCATCTTGCCTGAAATCCCACAAGGAAGAAGAACAAGTCCATGAAGAAGACGAACGGATGAAGCCACGAAGACGAACCAAGCGAAGACGAACGAATCCTCACGATCACAACGAAACAGGAACTATCGAAAAGAAGCACACAACATAGTAAACACACCACACATGAACAAGGCATAATGCACAACAAGCATGATGCATGACAAATCTAGATGAGACTACTCATGGCAAGAGATGATACAAACAAAAGCAACACATCAAGGCAGGTTTAAATGAGGCCGGGAACAACATATAACAATTCCGGTATGTCCTCATATGCAAGTTTCGAAATTGGTCCAGATCTGAACAAACCTTATGTTCAAATTGTTAAACATCAAGTTAAAATGCACAACGATGATCTACACGAGATTCTAGTCAAGTTACATATAAAGTTCATTAGATTCGGAGCTACGGCCTAGAAGATATGAGCAAAACAAGTTAAACATGGCATTGATGCAAAATGCACCCAAACATCAAGCAAACACTCCAAAACAAGGATGCAACATGATAGTATGAAGCTACATGCAATTCTAAGCAAGTTTCATATAGAGCACACTCAAAATGGAGCAACGGTTCAAACACATACACCCCATACAAGTTTAAAGGACAAACTGTCCAAAACAGCAACTAGGCATATTGCAAGCATCAAAACAATATGCTACAGGACCTCAACAAGAAAACAAAAGGCATGGGCATGATGTACAGGTAAAGCATTACAAAACATGAACACTGAGCTAACTCCAGAAATCACTAAAACATGCTCAAACACACATGGTAAGATTGCAAGTAATAACAGTTCAGACTTTGCAGAAAATAACATCACGATGCAATGTTCAGAGCTATCAAACAACATGTTACAGGAACTTATAATGGAAAACAAAGGCATGGCATGAATCTACTCAAAGCATAGACCACAAGTCCCTTACTGACCATAAGCCAAAAAGGAACAGAAAATATGATGGCACCCACGTAAACATAGCAAGTTATTATACCGATTCAAACATGGTAGAAACATAATTATGAAGGCATGTAAATGAGCTTATACCACTCACTACAGAGCAAAACATGGCATGGAAAGGCAACCAACAGTAAGAAGGCATGTTTGTGAAGCTAAGCATGGCAATAGCAAGGTCATAGGCTGCATGGAACACTAGCAAAACACATGGAAACAAGTGAACTTAATATTGACAGGCTGACAACAACATTATGAAGCAACTTTGGAGCAAGATATGAATAATCTACAGCAAGCTATAAATGCAACCAGGGGCATGTATGGTTAGAGGATGACATGTAGATCAAAACATATTTAGAGCACATCTCCAGATTATGCATAGAATGATTAGTAGGAGCAGGTTTACATTGCATCACGAAATAACAGATTCAGCCTAGCAAAACAGCAACATCATGTACCCTACTTAACAACCTCGATTCACTCACCACGAGTCATTGCATGACAAGATAAGCATAGCATCATCACGAAGACATGTTTTTGTAACAAACCAAGTCAAGAAAAAATCCATAGCATGCAAGGATCAACTATAGCATCCTTGGCCAAATTGAATAACATGTAAACAATCTGCCAGGAAACATTTTGAAGCAAACGTAGAGCACGAAAATCACATACTAGACTACTCCATAATTGCAACCAAGGGCATGAATGGATAGACAATAACCACATCTTCAAAACACACTTACCGAAGTATCTCAAAATATGCATGGATCTCTCTGTAGCATCATGTTTACATGGCACGAAAATAACAGCAGAGCAGGGACTAAAATCAGCAACATCACGATGCCTAGTTTGAATGCTTGTGCTAGTCACCACATTGATCACAAAAATACATGGTAAGCACCTCTGTAAATAAGACATAGCATAGTTCAAAACACATGAAGACATCAACCTCATAGGGTGCACACATCAATCATGGTAAAAATGACAAAAGAGCTCGTTCTGTTAACAGACAGCAGAAAACATCATGAAGCACTCTTATAACGATGATTCAGACATCTAGATGACCTCAAATGAATATGATGCAATGGAATGAAATGATGTACTCGTCAAAGCGAACAATTTTACATATTACACTCACCAAACAGAGCTACGTATGTAGAGATACGATGGCATGAACATGGCATGAAAATTACTGCAGGCACGGGGACTTGGGCATTTTTTTTACCTCCGGGAAAAGTCAACCCGGGACGAGGAGATCCCGGGACGGAGCAGATCCGGGACGGGGCACGCGCTGTTTGGATCACGGTGGTGGTGGATCTCGTCCACCTTCCGGATCTGACCGAAGCTCCGGCGAGGTGAACTCCGGCGAGCGGCACGGAGCGCGGAGGAGGCCGGAGGGAGGCGCAGTCGATGGAGGAGGCGCGCACCGACGTGGTGCAGGGCGCGGCGGGGCCGAAAGGCGACCGGCGGGGCGCTGTGCGGCGAGCGTCGCGCCATGGCGGGGCGGCGGCGGCCGGCACAGCTCCGGCGGAGCACGGGAGGCGGGGCGAGGCCGGCGGCAGCGCTCGGAGGCGGAGGAGCGCTCGGGTGCCCGGGCGCG
>NC_041385.1:136061763-136063169 GCF_002162155.2 Triticum dicoccoides
GATGCATGAGACAAACACATATGCAAAATGAAATGCACATGATGACATGGAAAAATGCAACACGCAAGCAAATGACATGGCAACGATGGTGAATAACTGGCAGACACCTGGCGCATCGGATCCGGGGTGTTACAACACTCCTCCACTAACAAGAGATCTCGTCCCGAGATCTTAGGACCGAGACGGGAGAGAAAAAGGGATGAGGTGAAACAAGAACCCAAGAGAAGAAGCCAAGAATCGAGAGCACTCGAGAAGAAGAGGGGAAGGACGAGAATCAAAATCTCACGAAACCAGATAGACTATGAAATCTCTCGTTCTAACCGGAGTGGTTAGGATGAGAAAAGAAAAGAATAAGACTGAAAGGATTTAGGCAGCACTCCGGCTGACAATGGAAGGAAAAGAACACGAACTTCACAAGATGGAATGACACTTGACGAGATGAACAACGCAAAGCCTCCGGTAGAATTGAAATAGAAATGAAAAGAACTTAGAAGGAAGGGTTGAACGAAGTTGTTGAGAGAATCAACAACGAAGAATAAGCTTGTTGTGGACTTATGGAAAACATCTCAGAAATTATGAGGTGATAACCAGCCGCACACGGAAATGATAGGATTGCTGAGGAGAACGAAGAAATGGAAAACTCCACTTCAAAAGAATACGAAGAATTAATTGCACTTCGAGATGCGAGAAGAAAAGATACTTGAGCTCCACCAACAAAATCTTGATGAACTCTTGAAGAAAACATTAAATCATGAAGAACCACCATGAAGAACTCCGGTAACAAAAGGATGATGAGATAGAATGAAGGAATAAG
The DNA here is from genome assembly GCF_002162155.2 of Triticum dicoccoides. Lineage (NCBI taxonomy): Eukaryota > Viridiplantae > Streptophyta > Magnoliopsida > Poales > Poaceae > Triticum > Triticum dicoccoides. The sequence continues at coordinate 136,062,578 of NC_041385.1, forward strand.
ATGAGCCTTGCGATGATTTAGATGGAGGTTCCGACGAAATGGCTGAGGAAATTGAACTCCGGAAAAGAAAAAGATGAAAGCACCTGGAACTAGAATTTATTCATCAAGAACAAATTCCGAAGGAAGGGATTAATCACTTTGATGAAATAAGAATAAGATTTATTGTATGCCTATCCTTCAGCAAATTAAATTGATGACAATCAATGGATTTTGCATATTACTTATTCTTCTTGAAAAGGATTGAGAAGTGGCATATCACAAACTTGAGAAGGTCTTCATGAACCACCGGTAGGATTGAAAGAAGGAATGGATTGAAATGATAATCAAAGAAAAAGAATCTAAAAGAACCACCGTAAGAATTCAAAAATGACTGATGAAAGAGAAAGAATCACCAGGAAGAATTAGAAGAACCAATAAGCTAGAGGGGATTTAGATGCACAAGAACGAAGAGATAACGAGCTGATTACTTGAACGAAGCACCGGGATAAATGGATAACGATAACTGGAATGATGGCCTCCGATGAAAAGAAACGGAAAGACAACTTCTGACAAACTCCGGATGGTTAAGAAAGAATATCTGACAAACTAAAAT
>NC_041385.1:136064747-136070100 GCF_002162155.2 Triticum dicoccoides
ATTTGAGATGGTAACACGAGGCTAGAACCACGAACCTTTGAGAGAACGGACAAGACTTAGAGGAAAACTCTTCTTCGTTCTTCAAATGTCGAGAGAAACAACACCAAAATAACTGAGGTACTCCGGGAGAATGAAAAGCGAAGGGGTTGAGCCAACAATGAAAAAGATTTGAAATCGATCTTGGAAAGGCATATGACTGATGAAATGCATACTTACGTCAAACTTCGGAAAAGGATTTGAGAATAACTCCGGGTGAATTAGAAGAGTCGGGTAAGATCCTGGAAAAAGACCTGTGGGTTAGGGCTCACTGAAGAGATAACACCGTTGAAAAGGATTGTTGAAGAGGTAGATGATGCACCGGAACAATTGAAATATTTGAAAGAGGTGACAACCTCAAATTAATTCGAACACAGACGAATCTCCTGAGATGTCTTGAACACTCCGGAAGGATAAACTGGCGAGAGACGAACGAGCAGGGGAAACACTTGAGCCGAGGGAAAAGAATACAATCAACACCGAAAAACATGAATTGAGTCCACCGAAAAGAAAAAGAGATGAAAAATGACGAACAAAACGAGAATTCACCGGTTGAAATAATTGAGGGAAGACTGAAGAGGCTTCGCACGAATGAAATTTATGGTCGAGAGAGAGTCATACTCCGGGAAGAAAAGGGGTGGGAGGGCGGGAAAACAAAGGCAACTTGGAAGGGGGAACCGACGAATATCTTGAAGAGAAAACACCGGTTGAAATCATTGAGGAGAGAGAGCAAAAACTTCGCACGAGTATGATGGATACTCGATTACGGACTCTGGTTTCCAGAAGAAGAAGGGGAGGGCGGGTGGGAAAAGAAAACAACTGAGGAATAACTCAAAGATGAAGAGAGTCGAGTCGACTTGACGAGAAATGCACCGGATGAAAAGAGCTGAGAACCAACGATCGGAAAACCAACTGCGTGAACCTAAAGAAAAAATTTGAAGGAGAAGAGGAGTAGTTCAAAACACCGACGTCAAGATTCCTTACCAGAGCGACGAAGGGGGCTGAGGAGTAAAAAGAATTCCTACTCTCCGATATAGCTAGACTCCGAAAACAGTTTTCTTCTAGACTCAACAACGGCCAAACTACACGATCAATCAAGGGGGGCTCATAGGGTCGGTCAAGGCTCTGATACCAACTTGTCACGCCCAATATGCGACCCTATCCAAAAGGAACTCGAAGGTCCCACCAAGGATAGACCCGCATATTGAAACGCTTTTGCAAGGTGGATATCATTACATCAACATTACATAATAGATGGGGATACATACATAAGGCATAGAATGCCACATGAATACAACATCACAATACATAAGAGCATCATCCGACTACGGATGAATCACAAACAGAAACTCAAATGACATCCACCCTACTAGCCCAGGCTGCCGACCTGGAACCTATCCCCTGATCGAAGAAGAAGCAGAAGAAGAACTCAACGCAAGCAAGCATCGCTCTCGCGTCATGATCATCGCATAACCTGTACCTGCAACTGTTGTTGTAGTAATCTATGAGCCACGAGGACTCAGCAATCCCATTACCATGGGTATCAAGACTAGCAAAGCTTAAAGGGAAATGAAGGGTTAAAGTGGTGAGGCTGCAGCAGCGACTAAGCATGATATGGTGGCTAACATACGCAAATAAGAGCGAGAAGAGAGCAAAAGGAACGGTCGTCAACTAGCAATGATCAAGAAGTGATCCTGAACTCCTACTTACGTCAAACATAACCCAGAAACCGTGTTCACTTCCCGGACTCCGCTGAGAAGATACCATCACGGCTACACACGCGGTTGATGCATTTTAATTCGGATCTGGTGTCAAGTTATCTACAACCGGACATTAACAAATTCCCATCTGCCTATAACCGCAGGCACGGCTTTCGAAAGATTATACCCTGCAGGGGTGTCCCAACTTAGCCCATGACAAGCTCTCGCGATCAACGAAGGAATAGACCTTCTCCCAGGAAGGCCCGATCAGACTCGGAATCCCGGTTTACAAGACATTTCGACAATGGTAAAACAAGACCAGCAAGACCGCCCGATGCGCCGACAATCCCGATAGGAGCTGCACATATCTCGTTCTCAGGGCAACACCGGATAAGCGAAGCGTACAGGAACCGACGAATCCAAGTTGCCAAGGAAATGGTCCCGCACGGTGCTCTAGTTTGGACCAACACTTAGACAAGCACTGGCCCGGGGGGCTATAATAAAGATGACCCTCGAGAGAGCGACTCCCAAGGGAAAAGTAGGTGGTGGTGAGGCAAATGGTAAAACCAAGGTTGGGCCTTGCTGGAGGAGTTTTATTCAAAGCGAACTGTCAAGGGGGTCCCATAAATCACCCGGCCGCGTAAGGAACGCAAAATCCGAGAACATAACACCGGCATGACGGAAACTAGGGCGGCAAGAGTGGAACAAAACACCAGGTATAAGGCCGAGCCTTCCAGCCTTTACCAAGTATATAGATGCATTAATAATATAAGAGATATTGTGATATCCCAACCAAAATCCTGTTCACCATGGAGCAATCTTCAACTTCACCTGCAACTAGCAACGCTATAAGAGGGGCTGAGCAAAAGCGGTAACATAGCCAAACAACGGTTTGCATAGGAAAGGTGTCAAAGGTTAGAGGTTCATGGCAATTTGGGATGGCTTGATAAACAGGTAATAGGTAGTGCATCAAAGCGATAGAACGAAGAAACTAGCATAGCAATGATAGTAGTGAGATCCAGGGTAGCGGTCATCTTGCCTGAAATCCCACAAGGAAGAAGAACAAGTCCATGAAGAAGACGAACGGATGAAGCCACGAAGACGAACCAAGCGAAGACGAACGAATCCTCACGATCACAACGAAACAGGAACTATCGAAAAGAAGCACACAACATAGTAAACACACCACACATGAACAAGGCATAATGCACAACAAGCATGATGCATGACAAATCTAGATGAGACTACTCATGGCAAGAGATGATACAAACAAAAGCAACACATCAAGGCAGGTTTAAATGAGGCCGGGAACAACATATAACAATTCCGGTATGTCCTCATATGCAAGTTTCGAAATTGGTCCAGATCTGAACAAACCTTATGTTCAAATTGTTAAACATCAAGTTAAAATGCACAACGATGATCTACACGAGATTCTAGTCAAGTTACATATAAAGTTCATTAGATTCGGAGCTACGGCCTAGAAGATATGAGCAAAACAAGTTAAACATGGCATTGATGCAAAATGCACCCAAACATCAAGCAAACACTCCAAAACAAGGATGCAACATGATAGTATGAAGCTACATGCAATTCTAAGCAAGTTTCATATAGAGCACACTCAAAATGGAGCAACGGTTCAAACACATACACCCCATACAAGTTTAAAGGACAAACTGTCCAAAACAGCAACTAGGCATATTGCAAGCATCAAAACAATATGCTACAGGACCTCAACAAGAAAACAAAAGGCATGGGCATGATGTACAGGTAAAGCATTACAAAACATGAACACTGAGCTAACTCCAGAAATCACTAAAACATGCTCAAACACACATGGTAAGATTGCAAGTAATAACAGTTCAGACTTTGCAGAAAATAACATCACGATGCAATGTTCAGAGCTATCAAACAACATGTTACAGGAACTTATAATGGAAAACAAAGGCATGGCATGAATCTACTCAAAGCATAGACCACAAGTCCCTTACTGACCATAAGCCAAAAAGGAACAGAAAATATGATGGCACCCACGTAAACATAGCAAGTTATTATACCGATTCAAACATGGTAGAAACATAATTATGAAGGCATGTAAATGAGCTTATACCACTCACTACAGAGCAAAACATGGCATGGAAAGGCAACCAACAGTAAGAAGGCATGTTTGTGAAGCTAAGCATGGCAATAGCAAGGTCATAGGCTGCATGGAACACTAGCAAAACACATGGAAACAAGTGAACTTAATATTGACAGGCTGACAACAACATTATGAAGCAACTTTGGAGCAAGATATGAATAATCTACAGCAAGCTATAAATGCAACCAGGGGCATGTATGGTTAGAGGATGACATGTAGATCAAAACATATTTAGAGCACATCTCCAGATTATGCATAGAATGATTAGTAGGAGCAGGTTTACATTGCATCACGAAATAACAGATTCAGCCTAGCAAAACAGCAACATCATGTACCCTACTTAACAACCTCGATTCACTCACCACGAGTCATTGCATGACAAGATAAGCATAGCATCATCACGAAGACATGTTTTTGTAACAAACCAAGTCAAGAAAAAATCCATAGCATGCAAGGATCAACTATAGCATCCTTGGCCAAATTGAATAACATGTAAACAATCTGCCAGGAAACATTTTGAAGCAAACGTAGAGCACGAAAATCACATACTAGACTACTCCATAATTGCAACCAAGGGCATGAATGGATAGACAATAACCACATCTTCAAAACACACTTACCGAAGTATCTCAAAATATGCATGGATCTCTCTGTAGCATCATGTTTACATGGCACGAAAATAACAGCAGAGCAGGGACTAAAATCAGCAACATCACGATGCCTAGTTTGAATGCTTGTGCTAGTCACCACATTGATCACAAAAATACATGGTAAGCACCTCTGTAAATAAGACATAGCATAGTTCAAAACACATGAAGACATCAACCTCATAGGGTGCACACATCAATCATGGTAAAAATGACAAAAGAGCTCGTTCTGTTAACAGACAGCAGAAAACATCATGAAGCACTCTTATAACGATGATTCAGACATCTAGATGACCTCAAATGAATATGATGCAATGGAATGAAATGATGTACTCGTCAAAGCGAACAATTTTACATATTACACTCACCAAACAGAGCTACGTATGTAGAGATACGATGGCATGAACATGGCATGAAAATTACTGCAGGCACGGGGACTTGGGCATTTTTTTTACCTCCGGGAAAAGTCAACCCGGGACGAGGAGATCCCGGGACGGAGCAGATCCGGGACGGGGCACGCGCTGTTTGGATCACGGTGGTGGTGGATCTCGTCCACCTTCCGGATCTGACCGAAGCTCCGGCGAGGTGAACTCCGGCGAGCGGCACGGAGCGCGGAGGAGGCCGGAGGGAGGCGCAGTCGATGGAGGAGGCGCGCACCGACGTGGTGCAGGGCGCGGCGGGGCCGAAAGGCGACCGGCGGGGCGCTGTGCGGCGAGCGTCGCGCCATGGCGGGGCGGCGGCGGCCGGCACAGCTCCGGCGGAGCACGGGAGGCGGGGCGAGGCCGGCGGCAGCGCTCGGAGGCGGAGGAGCGCTCGGGTGCCCGGGCGCG
>NC_041385.1:136070110-136070645 GCF_002162155.2 Triticum dicoccoides
GGCGGCGCAGGGCCGGCGGCGCAGGGACGGCGGCAGAGGACACGTGGCGCGAGGGGAGTGGCTGCGGCGGCCGGCGCGGACGTGTCCGGCGCGGGCGGACACGTTCGGCTGCGGGAGGAAGGGGAAAATTAGGGTTTCGGGGGGAAATAGATCCGAAAATGGAGAGGGGGAGACGTTTTTATAGGTAGAGGGAGCTAGGAGAGTCCAAATGAGGAGCGGTTTTCGGCCACGCGGTCGTGATCGAACGACTGAGAGCATGGAGGGGAGTTAGATGGGTTTTGGGCCACTTTGGAAGGGTGTTGGGCTGCAAAGAGAAGGAGGCTTTTACGGTTACCCGGTTAACCGTTGGAGTACCAAACGACCTCCAAATGGCACGAAACTTGACAGGCGGTCTACCGGTGCTATACCAAGGCCACTTGGCAAGCCTCGGGCCATTCCGAGAAAGTTTAACACCCACTCACAACGAGAGACGAAAGGGGAACGCCGGAGGGCATAGGAGTGCCGGATCGCGAAACGGACAACGGGGAAAAGGCTC
>NC_041385.1:136070853-136072259 GCF_002162155.2 Triticum dicoccoides
GATGCATGAGACAAACACATATGCAAAATGAAATGCACATGATGACATGGAAAAATGCAACACGCAAGCAAATGACATGGCAACGATGGTGAATAACTGGCAGACACCTGGCGCATCGGATCCGGGGTGTTACAACACTCCTCCACTAACAAGAGATCTCGTCCCGAGATCTTAGGACCGAGACGGGAGAGAAAAAGGGATGAGGTGAAACAAGAACCCAAGAGAAGAAGCCAAGAATCGAGAGCACTCGAGAAGAAGAGGGGAAGGACGAGAATCAAAATCTCACGAAACCAGATAGACTATGAAATCTCTCGTTCTAACCGGAGTGGTTAGGATGAGAAAAGAAAAGAATAAGACTGAAAGGATTTAGGCAGCACTCCGGCTGACAATGGAAGGAAAAGAACACGAACTTCACAAGATGGAATGACACTTGACGAGATGAACAACGCAAAGCCTCCGGTAGAATTGAAATAGAAATGAAAAGAACTTAGAAGGAAGGGTTGAACGAAGTTGTTGAGAGAATCAACAACGAAGAATAAGCTTGTTGTGGACTTATGGAAAACATCTCAGAAATTATGAGGTGATAACCAGCCGCACACGGAAATGATAGGATTGCTGAGGAGAACGAAGAAATGGAAAACTCCACTTCAAAAGAATACGAAGAATTAATTGCACTTCGAGATGCGAGAAGAAAAGATACTTGAGCTCCACCAACAAAATCTTGATGAACTCTTGAAGAAAACATTAAATCATGAAGAACCACCATGAAGAACTCCGGTAACAAAAGGATGATGAGATAGAATGAAGGAATAAGATGAGCCTTGCGATGATTTAGATGGAGGTTCCGACGAAATGGCTGAGGAAATTGAACTCCGGAAAAGAAAAAGATGAAAGCACCTGGAACTAGAATTTATTCATCAAGAACAAATTCCGAAGGAAGGGATTAATCACTTTGATGAAATAAGAATAAGATTTATTGTATGCCTATCCTTCAGCAAATTAAATTGATGACAATCAATGGATTTTGCATATTACTTATTCTTCTTGAAAAGGATTGAGAAGTGGCATATCACAAACTTGAGAAGGTCTTCATGAACCACCGGTAGGATTGAAAGAAGGAATGGATTGAAATGATAATCAAAGAAAAAGAATCTAAAAGAACCACCGTAAGAATTCAAAAATGACTGATGAAAGAGAAAGAATCACCAGGAAGAATTAGAAGAACCAATAAGCTAGAGGGGATTTAGATGCACAAGAACGAAGAGATAACGAGCTGATTACTTGAACGAAGCACCGGGATAAATGGATAACGATAACTGGAATGATGGCCTCCGATGAAAAGAAACGGAAAGACAACTTCTGACAAACTCCGGATGGTTAAGAAAGAATATCTGACAAACTAAAAT
>NC_041385.1:136073724-136078413 GCF_002162155.2 Triticum dicoccoides
AGAATACAATCAACACCGAAAAACATGAATTGAGTCCACCGAAAAGAAAAAGAGATGAAAAATGACGAACAAAACGAGAATTCACCGGTTGAAATAATTGAGGGAAGACTGAAGAGGCTTCGCACGAATGAAATTTATGGTCGAGAGAGAGTCATACTCCGGGAAGAAAAGGGGTGGGAGGGCGGGAAAACAAAGGCAACTTGGAAGGGGGAACCGACGAATATCTTGAAGAGAAAACACCGGTTGAAATCATTGAGGAGAGAGAGCAAAAACTTCGCACGAGTATGATGGATACTCGATTACGGACTCTGGTTTCCAGAAGAAGAAGGGGAGGGCGGGTGGGAAAAGAAAACAACTGAGGAATAACTCAAAGATGAAGAGAGTCGAGTCGACTTGACGAGAAATGCACCGGATGAAAAGAGCTGAGAACCAACGATCGGAAAACCAACTGCGTGAACCTAAAGAAAAAATTTGAAGGAGAAGAGGAGTAGTTCAAAACACCGACGTCAAGATTCCTTACCAGAGCGACGAAGGGGGCTGAGGAGTAAAAAGAATTCCTACTCTCCGATATAGCTAGACTCCGAAAACAGTTTTCTTCTAGACTCAACAACGGCCAAACTACACGATCAATCAAGGGGGGCTCATAGGGTCGGTCAAGGCTCTGATACCAACTTGTCACGCCCAATATGAGACCCTATCCAAAAGGAACTCGAAGGTCCCACCAAGGATAGACCCGCATATTGAAACGCTTTTGCAAGGTGGATATCATTACATCAACATTACATAATAGATGGGGATACATACATAAGGCATACAATGCCACATGAATACAACATCACAATACATAAGAGCATCATCCGACTACGGATGAATCACAAACAGAAACTCAAATGACATCCACCCTACTAGCCCAGGCTGCCGACCTGGAACCTATCCCCTGATCGAAGAAGAAGCAGAAGAAGAACTCAACGCAAGCAAGCATCGCTCTCGCGTCATGATCATCGCATAACCTGTACCTGCAACTGTTGTTGTAGTAATCTATGAGCCACGAGGACTCAGCAATCCCATTACCATGGGTATCAAGACTAGCAAAGCTTAAAGGGAAATGAAGGGTTAAAGTGGTGAGGCTACAGCAGCGACTAAGCATGATATGGTGGCTAATATACGCAAATAAGAGCGAGAAGAGAGCAAAAGGAACAGTCGTCAACTAGCAATGATCAAGAAGTGATCCTGAACTCCTACTTACATCAAACATAACCCAGAAACTGTGTTCACTTCCCGGACTCCGCCGAGAAGAGACCATCATGGCTACACACGCAGTTGATGTGTTTTAATTCGGATCTAGTGTCAAGTTATCTACAACCGGACATTAACAAATTCCCATCTGCCTATAACCGCAGGCACGGCTTTCAAAAGATTATACCCTGCAGGGGTGTCCCAACTTAGCCCATGACAAGCTCTCGCGATCAACGAAGGAATAGAACTTCTCCCAGGAAGGCCCAATCAGACTCGGAATCCCGGTTTACAAGACATTTCGACAATGGTAAAACAAGACCAGCAAGACCGCCCGATGCGCCGACAATCCCGATAGGAGCTGCACATATCTCGTCTTAGGGCAACACCGGATAAGCGAAGCGTACAGGAACCAACGAATCCAAGTTGCCAAGGAAATGGTCCCGCACGGTGCTCTAGTTTGGACCAACACTTAGACAAGCACTGGCCCGGGGGGGCTATAATAAAGATGACCCTCGAGAGAGCGACTCCCAAGGGAAAAGTAGGTGGTGGTGAGGCAAATAGTAAAACCAAGGTTGGGCCTTGCTGGAGGAGTTTTATTCAAAGCGAACTGTCAAGGGGGTCCCATAAATCACCCGACCGCGTAAGGAACGCAAAATTCGGGAACATAACACCGGCATGACGGAAACTAGGGCGGCAAGAGTGGAACAAAACACCAGGCATAAGGCCGAGCCTTCCACTCTTTACCAAGTATATAGATGCATTAATAATATAAGAGATATTGTGATATCCCAACCAAAATCCTGTTCACCCTGGAGCAATCTTCAACTTCACCTGCAACTAGCAACGCTATAAGAGGGGCTGAGCAAAAGCGGTAACATAGCCAAACAACGGTTTGCATAGGAAAGGTGTCAAAGGTTAGAGGTTCATGGCAATTTGGGATGGCTTGATAAACAGGTGATAGGTAGCGTAGCAAAGCGATAGAACGAAGAAACTAGCATAGCAATGATAGTAGTGAGATCCAGGGTAGCGGTCATCTTGCCGGAAATCCCGCAAGGAAGAAGAACGAGTCCATGAAGAAGATGAACGGATGAAGCCACGAAGACGAACCAAGCGAAGACGAACGAATCCTCACGATCGCAACGAGACAGGAACTATCGCAAAGAAGCACACAACATAGTAAACACACCACACATGAACAGGGCATGATGCACAACAAGCATGATGCATGACAAATCTAGATGATACTACTCATGGCAAGAGATGATACAAACAAGAGCAACACATCAAGGCAAGTTTAAATGAGGCCGGGAACAACATATAACAATTCCGGTAAGTCCTCATATGCAAGTTTCGAAATTGGTCCAGATCTGAACAAACCTTATGTTCAAGTTGTTAAACAGCAAGTTAAAATGCACAACAATGATCTACACGAGATTCTAGTCAAGTTACATATAAAGTTCATTAGATTCGGAGCTACGGCCTAGAAGATATGAGCAAAACAAGTTAAACATGGCATTGATGCAAAATGCACCCAAACATCAAGCAAACACTCCAAAACAAGGATGCAACATGATAGTATGAAGCTACATGCAATTCTAAGCAAGTTTCATATAGAGCACACTCAAAACGGAGCAACGGTTCAAACACATACACCCCATACAAGTTTAAAGGACAAACTGTCCAAAACAGCAACTAGGCATATTGCAAGCATCAAAACAATATGCTACAGGACCTCAACAAGAAAACAAAAGGCATGGGCATGATGTACAGGTAAAGCATTACAAAACATGAACACTGAGCTAACTCCAGAAATCACTAGAACATGCTTAAACACACATGGTAAGATTGCAAGTAATAACAGTTCAGACTTTGCAGAAAATAACATCACGATGCAATGTTCAGAGCTATCAAACAACATGTTACAGGAACTTATAATGGAAAACAAAGGCATGGCATGAATCTACTCAAAGCATAGACCACAAGTCCCTTACTGACCATAAGCCAAAAAGGAACAGAAAATATGATGGCACCCACGTAAACATAGCAAGTTATTATACCGATTCAAACATGGCAGAAACATAATTATGAAGGCATGTAAATGAGCTTGTACCACTCACTACAGAGCAAAACATGGCATGGAAAGGCAACCAACAGTAAGAAGGAATGTTTTTGAAGCTAAGCATGGCAATAGCAAGGTCATAGGCTGCATGGAACACTAGCAAAACACATGGAAACAAGTGAACTTAATATTGACAGGGTGACAACAACATTATGAAGCAACTTTGGAGCAAGATATGAACAATCTACAGCAAGCTATAAATGCAACCAGGGGCATGTATGGTTAGAGGATGACATGTAGATCAAAACATATTTAGAGCACATCTCCAGATTATGCATAGAATGATTAGTAGGAGCAGGTTTACATTGCATCACGAAATAACAGATTCAGCCTAGCAAAACAGCAACATCATGTACCCTACTTAACAACCTCGATTCACTCACCACGAGTCATTGCATGACAAGATAAGCATAGCATCATCAAGAAGACATGTTTGTGTAATAAACCAAGTCAAGAACAAATCCATAGCATGCAAGGATCAACTATAGCATCCTTGGCCAAATTGAATAACATGTAAACAATCTGTCAGGAAACATTTTGAAGCAAAAGTAGAGCACAAAACTCACATGCTAGACTACTCCATAATTTCAACCAAGGGCATGAATGGATAGACAATAACCACATGTTCAAAACACCCTTACTGAAGTATCTCAAAATATGCATGGATCTATCTGTAGCATCATGTTTACATGGCATGAAAATAACAGCAGAGCAGGGACTAAAATCAGCAACATCACGATGCCTAGTTTGAATGCTTGTGCTAGTCACCACATTGATCACAAAAATACATGGTAAGCACCTCTGTAAATAAGACATAGCATAGTTCAAAACACATGAAGATATCAACCTCATAGGGTGCACACATCAATCATGGCAAAAATGACAAAAGAGCTCGTTTTGTTAACACACAGCAGAAAACATCATGAAGCACTCTTACAACGATGATTCAGACATCTAGATGACCTCAAATGAATATGATGCAATTGAATGAAATGATGAACTCGTTGAAACGAACAATTTGACATATTACAAGCACGAAACGGAGCTACGGATGCAGAGATATGATGGTATGAATATGGCATGAAAATTACTGCAGGCACGGGGACTTAGGCATTTTTTTTTACCTCCGGGAAAAGTCAACCCGGGACGAGGAGATCCCGGGACGGAGCAGATCCGGGACGGGGCACGCGCTGTTTGGATCGCGGTGGTGGTGGATCTCGTCCACCTTCCGGATCCTGCCGGAGCTCCGGCGAGGTGAACTCCGGCGAGCGGCACGGGGCGCGGAGGAGGCCGGAGGGAGGCGCGGTCGCCGGAGGAGGCGCGCACCGGCGCGG
>NC_041385.1:136078845-136150297 GCF_002162155.2 Triticum dicoccoides
GGGCCGGCGGCACGGGGACGGCGGCGGAGGACACGTGGCGCGAGGGGAGTGGCTGCGGCGGCCGGCGCGGACGTGTCCGGCGCGGGCGGACGCGTCCGGCTGCGGGAGGAAGGGAAAAATTAGGGTTTCGGGGGGAAATAGATCCGAAAATGGAGAGGGGGAGACGTTTTTATAGGTAGAGGGAGCTAGGAGAGTCCAAATGAGGAGCGGTTTTCGGCCACGCGATCGTGATCGAATGACTGAGAGCTTGGAGGGGAGTTAGATGGGTTTTGGGCCACTTTGGAAGGGTGTTGGGCTGCAAAGAGAAGGAGGATTTTATGGTTACCCGGTTAACCGTTGGAGTACCAAACGACCTCCAAATGGCACGAAACTTGACAGGCGGTCTACCGGTGCTATACGAAGGCCACTTGGCAAGCCTCGGGCCATTCCGAGAAAGTTTAACACCCACTCACAATGAGAGACGAAAGGGGAACGCCGGAGGGCATAGGAGTGCCGGGTTGCGAAACGGACAACGGGGAAAAGGCTCGGATGCATGAGACGAACACGTATGCAAAATGAAATGCACATGATGACATGGCAAAATGCAACACGCAAGCAAATGACATGGCAACGACGGCGAATAACTGGCAGACACCTGGCGCATCGGATCTGGGGCGTTACAATGATTTATTTTTTGATTGTCTTCCTTTGTGTGGAGGTCGGGATCGCGCGATGGTTAACTCCTACCAACCCTTCCCCTAGGAGCATGTGCGTAGTGCTTGGTTTTGATGACTTGTAGATTTTTTTTCAATAAGTATGTGAGTTCTTTATGACTAATGTTGAGTCCATGGATTATACGCACTCTCACCCTTCCACCATTGCTAGCCTCTCTAGTATCGCGCAACTTCCGCCGATACCATACACCCACCATATACCTTCCTCAAAACAGACACCATACCTACCTATTATGGCATTTCCATAGCCATTCCGAGATATATTGTCATGCAACTTTCCATCATTCCGTTTATTATGACACGCTCCATCATTGTCATATTGCTTTGCATGATCATGTAGTTGACATCGTATTTGTGGCAAAGCTATCGTTCATAATTTTTTCATACGTGTCACTCTTGATTCATTGCACATCCTGGTACTCCACCGGAGGCATTCACATAGAGTCATATTTTGTTCTAAGTATTTAGTTGTAATTCTTGAGTTGTAAGTAAATAAAAGTGTGATGATCTTCATTATTAGAGCATTGTCCCATGTGAGGAAAGGATGATGGAGACTATGATTCCCCCACAAGTCGGGATGAGACTCCGGACGAAAAATAAAAAAAAAGATAAAAAAGAGGCCATAAAAAAAGAGAAGGCCCAGATAAAAAAATTGAGACAAAAAGAGAGAAGGACAATGTTACTATCCTTTTTCCACACTTGTGCTTCAAAGTAGCACCATGGTCTTCATGACAGAGTGTCTCCTATGTTGTCACTTTCATGTACTAGTGGGAATTTTCATTATAGAACTTGGCTTGTATATTCCAATGATGGGATTCCTCAAAGTGCCCTAGGTCTTCTTGAGAAAGCAAGTTGGATGCACACCCACTTAGTTTCTTTTTGAGCTTTCATACACTTATAGCTCTAGTGCATCCGTTGCATGGCAATCCCTACTCACTCACATTGATATCTATTGATGGGCATCTCAATGGCACGTTGATATGCCTAGTTGATGTGAGACTATCTCCCTCTTTTTGTCTTCTCCGCAACCACCATTCTATTCCACCTATAGAGCTATGTTCATGGCTCACGCTCATGTATTGCGTGAAAGTTGAAAAAGTTTGAGAACATCAGAAGTATGAAACAATTGCTTGGCTTGTCATCGGGGTTGTGCATGATTTAAATAATTTGTGTGATGAAGATAGAGCATAGCCATACTATATGATTTTGTAGGGATAGCTTTCTTTGGCCATGTTATTTTGCAAAGACATGATTGCTTTGTTAGTATGCTTGAAGTATTATTGTTTTTATGTCAATATTAAACTTTTGTTTTGAATCTTATGGATCTGAATATTCTTGCCACAATAAAGAAGATTACATTGATAAATATGTTGGGTAGCATTCCACATCAAAAATTCTGTTTTTATCATTTACCTGCTCGAGGACGAGCAGGAATTAAGCTTGGGGATGCTTGATACGTCTCCAACGTATCTATAATTTTTGATGTATTCATGCCATGTTTCTAATATTTTTACATGATTTTCATATGATTTGGTTAGAACTAACCCGGACTAACGATGTTTTCAGCAGAACTACCATGGTGTTGTTTTTGTGCAGAAATAAAAGTTCTCGGAATGCACTGAAAATCAAGGGAGAATATTTTTGGAAAATATAAAAAATACTGGAACGAAAAGCTACCGGAGAGGAGTCTCGAGGGCACCACGAGGGTGGAGGGCGCCCCCTGCCTCGTGGACTCCCTGTGGGGCCCCCTAACATGAAACCGACGCCAACCCCTCCTATAAATCCCCAAACTTCTAGAACAAAACCTAGATCGGGATTTCCGCCGCCACAAGCCTCTGTAGCCACCAAAAATCAATCGGGACCCTGTTCCAGCACCTTGCTGAAGGGGGGATCCATCACCGGTGGCCATCTTCATCATCTTGGCGTTCTCCATGACGAGGAGGGAGTAGTTCACCCTCGGGGCTGAGGGTATGTACCAGTAGCTATGTGTTTGATCTCTCTCTCTCTCTCGTGTTCTTGATATGGCACAATCTTGATGTATCGCGAGCTTTGCTATTATAGTTGGATCTTATGATGTTTCTCCCCCTCTACCTCTTGTAATGGATTGAGTTTTCCCTTTGAAGTTATCTTATCGGATTGAGTCTTTAAGGATTTGAGAACACTTGATGTATGTATTGCGTGGGATACTCGTGGTGACAATGGGGTATTCTATTGGTTCACTTGATGTATGTTTTGGTGATCAACTTGCGGGTTCCGTGACCTTGGGAATCTATGCATAGGGGTTGGCACATGTTTTCGTCTTGACTCTCCGGTAGAAACTTTGGGGCACTCTTTGAAGTTCTTTGTGTTGGTTGAATAGATGAATCTGAGATGTGTGATGCATATCATATAATCATACTCGCGGATACTTGAGGTGACATTGGAGTATCTAGGTGACATTAGGGTTTTGGTTGATTTGTGTCTTAAGGTGTTATTTTACTATGAACTCTAGGGATGTTTGTGACACTTATAGAAATAGCCCAATGGATTGATCAGAAAGAATGACTTTGAGGTGGTTTCGTACCCTACAATAATCTCTTCGTTTGTTCTCCGCTATTAGCGACTTTGGAGTGACTCTTTGTTGCATGTTGAGGGATTGTTATATGATCTAATTATGTTATTGTTGAGAGAACTTGCACTAGTGAAAGTATGAACCCTAGGCCTTATTTCGAAGCATTGCAATACCGTTTTCGCTCACTTTTCTTACATGCTACCTTGTTGTTTTTATAATTTCAGATTACAAAAACCTATATCTACCATCCATATTGCACTTGTATCACCATCTCTTCGCTGAACTAGTGTGCCTATACAATTTACCATTGTATTGGGTGTGTTGGGGACACGAGAGACTCTTTGTTATTTGGTTGTGGGGTTGTTTGAGAGAGACCATCTTCATCCTATGCCTCCCATGGATTGATAAACCTTAGGTCATCCACTTGAGGGAAATTTGCTACTGTCCTACAAACCTCTACACTTGGAGTCCCAAACAACATCTACAAGAAGAAGGTTCTGTAGTAGACATCATGATCTTTTAGGAATTTGACACCCTCGATGCCAATGGCATGCTTCTTCTTCGCGAGTGTATGCGAGTTCCTCATCCCAGCATGACCAAGTCATCAATGCCATAACCAGCCTTCTGAAGCTTTTGCAAGTAGACATGTGGCAGACTGTGGTCTTGCAGAGAAATCGACAATATACAAGTCTCCTCTCCTAAAGCCTTCGAAGACTTTGGAATTGTTAGATTCCATTAGCACAATGGAGCGATATTTGCCAAAGACGACAACCATATCAAGATCATAAAGCATTGGACAAACATGAGGTTGAATCCTAAGGACTCGACAAGCATGACTTTATCCATGTGTCTATCCTTTGAGATTGCAACCCTACCTATACCCAATACCTTGCTTTTGCCTTTGTCAGCGTAGGTGATATGCTTCAGATGAGATGGAGATAAATTAGTGTCCATCAATAAGTTTCTGTCACCGGTCATGTGATTTGTACATCCACTATCGAGGACCCACTCGGTAGCTTTGGGTTGTTCATCCTGCACATGAATTAGTATAACTTACGAACCCATATACTTTATCAGTGAAGAATATGACGTTAATTTCATCAGATGGAATTTCATCAACGGTATAACAGATATAGCAATATGAGTTCTTGAGAAATGAGTAATCCATTTCTTCATGATTAGCTTGCGTCCATTCAAGCATATTCAGGTCTCTAGCAAATTCTTCAGACAATTAAGTTTGTCTGGTGACCTGACCCTGCATAAGAGATTAGTTCTTTTTCTTCACCACCCACATCTGGAGGGGTGGCAAAGAGTTTGTCATTCTGTGAGCTCCGTAAGAGAAAGATGGCATTGAAGCCAGTACACTTCGTTTCATAGAAGAGGGGATAGGGTAAGCATATGAATAAGCAGAGAAATTCTTCGAGGACTTATGAGCATAATGGTTTGAAGAATAATGCACATATTCATAGCCTTCAGACTTTCCCTGCGAAACAGAAGTGTTGGCACGATGATGTTCCTATGAGGATTTGGATCCATGTGAGGAATTTGATCCAGATGAAGAATTTGGTCCATATGAGGACTTGGATCCATATGAAGAATTTGATCTGGGGTTCCTATTCTTCATAGGTGGTGTCATGATGACATTCACCTGAAGACTCTCAAGGCACCTTCTGGGAACCCAGATTTTCTTCATAGGGGGGCCGTTCCTGCAGTTAGTTCCAACATATCGAGCAAATACTTCACCATTCTGATTTTTGAACTGTTTATAGTTGGTGTCAAATGGCTCATCAGAGGAATATGAAGATTCACAAGTAAAGCCAGATAAAGTGCATGGATCTATGGGAGGTCTTTTTTCAGCAACCCATGAGGTTTTGGGATACTGCTCAGGTTTCCAGTAGGTCCCATCAGCATTGAGCTTCCTCTCAAAGGCAATACCCTCTTTCCTAGGGTTCCTGTTCAAGATCTGCTTTTTGAGCACATCACAAAGAGTCTGATGCCCTCTGAGGCTTTTGTATATGCCTGTCACATACAATTCCTTCAACCCTGCATTGTCGTCAGTGATACTTGTGGTATCCTCAGGTGAGGAATTGTGACCACAGAGACAGTTGAAGAATTTGCAGCAATAGAAGCATTTGAACATTCAGGTGAAGAATTAGTAGATTCACGCTTAGTGCATTTCAAACATGGTGGAATGAATTCTTCCTGAACGAAAATGATCTGTTGAGCAAGCAATGAATCATTTTCCTTCTGAAGATCTTCATAACTCACTTTTAACTTCTCAAGATCTTGCTTTCTCTGAAGAAATTCATAGGAAAGCTTCTCATGATCAGCTAAGAGAGAGTTATGATGACTCTGAAGTTTATCAAACTTAGACTGAAGACTTTGAAGATCATCAATTTGAGTTTGATCCAATTCCTCACCCAACAGGTCATCGCTTTTGACTAGCAGATTTTGAACCTTTTCCAAAGCCTTTTGTTGTTTAGTGGCAATAGTAACAAGCTTGGTATAACTAGGTCCAAAGACATCATCATCATCAGATTCATCATAATCATCACTAGAGTCGGATGAGGAGTAATAAGGTACCTTTGCACCCTTAGCCATGAGGCATGGTGCAGATGATGATGATACTGGTTCAAAAGTCATTGTTTTGAGTGATTCCTTGAAATCATCAAACCAGGGATCCTGGCGAGTTCGATGACCTTCATAAACATCAGAGATTCGGTCCCAGATAAGCTTTGCATTGCACAAATGCATAATGAGCCTGAACTAATTGCTGGACAGACAGGAGCAGATGATATCCTTCGCCATGCAATCCAGATGAGTGTATTTGCAAATATAATCAACGTCCACCATCTTGCATAAGTCGGTGAGGCCAATCACTGTGACGGTCCACAGCTTGCTATTCATCGCCATGAGGCGCTTCCTCATCATGGCCTTCCACTTGGGATAATCATGACCGTCAAAGATAGGGCACGAAACTTTCTTCATACCTGCGGTCGACATAACTAAAACTCCATGTGGTTAAACCAAAATCACACAGAACAAGGGAGTACCTTGCTCTGATACCAATTGAAAGTGCGTTATATCGACTAGAGGGGGGTGAATAGGCGATTTTTACAAATTCGTCACTGAGGAATTTCTAGGTGAAGAAATTCCTAAGCAATGACACACTATCAGTGGAATAAGTACTCAGGTATAAGCATAACAGAGCAAAAGCATAGTCATCATGATGAAATGAAAAACAAGTACAGAAGACTAAGTGATTGAAGAAGTAGGATTGAGGAAATAGAGAAAGTCTTTAGTCAAATTCTTCAAACAGTAATGATCAGGTTCATCAACACATGAATGAGGAAATGAAAGGGTTGAGGAAATAGAACCAGTTGGCTTGGTGAAGACAATGATTTGGTAGACCAGTTCCGACTGTTGTGACAGTTGTACGTCTGGTTGGAGCGGCTGGGTATTTAAACCTGAGGACACACAGTCCTAGACACACAGTCCTCACCGTATTCTCCTTGAGCTAAAGTCACACAGACCTTGCCCAGTCACTCATGGTAAGTCTTCAGGTGACTTCTAAACCTTCACAGACTTGGTCACTCAGCGATCCACAATTCCTCTTGGATGCTCAAACCATGACACCTAACCATCTGGAGGATACACAATCCTCAAAGGTAACAAGCATCGGTTCCACACAGGAACAATCTCTTGAGTGATGCTCAATCACTTTGGGTTGTAGGTGTTTGGGTTTTGGGTTTTCCTCACCTGATGATTTTTGCTCAAAGTCCTCGGAGGATGGGATGCTCTCAATGACAAGTTTCAGTTTCTCTCGGAGCAGCCAACCAGCTAGTGGTTGTAGGGGGCGGCTATTTATAGCCTAGGGAGCAGCCTGACATGATAATGCATAAATGCCCTTCGATGATATGACGGTTAGGTGGGTAGATATTTTGGGACAGCTGGCGCATAGCACAGCAACGGTCGGATATTTGAGGTTCAAAGTCCTCGGGGCTATCATGTTCCTCACTGTATAGGCAATCCGCACTGGCGAATTCCTAACTCCTCAGTCAGGACAAATTCCTCAGAGACCAGAAGATCTTCATCTCTATCACTGAAGAAATTGACTGAACTGATATGAGATTTCCAATGGCTTCACTCGAAATTATTGGGTAGGTGTAGGATTTTGAAATGAGCATCACTTGGAAATCACTTTCCTTAGTATTACCTCGATCACCTTTAATAGTACGGTGTTTCCTATGACTCAAGAAAGAGAAAATAAAACTACGAAAACAAAAGTCTTCATGCTTCATAATCCTAGCATGAATATCCAAGTCTTCACGGTCACACCAATTTCTTCACTTTCAAAGTCTTCAGGAGAACCAAAGTCTTCAGCTGAAGACATACATTTTTAGGGGTCAACTTTCATCATAAATATCAAACTCCTCATCGACTTATAGAGCATGTGTACACTTACAAACATATTAGTCCCTTAACCTATAAGTCTTCAATACACCAAAATCACTAAGGGGCATTAGATGCACTTAGAATGATGCCGTACCACAAGGCCATGTCATCCGTCATCCGTCAAAGACCGGACTTTCACGCATTGTCCTCAAGTGAAGTGTTGGATGAGTTTGTTGCTGAGGATCTTGGACAAGACCACCGACAATGCGGTGTTGTGTTCTCAATGATCAAATAATCCCAACCTTGCTTTGAAGGACAAGGCTAGTGTGTAAGAAGAGAGTGAAGAGGAAGAAGAGGAATGTTGCCCCAAAGATACCAAGTATGCTTATCATGAGAACATGGCTCTCGCGTCACGGCAATTTTGGAGCAAGAAGAACACAAGGCCCAACTTCAATAAGAACAACTCAAGTGGCACCAAGGGCAAGCAACATGTGAGGACATGCTATAATTGTGGCAACATGAGCCACTTTGTTGCGGAGTTCCCGTACGAGAAGATGGAAGACAATGGAGGCAAGCTTATCTGAAAAGACAAGGCCAAGTCCTTCCCCAACAAGAACAACTTCACCAAGAAGAAGACTCCCAAGGGGTTGGTGGCACAAGAAAAGTACAATGAGGATGATGATGATGATGATGAAGACGGTGAGACGATTGCCATGGCCTCCGTTGCCATTGTAACAACTCCATGGGTGTCCCTCTTTGACTCACCCAACAAGGACATCACCGCCAAGTGCCTCATGGCTAACGCCACCAATAAGGTAACCCCCAATATCAAAACCACCATCACAACTAATCCTTCCTTGATGGATTGCATTGATGAAAGTGAGGGGTCGAAGGAGGAAGAAAATGAATTTGAGTCTTTTATGAGTAAGCTCAAGGGTAAATTCAAGAATCACTTTGTTGCTCTCTTGGAACAACTTGGTGAAGCCAATGACATGATCGGGGCTCACTAAGAAACCATCTCTAAGATGGAAGGGTATAGTCATGACTATGCCGATGAGATATCAGATCTCTCTAATGCTCTTGAGGAAGAGTGCGGTCATTGTTTGGCTCTTGAGGAGTCACACAACGATGATCATGCTAAATTAAAGAAAGATCTTGATCATGCTCTTGTTGTATCTCATGTGCTCAATTCCGTGCTCAATTCTGAGAAGGCTAAACTTGGGGTTGACCGTGCTAGACTCAAGGAGGAGTTTCAAATACTTGACAAGGATCACAAGGCCTTGAAGAGTGCTCATGCAAGCCTCAAGGAGTCTCATGATCAACTCCAAGTGAAGATAACCAAGGAGAAAGCCATGTTTCCTCATATGGTTTTAATTGACAATGCAAATGCTACTAACCCGTGTTGTAAGCATGTGCATCTTGTGGAGGAGAATGCCAAGTTGAAGGAGAAACTTGAGAAAGGCCTTGTGTCGTGCATACAAGGAGAGAAGAACCTCAACGACCTTTTGAGCAATCAAAAGGAAGTTGTGGCAAAGGAGGGGATTGGGTTTGCACCCAAGTCCAAGAAGAAGAAGAAGAATGACAAGATCACACAACCTCCTCCTCTCAAGCAAACCTTTGTGAAGGAGGGAGAGGGTACTCCTAAGGAAAATAAGAACAACATGAAGGGTGGCGGTGTCAGGAAGGGTAATGCCACTCCTTCCAATAAAACTGGCGATTTTAACCCTTCTTATGTGTTATACCGTGCTAGTGATGGGCATGTTTATGCCAAATTTGTTGGTTATTCTTATGAGTACATTGAATGGTCTATTTGGGTTCCTAAGACCCTTGTTGCTAACATCAAAGGACCCATTACAAAATGGGTACCTAAAACCAAGCACTGATCTCTTGTAGGTGTTTGCTTCCGGTGGGGAATCATGGTTGCTCGATAGTGGAGCCACAAATCATATGACCGGAAGCAAGGACTTGGTGGTGGACATGCATAAAGTTTCATCTATGCCCACCAATGTCGAATAGGGTGATGCTTCATCTTCTAAGGTATTGGGGCTTGGCAAGGTTGTCATTTATCATGATCTCACGATCGAGAAGGTCATGCTTGTTGAGTCCCTTGCATACAACTTACTTTCCGTTCATCAACGTGCACTCATGGGCTTTGCCACTTTCTTTGATATTGATACCGTGGCCCTCTTGTGGAGCAAGACTCTTAAAGTAGCCTTTGTTGGGCATGTCGAGAATGGTCTTTATGTGATTAACTTTTCGGAGCGACCCACTAAGACCGCGACATGCCTAATGGCTAAAGTTGATGTGGGATGGCTTTGGCATCACCGTTTAGCCCACATCAATATGAGATCTTTGCAAAGTCTTCTCAAGGGGGACCATGTCCGTGGACTAACAAATGTTAGTTTTGCCAAAGATCGTGCTTGCAGTGCTTGTTTCGAAGGAAAACTACATGATAAGGATCACCCTCCCACGACTATCATCTACTCGAAGAGGCCCTTGGAGATCCTTCACTTGGATCTCTTTGGGCCTCTATACTTTGATAGCCTTGGGGGTAGAAAGTATTGCTTGGTGATTGTGGATGATTATTCAAGATACACTTGGGTATATTTATTCATGAGGAAGAGTGAGACCCAACAAACCGTCATCAACTTTGCAAATGAAGCTCAATGTCAACACAATGCAAAGATCTTGACAATAAGAAGTGACAACGGCACTGAGTTCAAGAACTACACCTTGGATGAGTTCCTTAGTGATGAGGGGATCAAGCATCAATATTCCGCACCTTACACCCCTCAACAAAATGGTGTAGCGGAGAGGAAGAACCAGACGTTGATGGACGCAGCAAGGATCATGATGGCGGAGTTCAAGTCTCCCTACAACTTTTGGGCCGAAGCCATCAACACCGGTTGGCATGCATCCAATCATCTCTATCTCTGCAAGGGCTCGAACAAGACTCCTTATGAGATACTCACCGGTAACAAGCCCAACCTCAAGTACTTCCAGATGTTCGGTGGTAAGTGTTTCATTCTCAAGAAAGGTGTCCGTTTGTCTAAATTTGAGGCTAGGGCTCATGAGGGCATATTTGTTGGTTATGCTACAAACTCTCATGCTTATTGTGTCCTCAACAAGTCCACGGGACTCATTGAGGAGACGTGTAACGTGGAGTTTGACAAGAATAACAGCTCCCAAGTGGATCAAAGTGGTACTTGTGATGTAGGTGATGGAATTCCTCCCCAAGCCATAAGAAGAATGGGTGTTGGTCATATCCTACCAATTGAGGAACCCCTTGTGGCCGAAGGAGAAGGACAATGTTCCACTCAAGTGGAACCATCACCAACCCAATACCCACACGCTTCCAAAGAACAAAGTGAAGGCCCTCAGCCAAGTGAACAAGATCAAGGTCAAGATCAATCTCGAGATGGTGGTGAACCACCAACTGATTCCCAAGGTCAAGTTCTCCCACCTGAGCAAGTTCAAGATCAAGAGCAAGCTCAAGATCAAGAACAAGCTCAAGACGACTCTCAAGATGATCAAGTTATCGCTCCTCAACTCTCTCTTGAGGAGGAATTGGAGCATCGTGTCGCCAAGATTGCATCCAAGCTCACTACCAAAGATCATCTCATGAAGAATGTGCTTGGAAGTTTAAAAAAGGGGGTAAGCACTCATAGACAATTAGCAAACTATTGTGAAAATCACGCGTTTGTTTCTTGTGTTGAACCCCAAAAGGTCTATGAGGCGCTCGAGGATCCGGATTGGCTCAATGTCATGCCTGAAGAACTCAACAACTTCGAGCACAACAAGGTGTGGAGATTGGTGCCAAGGCCAACGGGGAACCATAATGTCATTGGAACCAAGTGGATATTCAAGAACAAGCAAGATGCTCATGGGATTATCGTTCGCAACAAGGCTCGTTTGGTAGCACAAGGCTACTCCCAAGTCGAGAGTATCGACTACGGTGAAACCTTTGCTCCCGTTGCTCGCCTTGAATCTATTCGTTTGTTGATTGCTTATGCTTCTCGTCATAACTTCAAGTTGCAACAAATGTATGTGAAGAGTGCTTTTCTTAATGTCCTATTAATGAGTTGGTGTATGTCAAACAACCCCCGGGGTTTGAGGATCCCAAGTTCCCCAATCATGTGTACCAACTCGATAAGGCACTCTATGGCCTTAAACAAGCCCCGCATGCATGGTATGAGCACCTTACCGAGTTGTTGCAAGATCGTGGGTTTGAAATTGGGAAAATTGACCCCACTCTTTTTACTAAGAAGGTCAAAGGGGAGTTGTTTGTATGCCAACTATATGTTGATGATATTATCTTTAGTTCTCCTAACAAAGCTTTCAATGAAGAGTTTGCCGCTGTCATGACCTCGAAGTTCAAGATGTCCATGATGGGAGAGTTGAAGTTCTTTCTCGGGTTCGAAATCAAACAAAGAAGAGAAGGAACCTTCATCAACCAAGCCAAATACACTCAAGACATGCTCAAGAGATTCAAGCTAAGTGATGTCAAGTCGGCTTCCACTCCAATGCCCGTCAAATGCCAACTTGACATTGATCCCAATGGTAAAGCAGTGGATCAAAAGGTATATTGTTCCATGATTGGCTCCTTGCTTTATCTTTGTGCATCTAGACCAGATATCATGTTGAGTGTGGGAATTTGTGCATGGTTTCAAGTCGCACCTAAGGAAATCCACTATGTGGCGGTCAAGCGAATCTTTCGATATTTGGCTCATACCCCAAACTTTGGCTTATGGTACCCAAGAGGATCTAACTTCAACCTTTTGGGCTATTCGGACTCAGATTGGGCGGGAGACAAAGTGGATAGGAAGTCAACTTCTCGAGGGTGCCAATTTCTTGGTTGCTCTTTGGTGAGTTGGTCTTCTAAGAAGCAAAGTTGTGTGTCTCTCTCTTCCACCGAAGTGGAGTATGTGGCCGCCGGTAGTTGTTGTGCTCAACTTCTATGGATGAGGCAAACTTTAAAGGATTACGGTGTCATTTGTGACAAAGTGCCTCTTTGGTGTGACAATGAAAGTGCCATCAAGATCTCTCTCGACTCGGTGCAACACTTCAAGACGAAGCATATTGAGATTCGGTATCACTTCATCCGGGATCACATTAGGCGAGGGGAGATCGAGCTCAAATATGTCGACATTCATGATAACCTTGCAGATATTTTCATGAAGCCCTTGGATGAAGCAAGATTCCGTGAGTTCAGGCATGAGCTAAATATCATTGATTTGAGCAATGTAGCTTGAACCTTTGCACACCCCACCATACTCATCTTGACGTCTTATTTAGGTGTAGTCATGGACATAGGGGGAGTGTTGTTCTCTCAATGAACTCTCCCTCCCCCCATTATGCATAAATTGATCAACTCTTTCACATTAGCCAATTTTTTTATGGTACTTGTGCTTCAAAGACGAGTTTTGGTCATGGGCCCAAGGTTAATTCTTCGCGGTGCCATACCAATTGACTCAAACATAGGTGGCTCCTGCCACCGCCCTCTCTCCTTGAGAGGATTTGGTTTGCATTTGGTCCTCGTTGTCTTTTTCCTTCCTTTGAGTCGTGTTTGTGTTTGAGTTGCCTCTTGAGTGCTCGTGTGCGTGTCCGGTTGCTTGAAGTATGCATTGCAAAGGCTGTGTTTTTCTGTTTTAGTCAAAACTTGCACTTTCTTGGGCATACGGTACTACCGTGGCTAGCCACGTACTACCGCAGAAGGTGGGTGACATATATGCTAGCACAGCTGCAACCCCAGCACGGTACTACCGCTTCCAGGACGGCAGTAACTTTTTACTACCGCTGGAAGAGCGGTACTACCGCCCTGTGTGCGGTACTTCCGCCCGGGCGGTACTACCGCACTATCGAAAGCGTGTGGGGATTAAGAGCGGGCAGGGGGAGTTCCAACTTCCCCATACCCATTCATCTCTTCCCCTCACTTTGTCTTTCTCTCTCCTTCCCAAGAATGGCGCCAGAGGACCTCGCTAGATCTCCGTCTCTGGCCGCTCTCCTCGCATTCCGACCGGTGGGATCGATCCCCACCTCGCTCTCTTGCCATGGAACCCGGTATCTCCCTTCGTCCCTCTCTCTTTGTCCCATTGTTGTGAATCTAGGTTTTGGGAGATGCATGTGTAGTTCTTGTGATTTTTGGCTAAATCTTTGCAAGAGGAGATTGTTGGAGAGTGCTCGTGCGGTAGAGATGCTATTTGGTATGATGTACCAGTGTAGTTTTGATCAACGGTACCGATATACTTTTACGGATGTTCCTAGATCTGTTCCTCCCTGTTCTTGCAAGTATTGTTCCGTGCCATACTACTGCTCCTCCTGGAGCGGTACTACCGCTTGCTCATGCGAGAACCGCCCCATGCAGTACTACCGCTCCGCTGGAGCGGTACTACCGGCCGGTGCACGGAAGTAAAATTTTACTTCTGCTCCAGGCATGGTACTACCGTGCCCGGCACAATACTACTGCGGCTAGAGCGGATGTAAAATTCTACGTCCGCATCCTGGCCCGGTACTACCTTTGAGTCACAAATTCCTCTGTTTTGTCCACCCAATCTCATTTTTACTTGTTTCGTTTGGTTTTGGCCTTGGTCTTTGCAATAATCTTCTCTCTCTTATTGTGTGTTTGGTTTTGTGTGTCTTATGTGGTGGCTCCGGTTCCAATGCAAGGTGCTCAAATCCCAGTCGTGACACAAGCTCCAAGCAGCTTCGCAACCAAGAAGTTCCTGAGGGCCCCAGTGCCCCGCAACGCTATGTCAAGCACACAGCTAACAAGCTCAAGGAGCCATCTATCAGCATGGATGAAATGCCTCAAGGGAAATTTCTGATTCAAAGAAAGCTCAACCCCTATGTCAAGCCTAGAGAACTCAGCAGGGGAAATGATTTGTTTTGGATCAAGCAGCAGAATCTCATCTTCTTAGATGTGATCAAGGGCAAGAAGAACATCTATGTGCCAGTTCAGTGGATTGGCATGGATTATCTGAAGAAGAATCTTGGATTCTTTGGTGAGGCTCTGGATTTGGTGGAGCAATTTGGCATTGAGGACATCATCACCTTCCATCTTGACTTTGACCCGGAGTTGGTGGCTCAGTTCTTTGCTTCTGTCCACTTCCACACGGATGAGAAGTGGACCATGACTTGGCTGAAGAATGGCAAGAGGATGTATGCTGAGTGGAAGGAGTTCATGGCTATGTTGAACATTCGTGATGAGGGGCTTGATGTGCCCGTTGGTGCCCACCCACATGCCAACCCAGAGTCTGCAAACAAGGACAAGCTTCAACCTTTCTTTGTTGAGAAGACTCTCCGCAGTGGCAAGAAGTCCTTCGTTCTGAATCCGTTTCTTGACATCATGCACAAGATCTTCCGCAACTCACTTTTTCCTCGCATAGGTGACAAGGACAAGGTGCACTCCTATCTCGTGGACATGATGCTCATGTGTGAGGAAGCGCGTCACCATCAGGCTGAGCCTCTTGATGTCTCTCATATCATGTGGAGTGAGCTTCAGATTGCGGTGTTTCATCGGATGGTGCCTATATATGGCCCCTACTTGTTCCTCTTGATCTCGAAGACTTGGGAGAAGATCTTTCCGGATGATGAGTTCCTTGCTCCCAACTAGATTCGCCATGAGCCCATCAAGCTGTGCCAGAAGAACTAGTGGGCTAACACCACGACCCGGGCTGAGGCTAAGGCTGCACGGATGGATGTTGATGAGGATGAGCTTGAGGAGGAGGTGGCTGAGGACAGTTCTGAGGGGTATGCTCCTCCCTCTGTTGAGCCATCTTGGGCTAAGAAGCTCAAGGCCAATATGAAGGCTATATTTTGTATGCAGGCCAAGGGACAGTACAAGGCTCATGTGAACGCCAAGATGGCTCGTCGTCGCGACAAGGCTATTATGAGGCAGGTTGGTCTTGAGGTTGAGAGTGGCTCCGAGGAAAGGATCACAGATGAGGAACCATGGATCAGACAGAACTGCTGGTGGAGTGATTCTGAGGAGGATACTGGAGTTCGCTCTTCATCCCGTGCTGCAGAGGAGTCTGGGGAGGAGGAACATGACTGGTGATGCCTTGGAGTTCTACCACCACATGTGCCGTAGATGTCCTCTCTGCCTTTTTGGTGTCTCGATGCCAAAGGGGGAGAGAGTGTAGGATTTGTGAGTCTTGTGTCGAGTCTTGTGTCTCTTTGCTTTCGTTCCGTTGGACCTTCATTGCTTTGGTTTGTTGGTTTGTGGTTGTGTTTGTGTGAGACCAGGAGACTATCATATGGTGTGAGACATATGCCCTCAAGCTTATCTTATTGTCTAATATGTTTAGTAGATTGTGAGCTTATGCTATCTTGTGCCATTTACTTCTTGCTCACTTACTTTACCTTGCCTCCATGCTTATTGTCACTTATATTGTTGCAAGTTTTGCCTTGTCTATAAAATATAGGGGGAGTGTTGATCCTAGTAAGTGTGACGTGTAGTCCAAAGCATATTTATAGAGTGCACACATCTAGGGGAAGCTTGTCTATATTTTATAGATGTTGGGTTTGCTTATGTTCATTTTATATCCTTATGTGCAAATCCCGTATTGTCATCAATCCACCAAAAGGGGGAGATTGTAAGGGCATATTTCTCCCTATGTGGTTTTGGTGATTGATGACAATGCATTTGCGGATAAATTGTGTGCATTGAGCATTTCAGAGATCTCATGTCTAGGCACAAGACGATTTTGTGCCCCTCGGAGCATATCGAAGATGGCGGTTTTCTACGTTTCTTTTCGGTGGATTTGAATCGTAGGAAAGCCATACTATTAAGAGGGGGTCCACTTCAGAAAGGTTAGGTTCGAATCATCACGTACACATCTGTTCCTTTGCACCACCTTTCCTTCGCTTCTTTGGAGCACCGGTCGTTTATCCTTGTCTATGTGAAGATGAAGGCCTCCAAGTGCTATAGGTTCTGTGGCGTGCAGTAGTACTACTCAAGGGAGAAGTAGTACCGCAGCTGTGCATGGTAGTACCGCCAAGGTAAGCGGTAGTACCGTGGCCTGTAGCCCAGAACGCTAGCACGCACGAAAGTAGGTGTGCGCCCTACGCGGTAGTACCACTCCCTCGGAACGGTAGTACGTTGCCGGATTTTCACACAGACCGAAACTCAGCGGAAGTGGCCACGGATGTAATTTTATTAGTGTGTGCCTTCTCAGCCCAGTTGAACCCTGCCTTGCGGTAGTACCGCAAGGGCGCGCGGTAGTACCGCTCCGGAGGTTCTACCGCTCGTTGCTATATGCAACAAGGCCTCGCCTGGTCTCTGTCGCGCGGGCAGTAGTACCGCACGGTCGAGCGATAGTACCACAAGCCCTTGCGGTAGTACCATGTGTCCTTGCGGTTACCGCATGTCGCGTGCTGAATAAGTGGGTAAGGGTTGGATCTTTCCCCCACTATATAAAAGGGGGTCTTCTTTCCCGAGTTGACTACCTCTTCCCTCCCCAAGCTCCATTGTTGCTCAAAGCTCCATTTCCGCGCGATCTCTCTCCCTAGGCAATCAAACTTGTTGATTTTCTAGGGATTGGTTGAGAAGGCCCTGATCTACACTTCCACCAAGAGAAATTTGATTTCCCCCACTAATCCCTTGCGGATCTTGTTACTCTTGGGTGTTTGGGCATCCCAGATGGTTGAGGTCACCGCGGAGCCATATTCCATTATGGTGAAGCTTCGTGGTGTCGTTGGGAGCCTCCAATTAAGTTGTGAAGATAGCCCCAACCTTCTTTGTAAAGGTTCGGTTGACGCCTTCAAGGGCACCAATAGTGGAATCACGGCATCTCGATTGTGTGAGGGCGTGAGGAGAATACGGTGGCCCTACTGGCTTCCTGGGGAGCATTGTGCATCCACACCGTTACAACGGAGACGTACTTCCTCTCAAAGGGAACGAACTTCGATAACACATCCTCATCTCCACCGACTCCAGTCTTGGTTATCTCTCACCTTTACTTGTGCAAGTTTATATTGTGTTGCATCATTTGCTTGCGCGTGTGCTTGTTGTTGTTGCATCATATAGGTTGTTCACCTAGTTGCACATCTAGACAACCTACTTTGATGCTAAGTTTAATTAGGTCAAAAAAAGTTAAAAATTGTTAGTTGCCTATTCACCCCCCCCCCTCTAGTCAACCATATCGATCCTTCTACTAATGTACGTTTTACCGGTTCTGGTAACCTTCTAGAAGGTTCTCGAATCGGCTTTTCATGTTGTTGTTGTTTTGTTCTTTTTCTTCTCATTTTTCTGGTTTCTATTATGTTTTCCATAAATTTCAAAAACAAATCAGAATTTCCAAATTTGTTCAAAATTTAAATATTATTCAGAATTTCAAGTTTTGTTCAGGTTTTCAAAAAACATTTACAAAAAAATGCTCATGTTTTTTGGTAAATTATTCATATTTTTAATAAATGTTCAAAAAATCAAATTTGAACATTTTGTTCACGTTTTAAACAAATGTTCATGTTTTTTGATAAATTATCCATGTTTCTAAAAAAAGGGAATTTTCAAAAGGTGTTCGCACTTTAAAATTGCTTGAGGGTTTCAAAATTTGTTCATGTTTTCAAAATAGAATGGAATTTAAAAAAATTGTGTTTATAGAAATGTTTGGTATTTAAAATTTGTTCATGATTTTCAAAAAAATATTTTGAGATTTTAAAGAGCTATTTTCAAATCTTGTCGCTCCAATGTGTTCTTAAATATTTCGCGCATCTTAGCAAATGCTAGCAGGCATCGGTTAGCCAACAGTGTCCATACTCCCTTTGTTTTTATTTACTCTGCATATTACAGTTGATTGAAGTCAAACTTTGTAATGTTTGACCAAGTTTATAAGAAAGAATATAAGTATTCACAATAACAAATCTATATGATGCGAAAGTACGTTCAATAATGAATCTAATGGTATTGATTTGTTATTGAACATGTTAATATTTTTGTCTATAAACTTTGTCAAAGTTTATAAAGCTTGACTTTGACCAAAGCTAATATGCGGAGTAAATAAAAACAGATGGAGTACAAGAATACGTGTTCACTGGTTCCATACTGTTTGAAGTAATTGCAAGAGGCAATGACAAGTATTGTAGTAGAATAATTATCTTCATCGATTTGTTACAATATATTTGTTGTGAAATTTCATGAAAGATCCTAAAGTTCTCCAAACATACATGCCACCTTTTTCCTAAAAAAATCAAAAAAAAAACATACATGCCATCCATACACCACAACAATTGAGGAAGAGAGATCCAAGGCAAGAAAGACAAAATAAGTATTGGGTGGTTCCATGGACACTTTTTGATTCATGAAAGACATGAGCTCCTCCCTTTCTTGAACCCCTATACCTCAAGTTTATCTCTTTCACCACAAACGTATCCTTGTGACAGGGTGATCCTATGGGTTCTTGAGGTGCTTTGATTGAAGACATTTGATGGACTTTCCATCAAGTGACTTTGTTTTGCATGTTACTCTTGAAGGGTGTGCACCCCCTATTCAGTTAGAAGTCATTTTTGGCCTTAGATTACTTGGTGTGAAGGACTTAAGAGTTTTTAAGGGCACAAAGATCGCCTACTTGGTGAAGATCTATCACTTACGGAAGGACGGGATGCCATGATGAAATAGGTTTGTTGTGCTTGGTGGGCCGCTTAGTGGGCGACTCAACGGGGATTCTTGTGATCTTAGAACCATTTGGTTTGAAGCCTCCATAAAAAAATGAGACCAACCCGGGCTAGACTAGCCTATTGGCATTTTTTATAGAAGAAAACTCCGTGAGCAGCAAATGCTTAAGTCGAGACTTGAACCCTGGTGGGCTGGCTGCGAACTCCCGCGCCTTTCCAACTGAGCTACGCCCAGTTCTCAATTTGAAGCCTCCATCAATGAGAAGTAGGATAGCAAGGTGGGCTCGGCTCTGGTTGGGCCCCTGATCAACCAATGATGCAGATAGCTAGGCAGGGTGGCAACTTTGGCTGGTTCCTATTCGGCGCCCAATACAGTGTTAATCGTACAGGGCGCATACCCCCCACCCCCTCGCGACGCGGGCCGGCCCAAATTCCCTGCTTCCTTTCTAAACTGATGCAAAAAAAGACGTACCTGGGAGGACTCGAACCCTCGCCATAGCGGTTCAGTGTGCCACATGATAACCACCCCGCCACTCAACGTTTTGTGATCGATTAAATTTTCTTACGTCTTTTGTTCCTTTTTTTCCTTTTCTTTCTTATTTTCTTTTTCTTTCTTTTTTTCTTTTTCTTTTCATTTTTCTTTTTTCCTTTTTCTAATTCGTAATGTTCACCGGATTTCATGAACTTTTTTTCAACTTCGATGAACTTTTTCCAAAATTTGATGAACTATTTTTCAAGTTCGATGAACTTTTTTCAAATGTAGTGAACTTTTCTTCAAATTGGATGAAGTTTTTTCTAATTCGGTTAACTTTTTTGCAAACACGATGAACTTTTTTCAAATTCGATGAACTCATTTTTAAGTCAATGAACTTTTTTCAAATTTGATGCTTTTTTTGAATTCGATGAACTTTTTCAAAAAATCGATGAACTATTTTCCAGATTTGGTGAACTTTTTTGAATTATGATGAACTTTTCTCAAATTTGATGAACTTTTATTATATTTCGATGAAATTTTTTCAATTATGATGAACTTTGCTAAAATTCAATGAACTTTCTTCAATTTTGATGAACATAAAAAACCAATGAACTTTTTTCAAATTTGAAAAAAGTTCATTTCTTTTTTTATAAAATTTTTTCCTTTGATTTTGTTTTAGAAAAGTTAACGTATTTAGGAAAAAGCGAAAGGAAAAAAAAAGCAAATAAAACCGTTACAGAAAAAGATAAAAAAAAAGGAAAAAATGGTTTGGGACGCTTCCCTACACCAGGGGCTTTGCGAGCTGGAGAAAGGATAAAAGAAAGCAAACGAAGTCTATAAACACAGGTCGTTTGATGGTGTAGGGGTTCATACCCTCATATGTGAAGGGTGAGGTGCTGAGTTTGAATCCGACTCCCTGCCTTTTTTGTAGTTGATCGACTTGTTCGCTGAGAGGCGCCTGGGCCGGCCCAGTAGACATCTCCTTCAGGCGCCAGGGAGCTGTTCGGGCGCATAAGGCGCCGAACAGGAGCTCTCGGAACTTTGCAGGAGTGGGCGGAGCTGGAGCTAGGTAGGCGTGACTCAACAAGGGCTGACACGTTCCACGGCGTACGTGTAGATGCGGGAGAATGAAGGAGTTGATTAAGTCTCCAAAACTTACATGCAGGCCCACTTGGGCCGCCAAGTCAACCTGATAGCCGGGTCCCATCAATCAGAAATGTTGTTAGAACGAGGTAATACGAAAATCAGTGCTACATGTTACTCGGTGGCCCCTGTAGTGGTGGTTAAATGCAATTTGGGGAAAGTCGTGGTTTTCTATAACCCAAGCCCCGAATGTGTTTTTGAGAGAAGGCACCCGAATGGCATCTTATAATTGAAATATATCAAGAAAAACAGGAGACAGTGCAGTACAAAACGAGCATCAAAAAGATAAAATTACATCGAAAAACATAATGGCCGTCTTCTTCCTTTGATTGTACGACACCCATCAGAGTTTGAGAAATGCGCTAAACCAGTAGTAAGGGAAAGGGACACCTGCAAATGCCATTGCATACCAACCTTTGAAGATCGCAATCACCGCTAGAAACGAGATCTAATAACTGTTCAAAGAATATTGATTGGGGCATCACCCCATGCAGCGCGGGCTTGCCGCCCTTCACCGTCAGTCCAGTAGTAAGTGTTACATGTTACTCGGTGGCCCCTGTAGTGGTGGTTAAATGCAATTTGGGGAAAGTCGTGGTTTTCTATAACCCAAGCCACGAATGTGTTTTTTAGAGAAGGCACCCGAATGGCATCTTATAATTGAAATATATCAAGAAAAACATGAGACAGTGCAGTACAAAACGAGCATCAAAAAGATAAAATTACATCGAAAAACATACTGGCCGTCTTCTTCCTTTGATTGTACGACACCCATCAGAGTTTGAGAAATGCGCTAAACCAGTAGTAAGGGAAAGGGACACCTGCAAATGCCATTGCATACCAACCTTTGAAGATCGCAATCACCGCTAGAAACGAGATCTAATAACTGTTCAAAGAATATTGATTGGGGCATCACCCCATGCAGCGCGGGCTTGCCGCCCTTCACCGTCAGTCTAGAGGGTTGAAGAAACCAGACCATGCTACAAAACAACTTGAAAGAAGAGGTCGAAGTCGCCACACCAAGATCCAGCCAACTGCTTCCCTTGATTGACACACCAACTACCCAAATATTAAGTGAGCCAACAAATCTGGCAACATCTACTCTCACGGGCCCTTTGTCGACGCTGAAACAAACGTCATCTAGGTAGGGAGAGGCTGCAAAGACCTTATTCCACACGCCATCGCCGCTGCCAACTCGTCGAGGACATCAGAAAACGAAAACCTAAGGGAACTAAGAACCTACAAGAACTAAGAAGAACGAAAGGGGTGGCTCCCTACCCCTCTTGCCACCGCCGAGGCCGCCGAATGGAAGAGAGGAGGACCAAGGCGACCGCATGGAGAAGGCCTTCCGTGGCGGCTAGGATTGGGAGGGCACGGACGATGGTAGATAGCTGGAATGAGGTTGTGCTATGCAATTAACTCCAGATTTGCTGTGCTCCAAAAACTAGAAATGGACAGGTAACCTTGTGCTCACAAGAATGGAATTCAACGCAACGCAACACACACAATCGAAAAGGTAAAAGATGATGCTTCATTCAACCCTTTAAGCTCTCAACGAGTACATAATTTCGAAAAGAAGCCAACAAGTGCATGTGTCGATGGTTGGTTTTGAGATGGTTAACTGGACTCGCCACTAGTAAGTGCAGATTTGTGTCGATCAACACATGATGCATATCACATATAATTTGATCAGGAGGCCAACAAGTAAAGATTTGTGGTACTAAGTAAGGGTTTGTGCAGAGTGGGCAGAATTATGTAGTGCCTACCAGCAAGTGAAACCAATTTCCTGTGCATTTGATATAACTGATCAGACTAAAATTTTACAAAATTGGAAAATCCAACCTTTTAGAAAGCAATAGGTCTGAACTAAAAACCACAGCTTTGTTAGCATGGTTTACAACAATGGCAAACATAAACAGTACATATTACAGGACTGAGCACCATTCTGTGACTTTAGGGAAAGCATCCTGAGATCATGTTACACAAACACTGCACAGAGGACAGATGGCCAGGTGGGGAAAAGACCCTAACATAACAAACACTACGGTCCACAACTATCTGAAGCTATAAATGTGTGATACAAAGTTGAGATGTCAGCATCAGATTTGCTTGAGAAACAGCACCAATTCCATGGATATCATTGCTTTGTCATGCTTGCAAATTCGCTTCCATGAAACAGACTCATTAGTTTATATGGCTAAAGTCATAAACACCAGTCCTGATGGCTGATGTACAGGAGTGATAGGCAGCTCATCGAAGGTTCGGTTTGTTACTGATTACAGCTTCAGTTTGTCTCACCTTCAATATTAGCTTTCTAATGCAGAAAGCTCAACCTCCTTAGTGCAAGGACGGTATGCTGCAAAGGTGCTGTCGTTCGCAAAAGAACCAGGATTGAAGCAAGTGATTCCTGTATATTTGAAGGCCTTCTGCTCACTCTTGTCAGCCAATACTATCTGAAGATTGAAACATGGAAGTATTATCATAAGAACTTTCAAACTTTTATTGGTAGCAGTGTGGACTGACAATAGTTATAAAGCAGAAAGTATATTTATGTTTTGTGCATGTTCAACAAGTATATTAGTAGACGTATTCATCGAAGCTAGAGTCAGGAAACATTTCAAGGTGTGGGTTGATGATATTTATACAGCAGAAGGTATACTTCTGTTTTGTGCATGTTCAACACATAAATTAGCACAGAAGCATATTCATGGAAGCTACAGTAAGAAAACATTTCAAGGTGCGAACAGGCTTGTGCTAAATGGCAATACCATGTCAGGAGTTGGATATAGCCGTAGGCAATGATCGTAGTTCCATATGATAGGTTGCACTGTAAGAGGCAATGGACACAGATGACTCTGATGGGTGATAGTTGCTACTAGCTGAAAGAAAAATGATTGGTTAATTTCTGAACAGTCAACACCATATATTCTCACTGAGATAATAAATAAATTTATTCAACTTGCATGTTCAAATGGGTCACTTGTTTCTTCCGTTGTTGGTGGAATCAAGCATGACCGCCGCATCCTGTAAAGGAGATCTTGCCGGAAAAACACGATTTCTTGTGTATAAAACTTAACCCTGGGGAAATCAAGCTCTTATTGGAGTTAGAACAGATGATAAATGGCAAGTCCACAAAGTTCAGTATTGTCTTGATCATGAAATGTCAATATGAATGAATGCCATAGTTTGTAGTATACGTTCATTGCAAATATATCACTATACAGTAGTCTCAGTTGGCAATGAGTGCATGAAGCCTTTCAAGACTAACTGAAATGCCTGTGCCTCAATGAATAGCACTGGTGAAAAATCTGGCAAGTTCGGAAAACTAAACCAAATGAAGATAATACTGCATGCAACAAGTATTATGATAATAGATGCCAGCTAAGAACACAGTTCCACAGTATGGATATTGGTAGACCAGTATAGTATTGTTATTAAGCCTCTTCATCTACGGATCTACCTGTTGCAATCGTATAGAGATATCTCACAAAAATGAAGATGATAGCTCTGTATTAATCATCAAAATAACTATGGTACACTGGTGGCAAGTCCAAATAAGAGATTTATGCTTAAACTGGACCAGAGTCACACTGAGAACAACTGATTGGTACTCCCTCTGATTACAAATGTGAGTCGTTTAAGAATCTGTGGTAGTCAAACATTTTTGGGTTTGACCATCACTATCCAAATAGTTACAAATTTTGACGACATTAAACTGGTATTAATAGAACCATCATGAAATATAATTTCACAATGTGTCATTATTTTTATATGAAGCAACTACTCCCTCCGTTCCCAAATATAAGTCTTTTTAGAGATTCCAACAAGTGACTACATACGAAGCAAAATGAGTGAATCCACACTCTAAAATATGTCTACATACATCCGTATGTTGTAGACCATTTGAAATGTCTAAAAAGACTTATATTTAGGAACGGAGGGAGTAACATTCATAGAAATTGATGGTGGTTGGCCAAAGGTCACCATGGAGACTGTATGTCTGTATCAGTGTCCAAAAGGATTTACATTTGGAATCAGAGAATAACATGTACTCCCTCCGTCCGAAAATACTTGTCATCAAAATGGATAAAAAGAGATGAATGTAGAACTAAAATACGTCTAGATACATCCCCTTTTATCCATTTTGATGACA
Organism: Triticum dicoccoides; assembly: GCF_002162155.2. Lineage (NCBI taxonomy): Eukaryota > Viridiplantae > Streptophyta > Magnoliopsida > Poales > Poaceae > Triticum > Triticum dicoccoides. The sequence goes on from NC_041385.1 coordinate 136,103,886, forward strand.
AGTATTTCCCGACGGAGGGAGTAGCATAATATGCAACATGAAAGGAGAGTGGCATCACCTAATACTGTGAAGGTTTTATTGATATTTTTTAGCTACATACATCAGATTTTCATAATTGATGCGCAAAAAGATATCCCTGTATTTGTGTGGTCGCTTATAGCGACATAAACAGATGGTTAACATATGGAACATGGAGAATGATACAAGGCAATGCTTTGTGACAAACCTGCAGGGGTTGCTTACAAATATAGCATTTGGGATGTGCTTCTGAAGTTCCTCAATTAGATACTTTGGGAGCGCACACCTTGGGAGAGCTTTAGAAGGTCCTACAAATGTGTTACTATGTAAGAAAAAACAACATGCCAAGCTTAGGAAAAAACAGAAAACATCACATTCCAGCTATAGGGAGAACTAGACTGACAGTATTTATTATCAACAAGCTCATTCCTAATCCTATTGCAGAAGTTTTTCATTGGTTAAATAGCATGGAGAATAAATAAATGATAATTGGACATATAAAAGAATAGGCCAGGTTTAATCCATTAGTGAATAAAATGAAATTGGATATTGCAGCAAATCAAACATGTGGATAACAGTAGTCGTCAGGTAAAAGCATGTCATTGAGTTTTAGAATACCTGCATCATCAGGACCAGGGATGAATAAAAAACGACTATGTTCCTTTAACCTAGTTCGAGATGCAATCATCTCACCAAGCTTTCCAAACTGCAATCTACATAAAGTTACATAACTTAAACTTTGTCTTCGATTGGGAAAGCAAACGCGCTATAAAACTGTAGATTATATTCCATGAAACAAGTCAGACCTGAGTTCTTCGAACGAATTGAATGCCAGATTGCAGGGCCGGGAGCAGAAATTTCCCATTAGAACAAAGAGAGAAGGAACTACTTCCACACTTTCATAGCCATCAAGAACAACACCCAACTTCTCCATAGTCTACTCCCCGAGATAACACATACAAACATCCTGAGAGTATGCTAAACAATATAGTTATATAAAACAAGAATTAATACCAAACTAAATACCTCATAACTGTCGAGCCAAACATCTGAAAGAATGACAAACATGTCATTCACAGCCTTATTTTCTAGTGATGACAATCTTAGCTGTTTAGTGCAAACATAGCAGAACCCATCAGTAAAGATGTTTTCTACAAGACCTATTAGTGACATGTATAACACAATTCCTGAACTTACTGCTTCTTCAGTTGGTATGACACCTCCACCAAAGAAATCAAGCCCCATAAGCAGTGAAAGTGATGTTTCTCTGTCCTCTAAGGGAGGAAACCCACAGGTATTGACCTGCAAATGATTGGAACATAACCACTATCAAGACAATAATACAGGAAAACACTGTAGATTTTATGGTGGACAACAGACCTGGAAAATGCCACTTGAAAGTAATTCTCCTTCTGCTACAACCACTGTGTTTTCAACAAAGAAACCTGAAGTGATTTTGTGTTTTATGTAAGGAAAGCGATGCACTTATTTGATTAAACATAAATCCATATGGCTAAAACAAAATATTTGTACGAAATATGGATTACTGACGCCAATATGATCAGTATTCTATACTATCCCTTCTTAAATGAGAGGGTTTTTTCGTAGCCTTTCAGTGACCAAAGGAACTCAATTGTTTTCATTTAGCACAGCACAGACATGCATCTCTCTCTATATGTATATCTGCATGAAGGTAACATGGCAATGGTTCTAAGGATATTGCATTCGCCAAGTCAATTGGCACTGCTCCAGTAAGATCCTCCAAGTAGAACTGGCGTTCCTCCAACTGCGATATGACCCCCATGATCCATCTCCGCCCAGTACACCCAACTAAGGACTGTATGGAAGTAATCTACATGAAGGGGGGAAACTGTATGTCATTTCATATACAATGATTAAAAAAATTGGGGAACAAAAGAGGCTGCACAAAGGTTTTGGGGGGAAAGCACCAAGTATTGGACTATAGTGGACTGGGATCACAGAAATCAATCTATAGTAGTAGAAGTAGAACACAACATAATTAAGAGAAATACCTCACAACTTTCATTTTCAGCCATAACAGACTCAAAAGCTGGCTTGGAGAAATATTTATCACGAGCGAGCCTCTGAAGCAGCACTTGATATCTATCCCTGTAAAGGGCGGCTTTATCTCCAGCTTCTCCATGGAGGGCTAATCTTCCAGTATGCCTATATACATAGTGTAATCGGAAATAGCATCAACAAACATACACACAACCTGTTTTAGAAAGTCGTGTTTTCTAGTTTAGCATCAAAGAGCAATCAATGTGTCATACTGAATCAGATGCCACCAACTAGAAAGAAACGAATTGATTTAAAGACCAATTCAATCCGCAATCCCTCAGGGCTGAGCTAACAAATTGACCAACTATAAGAAAAAGAAAAACACTAAGCTCCATCAACTCTAAGAATCGGATCGGCGGCGCTTCCATCTAACTCGGCAGCCGTCGCCGCCCAGCGCTGCCCCGTCCATTGCGGTCTATGTGGCACTGAAGGCCGAGGCAAAGAAGTCCACGCCGGCTGTTGTTGGGAAGGGCAACCCGCAGCCGGCTGCCAAGCCCTTGGTTTGACATCTGGTTAGACCAGCCAACATCGGTTATTCCTTCTTGAAGGCGGCCTCTTGGATCGTGCATCCATTGCCTGCTAATATGTCATCGTAGGTTTTGTGATATGATTTGGGGATGTTGGCAAGGCTTGTCCTATGTGGACAGTCTTAACTTTTCTTTTTCTTTTTCCTCTTTGTAAGCTGATTTGTTCGACGTTATTGGCCATATGCATCACTGGATGCAGAGGCCGAGGGTCTTCCCCTCTTTTCGAAAAGAAAAAAATAATCAAAACTATGTCCTGCATCCATTCTGCAAATTACCAAGTTCTCGTGGAAGTTCATTTAATATTTAGACGAATCAAGCAGGTAATAGACATCCGTTATCACAATATTCAACCATCAACACCCAAGACTTAAGACATGGGGCAAATTCTCAAATCCCGACACCCAATTTCCCAGATCTAAAAGGAAGTGGCAGCATTTACATACTCGTAGAACACTTTCTTGATTGGGTCGTAGTGGAACCGCGGCACGACGAACGAGTCCACCACCCGCAGCGCCGACTGGACGCTGGTGGCGGAAGGCGATGCCGCGTCGACCGCCTCCTCCGCCTCGACCAGTAGGGACACCACGCGACGGACCGCGTCCCGGTCTAGTATGGACGATTTCACTGCGGGCACCCGCAAAGCACAAAGAGACGCGCACAGGGTGAGAACCAACCATGAATCGGAGCCTCGGAGTGAGAATAGGAGGCAAACGGTCTGAAATCCTGGGGCAGAGCGAGTACTTACGCGGCTCTTTGTCGAGCTCGTCGAGGAGGAGGTCGAGGGCCTCGTCCTCGGCGTCGGGGAAGCGGGCGAGGAAGGCGGCCGCCTCCTCGAGGGCGTCAACTTTGAGGGTGAAGCCACGCAGCCGGAATTTGCGCTGCAGCTTCTTGCGCATGGCTGCCGACGGCGCCGCCATGGGAGAGGGGGGAGGAGGCGAGAGGGAATGGCTGTGGCGGGAAAGGTGGGTTGGGGTTTGGGGAATCTGGCGGGATATCAATTGCAGCGCCCTCGCTGGCCTTGAAGTATCCGCTGCGGGCTTCGGCCCGGTGGGTTGCCTCGGCAAATTTGGACAATGTTTTGCCCTTTTTTCTAGAGCGCCCCTATATCTCGCCTTCAGAGAGACCTAGGGCGGCTCGCTGAAGGGCAGGCCAAGACGGGCCGGCCCAGGAGTGTGGGAGCCCACAGCCTCTTTTCCGTTTTTCATTTTTTTTACATTTTTTCACTTTTGTTTATAGTTTAAAATATTCTAAACATATATATATACTATATTACAAAATATATATATTTTTTAATAAAATGTTGAACAAGCATTTGGAAAATGTTAAATGTGTATAGACAAAATGTTTACCATGTATATGGAAAATAAAAAAAGTGTATAACAAAATTGATCATGTATTTAAAAATTGTTAATCAAGCAATTGAATTTTTTTGGAACAAGTATTTGAAAAATGTTGATCAAGAATTTGAAAAATGTTTAAATGTGTATAGAAAGAATGTTGACCATGTATTAAAAGATGATGAAATTTTTTGATCATGTATATGAAATTTTTTGATCATGTATTAAAAGAATGTTGAACAAGTATTCGAAAAATGTTAATCAAGCATTTGGAAAAATATTAAATGTGTATAGAAAAAATATTGACCATGTATTAAATGATGAAGAATTTTTTTTCTCGTGTACATGCATTTTTTAATCAAGTATTTAAAAAAACTGTTGAACAAGTATTCAAAAAATGTTAATCAAGCATTTGGAAAAATATTAAATGTCTATAGAAAAGTGTTGACCATGTGTTTAAAAAAAATATTGCATTAAGAAAATGTTAATCAAGGATTTGAGAAAATGTTTGATGTCCATAGAAAAAATGTTGATCATGTATTATAAAATGCTAATCTTGTATTTCAAAAATGTTATCAAGCATTCGAAAAATGTTTAAAATGTGTATAGAAAAAATGTTACTATGTATTATAAAAATGATAAATTTGTGTTCAAAAAATAGTTAACGTGTATTAGAAAGATGTTGTTGACATATACAGAAAATGTAGAATGAAAACCAGAAGAAACAAAGAAAACCAAAGAAATGAAAAACAAAACAGAAACAAAATAAACCATAGAAGAAAAAAGAAAACCGGAGAAACAAATGCAAAAAAAAAGAATGGAAAAAACGGAGGAAAAAATGAAACAAAAGAAAAAACAAAGAAAACAGAAAAAGGTGAAGAAAAATTGTTTCTTTTACCTTAAGTATGTCGCGTCCTACAGTTCATCACGAACTCAACACAAAGTGCAGTGGACTGCGTCGCTATAAACTATCTAGCAAACCCAGGTTCAAACCCTAGCTTCGAGACACAACAATCCTTCAGGGATACCTAATGCGAGACATAGTCGCCGTGCACCACCGCCCTATTTGCCAGTACTGCCAATCGTCGCACCCCATCGCTCCATCGCAGCAGACCATATCTCTCTTTGCAGCATCGCCTGCTGCAACGCTGAAAGCACGGCACTGCTTGCAACATTGAGGCGTAGCAGCAACGCCGGCAACACGTCACCGCTCACAACGTTGGTGACAGATCGGGAGGCTGGCAAGCTGCTGCAACAACAGCACACAACACTGTGTGCACCGCCATTGAGACGTGCGGTTGCAGCATCGCCTGCCACTTGCGGCACCGGTTAGCGGCGCCCCTCGCCCTAGCCCTTGCAGCACTGCATCTTCGGCTTGCTACGTGATGAGACATACGGTTGCAGCATTTGCCACTGCTTGTCGCCGACGAGCGGCACCCCGAGCCCTTTTCAGCGTGATTGCCCCCTCCCCGAGCAGCCTCCCTGTCTCCAGGCCAGTGTATCGCTCTATGCAACTGAAGCCAAAAGTAGAAACCAGACCCCTGGTAAATAGCCAACGTGATTACTCATAGATACCGTGACTGGCACCAGCCTCCAGCCATTAATATTTGCCAATCCACACCTTCTTGGCTTACATCTGTACCGTGCCCAGCGCCAGCCCAGCCTTACTACACCTCAGCACTTTCGTCATCGCCACCGTATATAAGAAGCGAAGCCGAAGCCCGTCGACGACTCGCCTCAGCCCAACCCAAGCAACGACGCGCACACATCGACGACAAAGACACTCTTACGTAGTACGCTCGCTCTTGCACTCGCAGCAATGCCGGCCATGGTGCCGCAGGAGGTGCCGCGCGTGGGGGAGGCGCCGCACTTCCTCGTGGTCACGTTCCCGGCGCAGGGCCACATCAACCCGGCGCGCCACCTGGCGCTGCGCCTCCTCAGCGCCTCGCCGGGCGCCCGCGTCGCCTTCTCCACCCCCGTCTCCGCTTTCCGCAAGATGTTCCCGGACGTCGAGGACGCGGAGGCGGTGGACCACGTCGACGGCGCCGGCGTCCACTACGTGCCCTACTCCGACGGCTTCGACGGCGGCTTCGACACGTCAGCGCACGACATCTCGTACTACATGTCCAATCTCAAGGTCGCGGGGTCCCGCACGCTGGGCGGCGTGCTCGCGCGCCTCCGCGACGCCGGCACCCCCGTCACGCAGGTGGTTTACACCGTGATGCTCTCCTGGGTCGCCGGCGTCGCGCGCGCACACGGCGTTCCCGCCGCGGCCTATTGGATCCAGCCGGCCACCGTGCTCGCCGCCTACTTCCACTTCTTCCGCGGCACCGACGGCCTCGATCAGGCCGTCGCCGCCGCGGCGAGCGACCCGTGGGCGGACGTCCACATCCGGGGGCTCCCGCCGATGCGCCTGCGCGACCTGCCGTCGTTCTTCACCATCGCCTCCGACGTCGACCACCCCTACGCCTTCGTCCTCACCGCGTTCCGCGAGCTCCTCGACGTGCTGGAACGCGAGGACACGCCCACGGTGCTCGTCAACACGTTCGACGCCGTGGAGCCTGATGCGATGGCGACGCTGCGCCAGCACGGCGTCGACGTCGTCTCCATCGGCCCCGTGCTCTCCTTCCTGGACGCCTCCGCGCCAGCGGCGGCCAACAGCAACGACCTGTTCAAGCAGGATGGCAAGGGGTACCTGGAGTGGCTGGACGCACAGGAAGCGGGGTCGGTCATCTACATCTCCTTCGGGAGCCTGTCGGCGATGAGCAAGCGGCAGATCACGGAGGTGGCGCGCGGCATGGCGGAGATCGGCCGCCCGTTCCTGTGGGTGCTGAGGAAGGACAACCGCGGCGAGGTCGACGGCGACGACTTGTGCACCGGCGGCGGCATGGTGGTGGAGTGGTGCGACCAGGGGAAGGTGCTGTCGCACCCGGCGGTGGGGTGTTTCGTGACGCACTGCGGTTGGAACTCGACGCTGGAGAGCATGGCGTGCGGCGTGCCGATCGTGGGAGTGCCGCAGTGGACGGACCAGGGCACCAACGCATGGCTGGTGGAGCGGAAGCTCGGCGCCGGGGTCCGGGCCGCCGTGAGTGAGAAGGACGGCGTGCTGGAGGCCGACGAGCTACGGAGGTGCATCGCCTTCGCCACGTCGGATGTGGTGCGCGCCAAGGCGGCGCTGTGGAGGGAGAAGGCGAGGGCGGCGGCGGCCGTGGGCGGCTCGTCCGAGAGGAACCTCAGGGCGTTCGTCGCCGGCAACTAGCCAGCCGGTAGGCCGGCTTGCCTGCTGCATGGTCCTGCAAAATCGACAGCGAATAGGAGGACGAGACGAGTGACGAGACGACTCGAGCAGTACTGTGTCCCTGTCGATTCGACACTGCAGCTGTTTTTTGTTGTTGTTGTGAAAGACTGTTTTTTATTTAATCAAGTTTGGATTGAAACCACGTGTTCCATGTGGTGTCAAAGACTGTTGGTAGTGCTGCTACTTGGGAGAGACCGAATGCCATCGCGTATTGACGGGATTTCCGGTGCCGCGGATGTTTTTTTCACCGATGAACATATCGGACGTGTTTGGTTAGGCCAACTCCACCGCGCGATCCTAAACGGACGCCTGTTTTACCCGGATTCTGTCTGTTTGGATAGGTCAATGGAGTCGTGTCCGGGCAGTTTCCGTGCGGTGGTCGTGCACCCAGCGCGCGGCCGCATCCCGGCCGCATCTTGTCCGCGTACATTTTTCTTTGCAAGCCCTTAATTTTTTTTCATTATTCATTTTTGGTACATGGAAATACATCATCAAATTTTGACTAGTAAAACAAGACCAAAGAAAACAAGAACCACAAGAATACATTTTAGAAGATACCCAACTTCCATAACTGCTCCTTTGAGTTGGATTAGGGTCTTCTTAATGCACTCATTGTTGATGTGTGGAGGAGGCTCGATCTTGCATGCTTCTTTTTTCTTCGAGTCTAAAGAAGTCGATGTTGCTTCCTCACACTTAGTCTCGTGTCTAGCATCTAATCTAGCAACAAGTGCACTTGTCTCCAGCATCAATATATCAATATACTCTTCTTTCCAATACCAAAACTTGCACGTGCATCAATATATCAATATACTCTTCTTTCCAATACCAAAACTTGCATCCATTCTACACAATAAAATTTGAAATTAGCACAACTCATCAAATCTAGAGCACAAACCGAAGCAAAAAAGAGCACATACCCCATCGTTTAAGCACTTGATGAACACCCATCCGGGATGTTCCGGCGTTGTAGACACGCAGCGCACGAACTTCTTTGGGCAGTCATCGCACTTAATGAGTGGCAACAGTGCGCCGATGAGCTTTTGGGCAAGCAACGAGCCCGGCCGACCGCCATTCGTGTATCTGCCGGCGGACCACCGACGGTGCAGATCCGAGCGGCTAGAGGAGGAGCCACTGCCTGCATGTGGCCTTGCGGCCCTGCCAGGGCCTTCCGGCGAGGTGCCCGACCAGTCCATGGCGCGACGCGGCCTTCCACAGCCGGGCGAGCTCAACACCGACCGGATCCGCCCCAAATCCGGCTGGCGGGTGCACAAACCAGGTGGCCGTGGTTGAGTAGCTCGGCGGCGCCGAGGGGAAGGGGCTGGGCGAGCGTGCGTCCGAGCTACACGGCTGCAATGGCAGCAGCGGCGGCGGCGGCGAGGGGAAGAGTGGAGAAGAGTGGAGGGGGTGCGGCCGGAGGGAGGGAGGGGGGCGGATAGAAAAAGGCGCACCCTGTGCCACCGGCGGGCGGGCCAGGTGAGGACACGCACAGACGGCCCAAGCGTCCGCATGGTGTCCGTTTCACCTCAAAAACGGCGCAAACTTGGGCCGGGGATGGGTCGAAATCGGACACAAAACGGACAAAAGTCCGTTTGCTCCCGCGCTCTGGGCCGCCCAGTTCGTCCGTTTTACCCCAAACGGACGCGCGCAGACAGGATGGGGTCGCGCGGTGGAGTTGGCCTTACATTGCCAATCCAGGCTGGCCCGGCGAGCCTGGCTCTATTAAGCCAGTTTGAGGGGATGCAGGCCAAAAAAACCCAGATGCACATAGTTTGGTTGCCTGCATGCCCCTAGTTGCATGAGAGAATCATTTTCGACCCGGCGTTTGGTTGCCCACATTGCATTAGGCGCACATATGACATGATGTTTGGTTGCAACATGCATAAGGTGTTGTCACCACTTTTAACTAGTGGTGAGCTTACCACACAGAATCTGAACATGTAGCGCCAACTACTTAAACAAATGACAATTTATCCTAACTACTATTAAATGACAGTTCAAATTATTAAGAGCCATTGGCTAAATAGGGGATAGTTCATCGGTGTTTCTGCTGCCAGATCTTTCTCTTTCTCTTCTTCTGCTTCTGCTTCTGCTGGTGCTTCTTCTACTTCTTCTTCTTCTTCTTCTTCTTCTTCTTCTTCTTCTTCTTCTTCTTCTTCTTCTTCTTCTTCTTCCATCTTCTTCAAATCCTACAATGACCTTTGTTAAGCCACATCGCCTCTGTCCACTCCAACCTTTTGTTCTTCCAAGCGTCATGGTCAAATGCCTCCACACCATGGCCGGAGCTAACAACATCGTCAGGCTCGACCTCTTCCTCCTCAGGCACATGTTCATCATAGCCCCACTGGAGGATCCAGTTATGCAGAATGCAACAAGCAAGAACTAGCTTAACCTGAGTGGAGTATGGGTGGAATGGCTTCTGATCCAGGATCTTAAACCTATTCTTCAGAGCTCAAAATGCCCTCTCAACAGTTACTCTAAGGCTGGAATGTCTGAGATTAAACAACTCATGTGCAATCCTAGGATAGTTCCTACCAGAGAACTCGTTGAGATGGTACCTGGTTTTCCTGAAGGGTGGAAAAATACCCGGCCGACATGCATAGCCAGCATCTCCAAGGTAGAACTTGCCGTCGGGGATGTTGATCCCATTAGGTCGACTCATGCTGTCAGTGAGAATGTTAGCATCATGCGCTGACCCCTCCCAGCCAGCCAGCACATATGTGAACTTCAGATCAAAGTCAACAGCAGTAAGCACATTCTGGCTTGTGTAGTGCTTCCTCCCCCTGTATGCTGCAGACTGTGATCTAGGAACTCTGGCAGTGACATGAGTACCATCTATTGCCCTAATGCAATCATGAAAATGGCATCACAAGCATGTGTTAGTGCTCAACTTGAACAATACAAGCATATCAAGCCATGAATAGTGTATATTGTCAATGCTCACCTTGAAGTATGGATACCATTTTGGGCTTCCGCCAATTTTGGGTGGAGTCTGACCAGATGGTCTCCTGATCATCTCTCCTCTAAGCTCCCCAATAGCAAAAAGCTCTTGCTTGAAGTACCTAGAGATGGTCTTCATTGATCTCCTGAACGTGTTGTGAATGACCCTGAACCTCTGGTTAGGGCCAACAACATGGAGGAACATGGCCACTTACTCTTCGACACTGGTGTTGATGCTATCTTGTAGCAGCCCCCTGTTCCTGAAGGTCTCGACAAGCCTGGCAAATGGTGCTCGTTTCATTCAAATCATCCACAGAGCCTCGACGTCATTGCAGTTGTAGATGTAGTTCAGATTTTGGATCCTCTCGTATTCCCGGGGAAACAATGGACCATATCGGATCAAAGGTCTCCCAGCACGACGAACAGCTCTCTGGTGCATGAACATGACCCATGCCTGAATCACACTAATCAGTGTTGCTGCCTGGATTATCACCCTCATCCGTGCGTCCATAACCTAGTTGACATCGACGGTTTGCTCAGTTGGAAAATGAACCTACACCTAGCCTAACGGCCTAACCACTGAGCTAACAAACGGGGGGGTGCTCCTTACCGGCATCGAAGACGAGGACGGCGTAGGGGGAGCCATGGCACAGCCTAGGTCGACCAGACGGTGGCCAACAGCAAGGGGAGCACCAGATCCGCCACAAACGCCACCGCCTCTTCCGCCACCGACTCTAGCGCAGATCTGAAATCACAGCCGCCGCTGGTGGTGAGGCAGTAGGAAAGAAAGGGGGACAGTGGCTATGGGTGAGTGAGTGAAAGGGGGTGAGGCTAGATTTGGCGCCGGGACGACGCGCCAGATTTCCATCTCCCGCCATCCCCCCTCGCCCTCGCCTCGCACCCGTTGTCGGTGTCAAAACCGGTGGATCTCGGGTAGGGGGTCCCGAACTGTGCGTCTAAGGCTATTGGTAACAGGAGGCGGGGGACACGATGTTTACCCAGGTTTGGGCCCTCTCGACGGAGTTAATACCCTACTTCCTGCTGGATTGATCTTGATGATATGAGTATTACAAGAGTTGATCTATCACGAGATCGTAGAGGCTAAACCCTAGAAGCTAGCCTATGATATGATTGTTGTTCTTGTCCTACGGACTAAACCCTCTGGTTTATATAGACACCGGAGAGGGCTAGGGTTACGCAGAGTCGGTTACAGAGAAGGAAATCTACACATCCGAATCACCAAGCTTGCCTTCCACGCAAAGGAGAGTCCCATCCAGACACGGGACGAAGTCTTCAATCTTGCATCTTCATGGTCCAACAGTCCGGCCAAAGTATATAGTCCGGCTGTCCGAGGACCCCCTAATCCAGGACTCCCTCAGTAGCCCCTGAACCAGGCTTCAATGACGATGAGTCTGGTGCGCAGATTGTCTTCGGCATTGCAAGGCGGGTTCCATCTCTGAATACTCCAAGGTAGATTTTGAACACATGAATAGTGTCCGGCTCTGCAAAACAAATTCCACATACAACCGTAGAGAGCATAATTTCTCACGAACCTAATCTGCTGACAATTTCAAGGCATGACATCACGCCACGGTCCGGTCATTATTCGAACCATTTTTCCCAACCAGCTACTGCACATATTGTGAGGTGGTTTCCTTGGCACGTCTTGTCAAAGCAGAGATCGTGTCCCCTTATTGCGGATTCTCATCAATACGGGCATGGGTAACCCAACCGCGCCATCAATCGTGGCGCTTGGAAAATAAGCGATTTTAACGGGCAAGTGGGGAGGCGCACAGTTTCTACCGCCTTTATAAAGAGACAAGGATTCCTCTTTTTCACCCACGCCTTCTTCCTCCTTTGCTCATCCATTCTCGCACTCTCGAGCTCCAGCGCCCCAGTTCTCACCTTCTCCGTAAAGCCATTCCAGACATGTCCGGAGCGGGAGGCAAGTGGATAGCCTCCTCCGTTACGGAGGAGGGCATTACGATGCTTCAGGAGGCCAGATACCTGGCCACAAACATCGCGCACAGGCTTCCGGCGGAGGGGCAGATCATCCCCACTCCGAAACCTCGGGAAAGAGTAGTGTTCCTCTCTCATTTCATCCGCGGACTGGGATTTCCTCTCCACCCATTTGTCTACGGGCTCATGTTTTACTATGGGCTATATTTTCATGATCTGGCCCCAAACTTCATCCTCAACATCTCGGCGTTTATCGTCGTGTGCGAGGCTTTCCTCCGCATCAAGCCCCACTTCAGCCTGTGGCTGAAGATCTTCAACGTGAAAACGAAGATTGTGGTTGGCCAGCAAGCGGAGTGCGAAGGCGCCATGGTGGGCAAGATGCCCAACGTTACCTGGCTTGAAGGCTCCTACGTGGAGACCGTGAAGGGGTGGCAGTCGGGGTGGTTCTACATCACCGAGCCGCACAACGCCAACTGGGCGGCGGCCCCCGAATTCCGATCTGGCATCCCTATGCGGCTTACCTCCTGGAAAAAGAAGGGCTTAGCCTGGGGTGCACCTGCGGAGCTGACCGGACTCCAAAATTGTATCAAAAATATGACAAGCAAGAAGATCAAACTTGTTAACGTGGTCCAGGTCATGCTCCTCTGCCGGATCCTCCCGTGTCAAAGATGGGCATTCAATATGTGGGAGTTCGATTCGGCCAAACACCAGATGCTGCGAGAGCTCTTCGACATGACGCACGAAGACGTCTGGAAGGTGTTGTTCAAGGCCACCGAAGTACCTCCTCCCATTACTGAGGACCGCGGACTCAGCGCAAAGCGCCCCGCCAATCCGGTAAGCTCTCTATATATTTCACAAGATGAGCCTTTCCCAGTATGTTCGTGGGAGGAATTTGAGCCACCATGCTGACTTGACAGGACTATGTGGCGATAGCGGAGCGGATCGACTGTCCGGCTCTGCTACCTGAAGATCCAGATACCGCTCTCCTGATGGAGATGCTGGTTCTGGCGCCTTACGAGGTGCCAGGGAAGAAGGCCAAGAAGAAGGCAACAGGGACGAGGAAAGGTCTCTAGCGCAAGGCTGCATCGGACACATCGTCCGAAGATGCCAAGGCGCACTCCTCCAACAAAGACGAGGAGGAGGAAGAGGAAGTTCCTCCCCCAACCAGGGAGGAGAAGAAAAGGAAGGCCGCCCCATCTAGGGAGGCCGAAGGGTCCAAGAGGAAAGAACCCTTCCTCCGGACCAATCCACCACAGCCGCCTACAGTGATGAGGAGTGGTTGCCCATGGACAAGCCCATGGCGAAGTCGCAAGCATCCGTACTCCATAGTACTTTTAATGCGTCTTAGCTTCATTGCTCGTTATAATGCCGAGCTCGTATATGCAGTCCGGACAAGTCCCACATCGAGGTATCCTCTTCGGATGGGTCCTTGAGCGAATCGGAGATGAATAGTTATTCACTCCCGACGGCCACCTCCCCCCGGCCCACGGACGACACCGAGGTGTTGTCCCAGAGGATACCGGAACAGGGGGCGACAGTTCTGGAGACGCCCCAAGGTGAAATCCCAGACGCCAAGTACATGGGGGGAAAGACCCCCATGTATTCTGCTGACGAGGGCCGCAACAAGTCTGGCCCCCAACCGGACACTACGCCGGAACCTCCAATGGTTCCGGATTCAAGTAGGCAGCCCCTTGTTAAGGAGGGTGAGCCGCCTGTCTCGATGACCTCTGTCCAACCAAAGGCATCGGGCAATTTGCTGGAAGTGCTTCGCGGCGCTTCCATTGACGAAGAGCACCGCACCATTATGGGTGCGGTGATTGAGAAGGTTCGGTCTGCCAAAAGCGGACTGACCGAAGCCTGCGTTAGCCTCCTAACAGGCTTTGGGGTAAGTAATCAATTTATTAGAAAATATCATAGCATAGACAATAGCCCCTGATGCTCTGTTTGGTGTTCGGAAAGAAAGGTCAAACAGAGGATCAAAAAATTTCCACAGGAGTCTAACAAGAACATATCTATGTGAATAAGCAGGCGTCGCTGCTGGCCGCTGCCGCCCGCCCTGCGGAGGTCTCTGGACTGAAGCGGGAGCTGGGGCGGGCCGAAGAAGAGCTCGGCCTCGTGAAGAGGTAGCTCGAGGAGAACAAAGGTAAGTGATACCCCGTTCGTGTGTTATATAAAGAAAAATCTTTGGTGCTAATAGAAGCATCATGAATTATAATAGGGGCCACGACCGAGGTGGCGGCCGTTAAGAAAGCATTGTTCGAGGCCGAAGACAAGGCGACCAAGGAGCGCACCGAGCGTGAGAAGCAGGAGGCTCGGGTAAATGAGGTCCAGCAAGAGCTCCAGGACTTCGTCAAAAAATACGAGTCCTTGGAGTGTGGCTCCAAGACGCAAGAGTCCGAACTTGCGAAAGCCCTCTAGAGCGCACAAGACGCCAAGGCCGAAGCCCAAAAGGCCCTCCAGGAGATCCAGGCGGCCAAGAAGATAGCGGCGGGTAAGGCATTGATTATGCAAAGCAAGCATGTGAAGGAGGCTTTCCTATTACTTACCCGAATTTGGAGCTCTCCAGGAGCATTCGCAGATCTGCCGCGCAGCACATCTGATGCCGCCGAGTTCTACTGGGATGAAGAAGGGAGCTCGACGGAGAAGTTGTTCTGGTCCCAGTATATTGGGGCCGAACAGCCGATGCCCTTGAGTGACCAGCTGAAGCAACTGGTCGAACTGGCCTTGAAGGACCTCATAGTCTGGATGTGGCCTGCCGAGCCCCTGCCCACCAGCTACTTTGGCTTGGTGAAGCGGCTTGTGCATGCCTGCTCGAGGCTTGAAGCCATAAAGCGGCCAGTCTGCATTGAAGGTGCGCGTCGGGCCTTCGCTCGCGCGAAAGTGCACTGGGCGAAGATGGATGCCGAGAAGCTGGTGACGGAGGGGCCACCGAAGGGCAAGGCGCATCGCTATCCCGAGAAGTACTATGATGGTCTTATGAAAGGCGCCCGTCTTGTGGCGGAGGAATGTGCCAAGGATGTAATATTTGAGTGAATGTAATCATGTCATCCTGTAATACGAAAACGAGTTCATGTGCATTATATAACGCTTGTTAATTTAAAATATTACCTTATGTGCGGCCGTTTACAAAAATCTGAAAGTTGGCCAGTCATCGGCTTCCACCCCCGTGTAACTAGTACTGGGGTGTTCGGGGTAAATCTAAACACTCTTTATCCAAATTTTTGGTCCTTTAAGGAGGTGTTTAGCGTAGCGAACAAGGCAATCGGACTATACAACTTTATCACTCTCACTTAGCCATAGAAGTCTACAATTTTAAACTTTGGCTAAGCCCCTTGTATCCGGAAGGCCGAACTTGGGGCGCTTGCTACGTCTTGAGCTTGCGTTGGTTTTCCTTGAAGAGGAAAGGGTGATGCAGCAAAGTAGCGTAAGTATTTCCCTCAGTTTTTGAGAACCAAGGTATCAATCCAGTAGGAGGCTCCTCAACAAGTCCCATGAACCTACACAAACAAACAAAGAGCTCGCAACCAACGCAATAAAGGGGTTGTCAATCCCTTCACGGTCACTTGCGAAAGTGAGATCTGATAGAGATAGTATGATAAGATAAATATATTTTTGGTATTTTATAATATAGATGCAGAAAATAAAGATGCAAATAAAAGTAGATTGGAAGCAAATATGATAAGAGATAGACCCGGGGGCCATAGGATTCACTAGAGGCTTCTCTCAAGAGCATAAGTATTACGGTGGGTGAACAAATTACTGTCAAGCAATTGATAGAAAAGCGAATAATTATGACGTTATCTAGGCATGATCGTGTATATAAGCATCACGTCTGCAACAAGTAGACCGACTCCTGCCTGCATCTACTACTATTACTCCACACATCGACCGCTATCCAACATGCATCTAGTGTATTAAGTTCATAAGAACAGAGTAACGCATTAAGCAAGATGACATGATGTAGAGGGATAAACTCAAGCAATATGATATAAACCCCATCTTTTTAACCTCGATGGCAACAATACAATACGTGTGTTGCAACCCTTTCTGTCACTGGGTAAGAACACCGCAAGATTGAACCCAAAGCTAAGCACTTCTCCCATAGCAAGAAAGATCAATCTAGTAGGCCAAACCAAACCGATAATTCGAAGAGATTTGCAAAGATAACTCAATCATACATAAAATAATTCATAGAAGATTCAAATATTATTCATAGATAAACTTGATCATAAACCCACAATTCATCGGATCTTGATAGACACACCGCAAAAAGAGATTACATCGAATAGATCTCCACAAGAGAGGGGGAGAACATTGTATTGAGATCCAAAAAAGAGAGAAGAAGCCAACTAGCTAATAACTATGGACCCGTAGGTCTATGGTAAACTACTCACAACTCATTGGAAGGGCTATGGTGTTGATGTAGAAGCCCTCCATGGTCGATTCCCCCTCCGGCAGAGTGCCGGCGAAGGCTCCAAGATGGGATCTCGCGGATACAGAAGGTTACGGCGGTGGAAATTGTGTTTCAGGTGCTCCCTGGATGTTTTCGGGGTACGTAGGCTTATATAGGATGAAGAAGTACGTCGGTGGACGCCCGAGGGGCCCACGAGACAGGGGGCGCGCCCTATAGGGGGGGGGGCGCCCTCCTATCTCGTGGAAGCTTTGGCTGCTTCTTGACTTGCACTCCAAGTCCTCTGGATCACGTTCGTTCCAAAAATCACGCTCCCGAAGGTTTCATTCCGTTTGGACTCCGTTTGATATTCCTTTTCTTCGAAATACTGAAATAGGCAAAAAAACAGTAATACGGGCTAGGCCTCCAGTTAGTAGGTTAGTCCCAAAAATGATATAAATGTGTAAAATAAAGCCCATAAACATCCAAAAGGGGTAATATAATAGCATGGAACAATAAAAATTATAGATACGTTGGAGACGTATCAAGCATCCCCAAGCTTAATTCCTGCTCATCCTCGAGTAGGTAAATGATAAAAAGAGAATTTTTAATGTGGAATGCTACCTAGCATAATTCTCAATGTAATTTTCTTTATTGTGGCATGAATGTTCAGATCCAAATGATTCAAAATAAAAGTTCATATTGATAAAAGAAATAGTAACACTTCAAGCATACTAATCAAAGCAATCATGTCTTCTCAAAATAACATGGCAAAAGAAATTTCATCCCTACAAAATCATATAGTTAGGCTATGCTTCATTTTCGTCACACAAAGATGTTCCCAACTTCTATACCCCCGATGACAAGTCAAGCAATTGTTTCATACTTAAATAATCTCAAACTTTTTCAACCTTCACGCAATACATGAGCGTGAGCCATGGATATAGCACTATGGGTGGAATAGAATAATGATGATGCGGATTGTGTGGAGAAGACAAAAAAAGGAGAAAATCTCACATTGACGAGGATAATCAACGGGCTATGGAGATGCCCATCAATTGATGTCAACATGGGGAGTAGGGATTGCCATGCAACGGATGCACTAGAGCTATAAATGAATGCTCAACAAAGGAAAAACTAGTGGGTGTGCATCCAACTTGCTTGCTCACGAAGACCTAGGGCATTTGAGGAAGCCCATCGTAGGAATATACAAGCCAAGTTCTATAATGAAAAATTCCCACTAGTATTAAAAAGACAACTTATGAGACTCTCTACATGAAGAACATGGTGCTACTTTGAAGCACAATATATGAGACTCAATAAAGAACAAGGTGCTACTTTGAAGCACAAGTGTGGAAAAAGAGATAGTAGCATTGCCCTTTTTTTCTTTTCTTGTTTTTCTCTTTTTTTTCTTTTTTTCTTTGGCCTCTTTTTTTTGGGCCTTTCTTTTTTTTTGTGGGCAATGCTCTAATAATGATGATCATCACACTTTTATTGATTACAACACATGAATTACAACTCAAAACTAGAACAAGATATGACTCTATATGAATGCCTCCAGCGGTGTACCGGGATGGTGCAATGAATCAAGAGTGACATGTATGAAAAATTATGCATGGTGACTTTGCTACAAATACGATGTCAACTACATGATCATGCAATGGCAATATGACAAAAGTAATGTATGTCATGATGATGATAAATGGAACGGTGGAAAGTTGCATGGCAATATATCTCGGAATGGCTATGGAAATGCCATAAATAGGTAGGTATGGTGGCTGTGTTGAGGAAGATATAAGGAGGTTTATGTGTGATAGAGCGTATCGTATCACGGGGTTTGGATGCACCGGCGAAGTTTGCACCAACTCTCAAGGTGAGAAAGGGCAATGCACGGTACCGAAGAGGCTAGCAATGATGGAAAGGTAAAAGTGCGTATAATCCATGGACTCAACATTAGTCATAAGAACTCATATACTTATTGCAAAAATTTGGAAGTCATCAAAAACCAAGCACTACACGCATGCTCCTAGGGGGATAGATTGGTAGGAAAAGACCATCGCTCGTCCCCGACCACCACTCATAAGGATGCACAAGCCAGGTACACTTCATGCTTCAAACTTGTTACACAACTTTAACCATACGTGCATGCTACGGGACTTACTAACTTCAACACAATCATTATTTAAATTCATAATCACCCAACTAGCATGACTTTAATATCACTACCTCCATATCTCAAAACAATTATCAAGTATCAAATTGATCATAGCATCCAATTCACTTCCTATGATAGTTTTTATTATACCCAACTTGGATGCTCGTCATTCTAGGACCAATTTATAACCATAGCAAATACCATGCTGTTCTAAAAGACTCTAAAAAAGATATAAGTGAAGTATGAGAGACTAGCAATTTCTTCAAAATTAATCCACCATCGTGCTCTAAAAGATATAAGTGAAGTACTAGAGCAAAAACTATCTAGCTCATAAGATATAAGTGAAGCACATAGAGTATTCTATCAAATCCTAAGAAAATAGGCTTCTCCCAAAAGGTGTGTTACAGCAAGGATGATTGTGGTAAACTAAAAAACAAAGACTAATATAATACACGACGCTCCAAGCAAAACACATATCATGTGGCGAATAAAAATATAGCTCCAAGTAAAGTTACCAATGAACGAAGACGAAAGAGGGGATGCCTTTCGGGGGCATCCCCAAGCTTAGGCTTTTGGATATAATTGAATATCTTGGGGTGCCTTGGGCATCCCCAAGCTTAGGCTTTTGCCACCCTTTATTCCATAGTCCATAAAAGCTTTACCCAAAACTTGAAAACTTCACAACACAAAACTCAACAGGAAATCTTATAAGCTCCGTTAGTGAAAGAAAACAAAACCACCACATAAGGTACTGTAATGAACTCATTTTTTATTTATTTTGGTGTTAAACCTACTGTATTCCAAGTTCTCTATGGTTCATACCCTTACATACTAGCCATAGATGCATCAAAATAAGCAAACAACACACGAAAAAGAGAATCTGTCAAAAACAGAACAATCTGTAGCAATCTGTAACTAACGCAAACTTATGGAACTCTAAAAATCCTACCAAATGAGGAAGTCCTAAACAAGTTGTTTATTGATCAGAAGCAAAAAGAATCAATGCAAAAGCTCCTTCCTGTGATTTATTGAATTTTTTTCTCGTGAGCGCAAAGTTTCTGTTTTTTAAGCAGAATCAAATCAACTATCGTCATAGTTTATCCTATAGGTTCTACTTGGCACAAACACTAATTAAAAGATAAAAACACATCTAAACAGAAAGTAGAAGCAAAATTTAACACTAAACAGGAACAAAAACAAAGAACATAAGGAAAATTGGGTTGCCTCCCAACTAGCGCTATCGTTTAACGCCCCTAGCTAGGCATTGAGATTTCAATGATGCTCACATGAAAGACAAGAATTGAAGCATAAAGAGAGCATCATGAAACATGTGACAAACACATCTAAGTCTAACGTACTTCCTAAGCATAGGCATCTTGTAAGCAAACAAATTATTAAGGCAAGAAAAACCTAGCATATGCAAGGAAGAACAAAGAGATGATAGCAATCTCAACATGGAGAGAGGTAATTTAGTAACATGAAAATTTCTACAACCATATTTTCCTCTCTCATAATAATTACATGTGGTGTCATCAGAAAATTCAACAAAATAGCTATCACAAAAAATATTCTCAATACGATCCACATGCATGCAAAGTTGACACTCTTCCAAAATAGTGGGATTAACATTAATAAAGTCATGACCTCTCCAAGCCCAATTTTATCAAAAATTTCATAAGATTGATCAAAATCCAAATATGTGGGATCTAAAGTTGACACTCTTCCAAACCCACTTTCAATAATATTGTAAACACTATTATCAATCTCATATTCATGATGGGGCTTAAATAATTTTCAAGAACATAAAAAGAATCACCCCAATCATGATCATTGCAACAAGTAGTAAACATAGCAAAACTAGCATCCCCAAGCTTAGGGTTTTGCATCTTATTAGCACAATTGACATCAAGAGAATTTATAGTAAAATCATTGCAATCATGCTTTTCATTGAAGGAACTACCAAGTATGGGTGCAATAGCAACGATCTCATGTTTAACATACGGAACTATAGCAAATTCATCTTCATAAATATTGGCATCATGGCCACAAGAATAGCAAGCATCATGTTCATCAAGGGATATTTCAATCAAATCATCAGAATCATTATCTATAGATTCATGCATATCATTATTTTCTTCCGAGGCACCATTCATTCTCTCAATAAATTCTTTGACATAGACATTATGAGTATAGTTTTCATAGCAATATTTAAGTATGTCAAAATTTTCAGATTCGTAGAGAGTAATATCATACTTTTCAAACAAAGAAGCAACTTCATAAGCACCCTTAAAAGCAACAAATTCTTCAATTTGTTCGATATCATAGTAACTATAAACACCCTTTGCATAAGAAGATAAGATTTCATTTTCATTAAACTCACATAGGTAGGGAAGGTGTTTTTTAGGGTTCTTAGAGCAACAAGTCAAATCGCAAATTTCACAAAGATTCCAAGCATAACACATCAATCTGTTTATTTGATCCCATAAGAGTCTACCCTTTTCAGACAAACGGTGACGCACAAAATGAGCATGCTCATCTAAAGATTTCCCATCAACTAGGCTAGTTGGGGTTTCAGCACGAGCGCATAAGGATCGAAGATGATCCAAGTAGAACACTTTAAGTGGATCCATATCAATAGATTTTTAGCAAGCAAAGATGCAAGCACATAGAAGGCGCATGGAGACACAAGCAAACAGAGAGGCAAATGGAAAAGAGAGGAGATTGGGAAAGAGAGGGCGAATAAAATGGCAAAGGTGAAGTGGGGGAGAGGAAAACGAGAGGCAAATGGCAAATAATGTAAATGCAAGGGAGATGAGTTTGTGATGGGTACTCGGTATGTCTTGACTTGAGCGAAGACCTCCCCGGCAATGGCGCCAGAAATCCTTCTTGCTACGTCTTGAGCTTGCGTTGGTTTTCCTTGAAGAGGAAAGGGTGATGCAACAAAGTAGCGTAAGTATTTCCCTCAGTTTTTGAGAACCAAGGTATCAATCCAGTAGGAGGCTCCTCAACAAGTCGCAGAACCTACACAAACAAACAAAGAACTCGTAACCAACGCAATAAAGGGGTTGTCAATCCCTTCACGGTCACTTGCGAAAGTGAGATCTGATAGAGATAGTATGATAAGATAAATATATTTTTGGTATTTTATAATATAGATGCATAAAATAAAGATGCAAATAAAAGTAGATTGGAAGCAAATATGATAAGAGATAGACCCGGGGGCCATAGGTTTGACTAGAGGCTTCTCTCAAGAGCATAAGTATTACGGTGGGTGAACAAATTACTGTCAAGCAATTGATAGAAAAGCGAATGATTATGACGTTATCTAGGCATGATCATGTATATAGGCATCATGTCCGCAACAAGTATACCAACTATAGCCTGCATCAACTACTATTACTCCACACATAGACCGCTATCCAGCATGCATCTAGAGTATTAAGTTCATAAGAACAGAGTAACGCATTAAGCAAGATGACATGATGTAGAGGGATAAACTCAAGCAATATGATATAAACCCCATCTTTTTATCCTCGATGGCAACAATACAATACGTGTGTTGCAACCCTTTCTGTCACTGGGTAAGAACACCGCAAGATTGAACCCAAAGCTAAGCACTTCTCCCATAGCAAGAAAGATCAATCTAGTAGGCCAAACCAAACCGATAATTCGAAGAGATTTGCAAAGATAACTCAATCATACATAAAATAATTCATAGAAGATTCAAATATTATTCATAGATAAACTTGATCATAAACCCACAATTCATCGGATCTTGACAGACACACCGCAAAAAGAGATTACATCGAATAGATCTCCACAAGAGAGGGGGAGAACATTGTATTGAGATCCAAAAAAAAGAGAAGAAGCCAACTAGCTAATAACTATGGACCCGTAGGTCTATGGTAAACTACTCACAACTCATCGGAAGGGCTATGGTGTTGATGTAGAAGCCCTCCATGGTCGATTCCCCCTCCGGCAGAGTGCCGGCGAAGGCTCCAAGATGGGATCTCGCGGATACAGAAGGTTACGGCGGTGGAAATTGTGTTTCAGGTGCTCCTTGGATGTTTTCGGGGTACGTAGGCTTATATAGGAGGAAGAAGTACGTCGGTGGACGCCCGAGGGGCCCACGAGATAGGGGGCGCGCCCTATAGGGGGGCGCCCTCCTATCTCGTGGAAGCTTTGGCTGCTTCTTGACTTGCACTCCAAGTCCTCTGGATCACGTTCATTCCAAAAATCACGCTCCCGAAGGTTTCATTCCGTTTGGACTCCGTTTGATATTCCTTTTCTTCGAAATACTGAAATAGGCAAAAAAACAGTAATACGGGTTGGGCCTCCGGTTAGTAGGTTAGTCCCAAAAATGATATAAATGTGTAAAATAAAGCCCATAAACATCCAAAAGGGGTAATATAATAGCATGGAACAATCAAAAATTATAGATACGTTGGAGACGTATCAGCGATATACACGCCTAAATCGGACAAGGCCGATTCCTCGCTCGAAGCGGAAAAAATCTTTAAGGATTTGATACCTGTCGAATAGCGACCAGCTCTCGCCACATCATGACAGTCAGTTTTTGACTTTCTCTACTGAGGTGCTCGTCCGGAAAGAACCGGGACACAATGG
The DNA here is from genome assembly GCF_002162155.2 of Triticum dicoccoides. Lineage (NCBI taxonomy): Eukaryota > Viridiplantae > Streptophyta > Magnoliopsida > Poales > Poaceae > Triticum > Triticum dicoccoides. Next base: position 136,127,215 of record NC_041385.1, read on the forward strand.
CAGTAGTTCTCCCTGCGCTACCTTAGCCGATATAACGGAACGTAAGGCACCAAAACAAGGAAGCCGGGCAAACCCAACTATTGACCCAAGACATGATTCGGAGCTGATGCATATAATGCTATGAGTTCGGGGTGCCGCACTGTCGAAAGAGTTCGGACTTTTCTTGCCGTGTTATGGGGTACTTTGAAGCCCCTGGCGAACTGGCCATACCAAAGTGTACGGGTGCACTTTATATTATATAAACAGTCAAAGGGAAAAAGATAAAGAAGATATAATAACAAGCTGACGTTGTATGTTTTTCCATTGTTATTTAAATAATACGTCAAAGCATATGTATACAAGTAATCTGATAAGCAAGAATAGGACTATTTGACATGTCCTAATGGAGGACAGGCTGCGTGTGGGTATGTAAAACAGGTATAATGATCGTTATCAGAGACCACTTGGGTATTCCCTTGTATGTCAAAGCCTCTTGCCTCCTTGATTGTTCCTTCCTATGATGAGTCTGATAATCAGGCTATCTGAGAAGGCTTCCCGAAAGTAGGGTCCTGAAAGGAAAGAAAATGATGAAGGTATACGGGTCCCATGGCGGTTGAGCCACCCTGTGGACCGTATCATAGCCGTGCCTCCGCCTATGCCCATGGTATTTTAAGTGCGTAACTGTGTACGCGCGGCACGAATTTCGCCGCTTGACTGGGACTAGGACGGAGGACGAATTGCTAGTCGAGCTCTGGACGTGCCGGATGATCCTGCTGCAGGGTACTCCGGACTCGCTCGACGGTGTCCGGGTTCTTCAGCGCCGAATTGGTTGTTTGCCTAAAAAGGCTGTTTTGTACTTCTGTCTCGAGGGTTGTAGTGTGCTCCTCCGTATGAAGCGAGTTCTCTGTGTTTCCATTAACTGTTATAACCCCGCGAGGTCCTGGCATTTTGAGCTTGAGGTATGCATAATGCGGTACCGCATTGAATCTAGCGAATGCGGTTCGTCCGAGCAGTGCATGATAGCCACTTCGGAAGGGGACGATGTCGAAGATTAACTCTTCGCTTCGGAAGTTGTCCGTAGATCCGAAGACCACTTCCAGTGTGATTGAGCCTGTACAACAGGCCTCTACACCTGGTATCACACCTTTAAAGGTGGTTTTGGTGGGTTTTATCCTTGAGGGATCGATGCCCATTTTGTGCACTGTATCCTGATAAAGCAGGTTCAGGTTGTTGCCCCCGTCCATAAGGACTTGTGTAAGGTGGAATCCGTCAATGATTGGGTCAAGGACCAATGCGGCAGAACCGCCATGACGTATACTGGTAGGATGGTCCCTGCGATTGAAATTGATCGGACAAGAAGACCATGGGTTGAACTTTGGGGCGACTGGCTCCATCGCATAGACGTCCCGTAGTGCATGCTTCCGTTCCCGCTTGGGAATATGGGTTGCGTATATCATATTCACCGTTTTTACCTGGGGAGGGAATTTCTTCTGTCCTCCTATGTTCGGCGGCCGGGGCTCGTCGTTGTCGTCACTGTGCAGCCCCTTTTCCTTATGTTCAGCATTCAACTTGCCGGCCTGTTTAAACACCCAGCATTCTCTCTTGGTGTGGTTGGCTGGTTTATCGGGGGTGCTGTGAATTTGACATGAGCGATCGAGTATGCGGTCCAGACTGGACAAGCCCGGGTTGTTTCTTTTGAATGGCTTTTTTCGTTGTCTGGATTTGAAGCCTCTGAATCCGGCGTTGACTGACGTGTCTTCAGCGTTGTCACCAATGTTTCGACACTTGTTTCTATTGCGTCGTGGCTTGCCATTGCTATCTCTGGCGTCTGAATCGCCAGAGTTTTTTGGTGTGATGTTGCTATGAGCCAGCCAGTTGTCCTCGCTCGTGCAAAAGCGGGTCATGAGTGTTGTGAGGGCTGCCATGGATTTTGGCTTCTCTTGGCCGACGTGTCGGGCGAGCCACTCGTCGCGGATGTTATGCTTAAAGGCCGCTAGGGCTTCGGCATCTGGACAGTCGACGATTTGGTTCTTTTTAGTTAGGAACCGAGTCCAGAATTTCCTGGCTGACTCTCCGGGCTGTTGGGTTATGTGATTTAGGTCATCAACGTTCGGTGGTCGCACGTAAGTGCCCTGTAAGTTGTCAAGGAATGCGTCCTCCAGGTTCTCCCAACTGCTAATGGAGTTTGTCGGCAGGCTATTCAACCAATGTCGAACCGGTCCTTTGAGCTTAAGGGGGAGGTACTTGATGGCATGTAGATCGTCGCCGCGGGCCATGTGAATGTGGAGAAGGAAATCTTCAATCCATACCGCGGGGGTCTATTGTGCCATCATATGATTTGATGTTTACGGGTTTAAACCCTTCTGGGAATTCATGATCCATTACTTCATCAGTTAAGCATAGGGGGTGTGCGGCGCCTCTATGCCAGGCTACATCTCGACGCACTTCGAATGAGTCTGGTTTGTTGTATTCGGCCCGGCCGGACTTGTTTTTAGCGTATCCGGCGTGACGGTCATCATCACGCGTTGTGGCGCGCCCCCGCGATCTGTGGATCGATCTTGACTATCCTGCTTTGTTTTCCAATACGTCTCGCAGGTCCTGCGTGTTGCCCCGTGCCTTAGTATTTTTGTTTGATTGGCGGCGGGGTGCGGGCGGTTGTTCGGTCTGATACGCCGCTTTGTCTCGGCCACGGGGTGGCCGGTCCGCCTCGTCCCGCACTGGTAGTGTAGGCTCTAGGGCCTCCTCCTCGAGTTGGGGTAACAACCTGCGCTTCAGGTAACTTTTGGTTGGGTGCTCGAGTCCGTATTCCTTGGCTGCCAGGACCTCAGTCCATCTATCTCTTAGCAGATCTTGATCAGCTTGGAGTTGCTGCTGCTTTTTCTTCATGCTTTTTGCAGTGGCTATAAGCCGGCGCTTGAAGTGCTCCTGCTCGACGGGATCCTCAGGCACAACAAATTCGTCGTCGCCGAGGCTCACCTCATCTTCGGAGAGAGGCATATAATTGTCATCCTCCAAGTCTCCATCCGTTGCCTGTTCATCTGGGCTAGCTTGCCCGTCCTCCTTACCGGACTGCTTGAAGTCAGGCTGGGTGGGATTGTTTTCGTCTTCGGCACCATCCAGATTGCTATCATCTCCTGTGCCGGTACTGCTATTTCTGCCATGGCGGGGCTTAGAGCGGCGCGGATGACGCCGGTGCTTTGATTGCTTCCCCAAGGGATTATCCTATGTTGCCTCATCACCATTGTTTTCTTTGGGGGTGTCCACCATATATATATCATATGACGAGGTGGCTGTCCAGCGCCCTATAGGCAGTGGTTCCTGTTCTTCTCCTGCATCATCATCCATACCGTCGATGTCTTTGGAGTTGAAGTCAAGCACATCGGTTAAGTCATCGACAATGGCTATTAAGTGGGTGGTGGGTGGGGAACGAATTTCCTCGTCGTCCGCTTCCCACTCGAGCCGAATATAGTTTGGCCAAGAATCTCCTGACAAGGAGAGAGATCTTAATGAATTTAGCACATCACCCAAGGGCGAGTGTTGAAAGATATCCGCGGAGGTGGACTCCATGACTGGTGCCCAATCAGATTCGATAGGCACGGGCGTACGCGGTTCGGATCCTGTAGCCGGAGACGAGTCCGAGGGTCCGATGATATCAGCCTCATAGGAGGTGGGATCAGTGTTTGGCTCCGATGCCGATGAGTATGCGGCTTCCATGGCGGGGTCTATCCACCCATCCTCAGATGGCGCGGTCTACTCCGGATTGATTCCCGGGGCAGTTGTAGGTGCGATCCCCCGAATACTGTCTGATGGCAGATCTAAGTCATGCTCGTCGAGACTGTTCGGCGCACCTGACACGGGCTCGAATCCGTCGAAGATCAAGTCTCCACGGATGTCTGCAGTGTAGTTCAAGCTTCCAAACCTGGCCTGATGGCCAGGGGCGTAGCTATCGATCAACTCCAGATGGCCAAGCAAGTTGGACCGCAGTACGAAGCCGCCGAATATGAAGATCTGTCTGGGAAGGAAAACCTCCCTCTGGACCGCGTCATTGAAGACGATTGAAGGAGCCATCTAGCCTTATCGCGACGGCACAGTGGAACTCTCAATGAAAGCACCAATGTCGGTGTCAAAACCGGCGGATCTCGGGTAGGGGGTCCCGAACTGTGTGTCTAAGGCTAATGGTAACAGGAGGCGGGGGACACGATGTTTATCCAGGTTCAGGCCCTCTCGATAGAGGTAATACCCTACTTCCTGCTTGATTGATCTTAATGATATGAGTATTACAAGAGTTGATCTACCACGAGATCGTAGAGGCTAAACCCTAGAAGCTAGCCTATGATATGATTGTTGTTCTTTTCCTACGGACTAAACTCTCCGGTTTATATAGACACCGGAGGGAGCTAGGGTTACACAAAGTCGGTTACAGAGAAGGAAATCTACACATCCCAATCGTCAAGCTTGCCTTCCATGCAAAGAAGAGTCCCATCCGGACACGCGACGAAGTCTTCAATCTTGCATCTTCATAGTCCAACAGTCTGGCCAAAGTATATAGTCCGGCTGTCCGAGGACCCCCTAATCTAGGACTCCCTCACCCGCCCGTGCAACCTCGCACCGCACTCAGCCTGGCTCGCGAGAAACTACCGATCCGAGCGTTTCCAGCGAGCCAGGCTCTAGGATGCTTTGAGAAGCATGCGATGCAGGACCAACAGTGAATCCATGCAACCAAACAGGCCTCTCCCTTCACGCGCGGGCCTGATTGGGCTCGATGCGGGAAACCAAACACGCCCATCATGAATAGACATCTTTTCACTAAGAGACCCGACTTTTACAAAGAACCATCTTTTACTAGAAGATGTGTCTTCTGGCTAAAGGAATGTCCGTTTTTCACGGCTAGACATTGTTTCACTATAAGACCTTGAAACAAGCTTTCGCTTCGTTTTATATATAAAACGCCAACCGAATAAAGTACATGGCCGAAAGATATAAGGTGATGAGGTTGCCCCCTTACAAAGTTGATCCTAGACTAAACGGGTCACGAAGACCGCAAGGGACTATGCTACCGAAAGATAACACATGAAGATCTGAGTACAATGCCACGCAATATCCTAGTACACCTAAGCTCCACGACAACGCCCTCAGGAGGAAAAATGGCGTAAAACGTTGCCGCTGCCGAGCCCACAATGGACAAAGGTTTTCACTATAAGATAAGTAGGTCTTTTTACTAAGAGATGTGTTTTTTAGTCAAACGACATGATTGTTTGTAGGCCCAACTGTCAAAATCTAAGAGACTCGGTTAATTATATAATGCAATGATTATTCTTTTTAGGGTGGTGTGTTCTAACGTGGATGCTGCATCAAAAGCCAATTTTGGAATATAGAGAGAAAGAGTTTTTTAACACTAGAGAGAGAAAGTTGTTAATTAGTACTCCCTCCGCAAATAAATATAGAAGTGTTTAGATCACTATTTTAGTGATCTAAACACTCTTATATATTTTTACAGAGGGAGTATGTTTTTCAAAAGTTGACTAGGATATATGAGCAAGCAGGTAACATCCACTCTATAACGATGTACTAGATCATAGATGACGCGCGTTGTTGCGCCCGTCTATTTCTACAATAAATGATACAAAATATTGTAAATATATGAGCTCATGTAATATATTATACTTATACAAACATAGCCTTATATTAGTCAATAATTAATGAAAATCTCATATATACTTTGGTAAAAAGACAAAGTTCACATATACGTACAAATTCGGTTGGCATGTAAATAGAACCAATCCATAATGCCAAGACGGATAATAAGCCAGAGCAAAAGTAAACATGAAACAAAAGACATAAATTATCATTATAGATTGTATAATCGTCACATGCCTCTCTACCGACAGGGCCACCATGTTCCGCAACAAAGAAGAATTAGGAGGGCCTAGTGCACCTAGACATTTCTTGTATGGAGTGCATCACATTCACCAAGAAGAGTGCTAACAAAGGATTTCATTTAGTTAGGAAATCAAATAAACAATATCATAAATACCATACAAGCAGCTCTAGGGATTGAGTGAGCTAAACGGGCTGTCTTTGGTGGAATTCGATAGAATAATAAGAATGTCTTTAAACAAGTATAACTGAATTTCATTTATATTATCAGTGGAACACTTCACTTCTTCATTTTACATACTCAAATTTAATACTGGCTATTTCTCGGGTTGTCCTCGATTTCCAACCGCTGTAGTCAGGCTTCACGTGTGAAAGGATCGATATGGTTGACTAGAGGGGGGGGGGGCTAAATAGGCAACTATCACTTTTTAGTCTTTTCTTTACCAATTTCAACTTTGCATCAAAGTAGGTTGTCTAGATATGAAACTAGGTGAGCAACCTATATGATGCAACAACAACTAGCACACAAGCAAGCAAGATGAACAACACAAATAAGCTTGCACAAGTAAAGGCACGAGATAACCAAGTGTGGAGCCGGTGGAGACGAGGATGTGTTACCAAAGTTCCTTCCTTTTGAGGGGAAGTACGTCTTCGTTAGAGCGGTGTGGAGGCACAATGCTCCCCAAGAAGCCACTAGGGCCACCATAATCTCCTCACTCCCTCACACAATGCGAGATGCCGTGATTCCACTATTGGTGCCCTTGAAGGCGGCGACCGAACCTTTACAAACAAGGTTGGGTCTATCTCCACAACTCAATTGGAGGCTCCCAACGACACCATGAAGCTTCACCACAATGGACTATGGCTCCGCGGTGACCTCAACCATCTAGGGTGCTCAAACACCCAAGAGTAACAAGATCCGCTAGGGATTAGTGGGGAGAATCAAATTTCTCTTGGTGGAAGTGTAGATCTGGGCGTTCTCAACCACTCCCGAGCAAATCAACAAGTTTGATCGGCTAGGGAGAGAGATCGGGCGAAAATGGAGCTTGGAACAACTATGGAGCTTTTGGGGGAAGAGGTGAGTCAACTTTGGGGAAGAAGACCCCTTTATATAGTGGGGGGGGGGATAATCCAATCGTTACCCCCCCCCAAGCAGCCCCGCAGAGAGCGGTACTACCGCTTGGGTGGGCGGTACTGCCGCTGAGCCAGCGGTACTACCGCGCCACCTAGCGGTACTACCGCTCGCAAGAGAGGAGCAGGGCCCTGGACCCAGCACGGTACTACTGCGGTGGTACGGGCAGTACTACCGCTCAGGAGCGGTACTACCGCCACTACTGCCGCGACCAGTACCGCAAAACCCGACACAAGAAAATGAGGGTTCGAGTCGAGGCGGTAGTGGCCCGGAGCCTTAGCGGTACTACGGCCGAATCCAGTAAGCGGTACTACCGCTCGGGGAGCGGTACTACCGCTTGCTGGCTTCGTCGGTACTACCGCTGAGGCCCGCAGTACTACCGCTGGGGCCAGACAGAGAGGATAGAGAGGGGAATGAGGGCTCCATCAAAGCGGGAAGGAACATCGGGTGCAATATGAATGTGTACGTGTTGATTCCACCCTAGCCATACCAAAGCGGATCCCCTCTTGATAGTACAGTGACTCCTACACAACTAGTCCACCAACAGAGAAACGAAAGGAGCTGCACCGTCTTGAATAAAACACCGAGGGGAGGGAATCGTCTCGTGCCAAAGGATGAATCTCTGAAAATCTCAACGCACACGATTAGTCCGCAAAAGCATTGTCATCAATCACCAAAACACCTTGGGGATAAATATGCCTTTACAATCTCCCCCTTTTTGGTGGATTGATGACAATACGGGATTTGCACAACCGGGAAGAAAGCGCAAACCCCACAACTCACAAATGTAGATGAGCTCCCCCTAGATGTGTGCTTATCTAGATAGGTGCTTTGGATTGAACGGCACACATACTAGGATCAACGCTCTCCCTACATTTTGGAGACCAACAACCTAAGCAAGATATATGAGAGCAAAGAGTATATAACAGGATAAGCATGCATCTCATAAGATACGAAGTACTAGATAGACATAGATAAAGATAATAAGGATAAGGTAGCATATGTCTCACACCATATGACAGGAACTTAGGTCTCACAGGCACAAAACCAAGCAACACGAACGGCGAGAAAACACACCGCAAAGAAAACACACACGCAAAGCAGACCACGACACAAATCCCTAAACTCTCTCCCCCTTTGGCATCGAGACACCAAAAAGAGAGGGAGTGTTGCTACGGCGCCAGGTGATAGCAAGCTAGGGCTGGAACATCACATCTCAGCGGGATCGTCTGGACTGCCATCGTCGGTAGGGAAGCTCGGCATCAGAATCTGTCCACGGGCAGTGCTGCTGAATCCACTCCTCCTCTCAGTAAGCTGGTCCTCAGATCCACTAACAACGGTGGCACCCAACTGACGCATGAGCTCCTTGTGACGACCTCTGGCCTTCTTCTCAACCACATGAGACATGTACTGACCATGAGCCTCCATGCAGAACAACTTCTTCACTTTGAGCTTGAGCTTCTGTGCCCAAGAGGGCTCTGCCTCAGAAGGCTCATAGTCATCATCATCATCAGCATCAGCCTCCTCTTCAGTCTCCATGGCGGCAGTAACAGATGAAGCCCCAGACCTAGGAACCTGGGAGCCCCAGTTGTCCTTCTTCCTCAGACGCTTGATCTCATGAGACACCAACTCTCCAGTCTCTAGCATAACCTTGGGATAGACCTTATCCCAAGCCTTCTCAATGAGCAGCATGATGAAAGGACCATAGATTGTGCACTTGCGCTCAGAGATAGCAGATAAGAGCTCATACCACATAACATGAGAAATGTCCAAGGACTCACCAGTGTTAGCCTCCTTCTCATGTTGGCAGAAAAGAAGCATGTCGACAAGAAAGGAGTGAACTGATACGTCTCCAACATATCTATAATTTTTGATTGCTCCATGCTACTTTATCTACTGTTTTGGACTATATTGGGCTTTATTTTCCACTTTTATATTATTTTCGGGACTAACCTATTAACCGGAGGCCCAGCCCAGACTTGCTGCTTTTTTGCCTATTTCAGTATTTCGAAGAAACAGAATATCAAACGGAGTCCAAACGGAATGAAACCTTCGGAACGTGATTTTCTCACCGAACGTGATCCAGGAGACTTGGACCCTGCTCCAAGGAATAACCGAGGAGGTCACGAGGGTGGGGGGCGCCCCCCCTGGGCGCGCCCCCTGCCTCGTGGGCCCCCTGTTGCTCCACCGACGTACTCCTTCCTCCTACATATACCTACGTACCCCCGTCAGATCAAATACGGAGCCAAAAACCTAATTCCACCGCCACAACTTTCTGTATCCACGAGATCCCATCTTGGGGCTTGTTCCGGAGCTCCATCGGAGGGGGCATCTACCACGGAGGGCTTCTACATCAACACCATAGCCTCTCCGATGAAGTGTGAGTAGTTTACTTCAGACCTTCGGGTCCATAGCTAGTAGCTAGATGGCTTCTTCTCTCTTTTTGGATCTCAATACAATGTTCTCCCCCTCTCTTGTGGAGATCTATTCGATGTAATCTTCTTTTTGCGGTGTGTTTGTTGAGACCGATGAATTGTGGGTTTATGATCCAGCTTATCTATGAATAATATTTGAATCTTCTCTAAATTATTTTATGTATGATTGAGTTATCTTTGCAAGTCTCTTCGAATTATCCGTTTGGTTTGGCCAACTAGATTGGTAGTTCTTGCAATGGGAGAAGTGTTTAGCTTTGGGTTCAATCTTGCGGTGTCCTTACCCAGTGACAGCAGGGGCAGCAAGGCACGTATTGTATTGTTGCCATCGAGGATAACAAGATGGGTTTTTTTATCATATTGCATGAATTTATCCCTCTACATCATGTCATCTTGCTTAAGGCGTTACTCTGTTTTTAACTTAATACTCTAGATGCATGCTGGATAGCGGTCGATGAGTGGAGTAATAGTAGTAGATGCATGTCGGATTTAGGGTTCCGGCAGACCCTTGAGGTTCGAACACTGGGGTGCGCGCGGAGGTTTCGCCTTCTACCTACCTGTTCCTCACCGAATCGCTGGGATCTAAACTACTAGAAGAACAGCACAAGAGACACAGGGTTTATACTGGTTCAGGCCACCATTGCGGTGTAATACCCTACTCCAGTGTGTGGTGTGGTGGATTGCCTCTTGGGCTGATGATGAACAATATGTCGGTGTACTAGAGTAAGGGTACCCTAGTACCCCGAACTTGTGCACGGGCAGCTGCAGCGCCCCGCGGCAAGGGCTTGCCAGGTGACCGCCAAGATACTCCGTGGCTCCTTTGGAGCCATTCAAGAACAAAGTACTCAAGTAAAGAAGACAAGGCCCCGGCAAGAGGAGCTTGCCGGGAAGGCCAACCGAGGCATCTCAAGGAACTTGCCGCGACGCACCACGCGTCCCGGCAAGGCCTGGTGAGCGACAAGCTTCCGGGCGCGACAAGACCACGACCGCGGCAAGACGCTTGCCGCAGCAAGCGGCCACTCTGTGCCCACGCTCCAGCGCATCCACCAACGTGTCGCCCTGGGGGCCTTTCCAGGCACGCGTGGCGGAAGGCTGTGCAGCCAGCGGTAAGCGGTGGCATGCGATGCTGACAAGATCGCCATCGTGGCAGGCGGTGGCGCCCCTGACGGTCCTTTTCTACACTGTTTGGGCGACACAGACGGGCATTTAATGCCCTTGTCCCCTGCCGTCAGGGTTAGGTAGAGTACACTGTACAGGTAGCTGTACCAACCGCAACTCTTTTTACATTTTTACCCTTCTCCGCATTGCCACCTGTCGGTGACCCCTTGAGCATATAAAAGGAGGCCCATGCGCAACGTAGGGTGGGGGTCGGATCATTTCAAAGCCAGAAAAACATCTAGCTCTCTGGAGCAAGAACACAATACAATCAGACAAGTAGCAGTAGGAGTATTATCTGTCCGGAGAGCTCCGAAGCTGGGTAAACTGCTCGTGTGCCTCGCCTCGATCTTCTCTTCGTGCGACCTTCGCCCCCCCGCCGAACCGAAAGGGACTCGGTCCTCCGGTCCCATAGGTGTTCGTGGATCAGTTTCCCCGACATCTTTGGCGCGCCAGGTAGGGGGGCATCGAGATTGTGTGAACCTGATCCGGCGTTCACACGAGCTAGATCTTCATTTTCTTCATCGACATGCCACCGAAGAAGAAGGCTTCGGAGGCAGCTGCTCCGTCCGCGTCGATCCCACCGCCACCGGAACAAACGGGTGGTGGGGTGGACGCTGGTGGAAGAACAGACATCGACGAGGAAGCTCATGGTGCTGCCAGGTCCAAGGACAAGGCTGCACAAGCCTCGGTGTCCGTACATCTGCCGCACCCCTCTCAGGAGGCGCAGGACCGACAGCGTCATGGTATTCGCAGTACCATACGTTTGTTGGACCAAGATCAAGCTGGTGGGTCTCAGGGCGCTCAAGACCAGCATGCACGTCAACGCGCCGGCACGAGCGAGACACGGTCGCCTGGATGGGATACTGCTCCTTCTAACATAGTTAGAAGTTCGAGCATGTCCCGCTCCTCGTGCCGTTCGCCACTGCCGCCCACCACTCCAGCAGAAGCTTTGGCGCGAGCTCAACTGCTCCTGGATTACCCTCCGACGTCCGACAAGATCGACGAATGGAGGGCCACTATTCAGAGCCTCATCGGCTACGCTAACGGCGACACTCCGCGGCAGCCGAATACATCGCTGCCGCGGCAGGACTGCCAGGCACGAGCTGGTGGCGACGAAACTAGTGGGGGTGCAACCACCATGCACTCTCCACACCGAAGGCCAAGATCGCCGACTCGCCGGATCCACCTCGACAGCGATTCCACCACATCGTCGGATCCACGAGCTCGTCGCGATCAGCGCCAAGTTCTTCACGATCGACAGCAAGAAGACGCTCGAACTCGCATCGAGCGACGAAGAGAAGCGCGGCGTCAATCCGACCAGCGCGCTGGGCCTTCTGTCGACATGCATGCGCTAGGGGAACCAGGCGACTTGCCGTACGCGGTAGGCTGCCCTGCGTTCACTCGTGAGCTGCGGCAAGTCCAGTGGCCCAGTAGGAAAAATTTCAAGCCAGATGTACCAGAGAAGTATGACGGCAAGACGCACCCGTCGGATTTCCTTAGCATCTACACCATCGCGGTGCAAGCTGCCGGAGGGCGAGACGACAAGATCCTTGCCAACTACTTCCCGCTGGTACTCAAACCCAACGTTAGATCCTGGCTCATGCACTTGCCGGACAACTCCATATCTTCGTGGGCGGATCTGTGCCATCAGTTTGTCGGCGCCTTCACAGGCGGCCACAAGCCTCATGGCCAAGAGAGTGACCTTCATCTGCTCGCCCAGAAGGAAGGAGAGCCCCTGCGCAAGTACATTCAGAGATTCAGCAACGTACAGCACAACATCCCAGATATCCACCCTGCCGCGGTAATCAGCGTGTTCCATCAGAACATGCGGAACCGCAGGATGCGGGAGGAGATGGCGATGTGCAAGATCAGAGACGTCAGTGAGCTATATGCCCTGGCCGACAAGTGTGCACGTGCTGAGGAAGGGAGGAGACTCCCCGGAGAGAATATAGGAGCAGGAGGATCTGACAGTGAGGATACTGCCCCGGCAAGGAAAAACCGGCGGCGGAATAACAGAAAGAAGAAAGGCAAAGAGGTGCTAGTTGTCGAGCAGTCCGGCAGCGGAGGTGGCGCCAAGAAAGCCAAAGCTGGTGGCTCCGGCAAGGAGATTGCCGCAGAGGCTGTGGCGGTCGCCAACAAGCAGGACGACACCAACAAGCAGTACTGCAAGATCCACCGCACCAAGGGCCATGACCTCCAGAGCTGCAAGAAAGTCGAGCAGCTTGTCGAGCAGCAAAAGGCTGAATACGAGCGGCGCGACAAGGAGAAGGCCCAGGAAGGTGCTGGAGGATCCGGCAAGAAACGTCCCGACCGAGGAGGACACCGCGACAAGGCCAAGCGGCGGCAAGGAGATAGACCTCACCGCGGCCGCGACAAGGATGAAGATGACGACGACGACGAAGACATGGATGATGACAAGACCGATGAGCAGGAGTTCCAGAAAGCCACAGAGGTCCTGTGCGTTGACGGCGGTGCTTCTCTGCATACTTCACACCGCCAGCTCAAACAATGGGTGCGGGAAGTCAATGCGGCAGAACCACCTGTCGAGTCACGCAGGCCTCTGAAATGGTCCAGCATGCCTATCATCTTTGATATTGAGGACCACCCTGATCGCATAACTGCGGTCGGGTGCTTGCCGATGTTGGTTTCACCAACTATCTGCAACCTCAAGGTCACTAAGATGCTAGTTGACGGCGGGGCCGGCTTGAACCTGATCTCCTCCGCAGTGCTCCAGAAACTCCAGATCCCTGACAGCGAGCTCGAAGAGACCGACACATTTCAAGGAATCAATCCGGGAAGGAGCAAGCCGAAGGGAAAGATTACGTTGCCGGTAACATTTGGCAGCGAGCTGAACTTCAGGACTGAGAGGGTCACTTTTGACGTTGCTGACCTCCCATTGCCTTACAATGGGATACTCGTCCGCCCAACACTCGCCAAATTCATGGCAGCCTCTCACTATGCATACAACGTACTGAAGATGCCAGGCCCGATAAGTGTCATCTCTGTCCCTGGCGACAAGAAGGAGGCTCTTATCTGCGCCGACAAGATCTACCGGGAAGCAGCAGCCGCAACAGATCGCAAATCACTTGCCGCTGAAGCTCCCGGGGGGAAGAAGAAGAACAAGTCCGGCAAGAGTTCTGATGCCCACTCCGGCAAGCGCACCTCTTCGGAGTGCTGCGCTACCGTTGAGGACGCACCATCGAGCTCCACCGGCAAGTGTAAGAAGGCAATGGCAGCTCCACCAGAGACTAAGAAGGTGTCCGCCAAGGAGGACGGCACTGGTGGTACTTTCACCATCAGTGCCACTCTCGATCCCAAATAGGAAGGCGCGCTCGTTGCTTTCCTGCGGGTGAACGTCGACGTGTTTGCATGGCAACCGTCTGACATCCCCGGTGTTCCCAGGAAAGTAATCGAGCACCATCTTGCCGTCTGTCCTCATGCGCGGCCCGTCAAGCAGAAAGTCAGGAAACAAGCGGTGGAGCGCCAAGAATTCATTGCAGAAGAAATCAAGAAGTTGGAAGCAGCAGGCCTTGTCAGAGGAGTGCTCCATCCTACGTGGTTGGCCAATCCTGTTGTCGTACGCAAAGCCAACGGGAAATTGAGGCTTTGTATCGATTTTACCGATTTCAATAAAGCTTGTCCGAAAGACCCATTTCCCTTGCCGCGCATTAACCAGATTGTTGACTCCACGGCTGGATGTGACTTGCTTTCATTTCTTGATGCATACTCAGGATACCATCAGATCTTCATGGCAGAAGAGGATGAGGAGAAGACCGCATTCATCACCCCGTGTGGCACGTACTGTATCGTATGGATGCCTTTCGGTTTAAAGAATGCCGGTTCAACATTTGCAAGGGTAGTCCATCACGCTTTTGAGCCGCAAATGCACAGAAATGTGGAAGCCTACATGGATGACATAGTGGTCAAGAGCAAAAACAGGACGACCCTGATTCAAGATTTAAACGAAACATTTGCAAATCTGTGCAAGATCAACCTCAAACTGAACCCCGAGAAGTGTGTGTTTGGAGTCCCCTCCGGCAAGCTTCTCGGGTTCTTTGTGTCTCAACGGGGAATTGAAGCCAATCCCGACAAGATCAAGGCCATTGAGCAGATTGAAGCACCAAAGCACGTCAAGGATGTACGAAGACTTGCCGGTTGCGTGGCTGCTCTCAGCAGGTTTATCTCTAGATCTGCTGAGCGTGCCCTGCCGTTTTTTAAGATATTGAAAAAGGCAGGTCCAATGAAATGGACTCCGGAAGCGGAGGCTGCGCTGCAGGACTTGAAGAGATACCTGTCCTCCACTCCAACACTTGTCGCACCTAGGCCACAAGAGAAGTTGCTGCTGTATATAGCGGCAACCAATCAGGTGGTTAGTGCTGCATTAGTGGCGGAGAGGGAGGCAGATGATGAGCCAACAACCACGGCAGATGCATCCAGCGACAAGCAGGGAGCTTCACCGGCAAGCTCTGGTCCGGCAAGCTCTGGTCTGGCAGGCTCTTGTCCGACAAGCTCTGGTCCCGACAAAGATGGATCTGCGCAGACGCATAAGGAGATGCAGAAGAGAATGGTGCAGCGCCCAGTTTACTTTGTCAGTTCCCTTCTGCAGGGGGCTAGGTCAAGGTACTCTGGTGTGCAGAAATTGCTTTTCGGCCTTCTCATGACCTCGAGAAAGCTGCGCCATTACTTCCAAGCACATGAAATCACAGTTGTCACTCGTTTTCCGCTGAAGAGGATACTGCAAAATCTAGAAGCAACTGGCAGGATTGTCGAGTGGGCACTGGAACTGTCAAGCTTTGGCCTCAAGTTTGAAAGCACTTCAACTATCCAAAGCAGGGCATTGGCGGAGTCCATAGCAGAATGGACACCAACACCAGATGAAGAAATTCCAGAAACGAGCATTCCCGTCAAGGAAGCAGACAAAGAGTGGCTGATGTACTTTGATGGTGCCTTCTCGCTGCAAGGCGCCAGTGCGGGCGTGCTGCTTGTCGCACCCACCGGAGAGCACCTCAAGTACGTAGTCCAGATGCACTTTCCCAAGGAGCAAGCAACGAACAATACTGCAGAGTATGAAGGCTTGCTTGCTGGTCTCAGGATCGCGGCAGACCTTGGGATTAAGAAGCTCATTGTCAGGGGTGACTCACAGCTTGTCGTCCGCCAAGTGAACAAGAATTATCAGAGTCCGTTGATGGAAGCTTATGTTGATGAAGTGAGAAAGCTAGAAGAGCACTTTGACGGCCTACAGATGGAACATGTTCCAAGAGCTCAGAATGACATTGCTGATGGCCTGTCAAAGTGCGCCGCACTTAAGTTACCTGTGGAACCAGGGATCTTTGTGCTCAAGCTGACTCAACCATCCGTGACACCATCAACTGGACAGAGCAAGAAGAGAAAGTTGATTTCTGGTGACTATTTTCCGGCAGAGCTTCACGAAGCCGCCGCTAAGAAGGTTCCCAAGATCAACACCAAGAGTGCTGAGGAGCAGTCTGCTCCGGCAAGCCTTAAGGTTTGTTCCGTCGTAGCAGACGCTCCCGACAAGTTTCCCTCCGGCTGAGCCACAGGTTCTTGCCGTAGAAGCGGATGTTCCCGCAGCAGCAGATGTGCCTTTAGTCCTTGTTGTCGAGCCACAAGCTCCAGCATGGGCACAACAAATTGTCTGTTTCCTTCAGACAGGAGAACTTCCCGAAGAGCAAGAAGAAGTGGAAAAAGTAGCCCGGCAGTCAAGTATGTACCAGTTTGTCGACAACATACTGTACAGAAGAAGACTCAACGGTGTGAAATTGAAGTGTATTTGCCGGGAAGACGGACAGAAACTGTTGACAGAGATACATGGAGGCATATGTGGTCACCACATTGGCGCAAGAGCACTTGCCGACAAAGCATTCCGGCAAGGTTTCTTTTGGCCGACAGCCCTCCAGGATGCAACTGCACAAGTAACCAAGTGTGAAGCGTGCCAGTTCCATTCCAAGCAGATACACCAGCTAGCTCAAGCCCTCCAGACGATCCCTTTATCCTGGCCATTTTCAGTCTGGGGGCTCGATATCCTCGGCCCCTTCCCCCGAGCTGTCGGGGGCTTTGAGTACTTGTACGTTGCAATCGACAAGTTCACAAAGTGGCCGGAAGTGGAACCAGTGAGAAAGATGACAGCACAGTCAACAGTCAAGTTCTTCAGGTCGATTGTTTGCCGTTTCGGGATCCCTAACAGGATCATCACCGACAACGGCACACAATTCATGAGCCGCACCTTCATGCAGTACGTCCAAGATCTTGGCGCCAAGGTCTGCTTTGCCTCTGTTGCTCATCCAAGAAGCAACGGTCAAGCGGAGAGGGCAAATGCTGAAGTGCTGCGTGGGCTCAAGACCAGGACTTTCGACAGGCTGCACAGGTGCGGAAGAAACTGGATCGAGGAGCTGCCAGTGGTTCTTTGGTCGATCAGGACGATGCCAAATCGAGCCACTGGCCAGACGCCTTTCGCTCTAGTCTATGGAGCAGAGGCAGTTCTCCCCACGGAACTCGTATACGGGTCACCTCGAGTGCTCGCTTATGATGAGCTTGAGCAAGAGCAGCTGCGACAAGATGACGTGCTGCTCCTTGAGGAGGAACGTCTTCAGGCTGCTGTACGAGCTGCTCGATACCAGCAAGCTTTGCGCCGCTACCATAGCCGCAAAGTTAATGCCAGAAGCTTCGAGGAAGGCGACCTTGTTCTTCGGCGAGTTCAGTCCGCCAAGAATTCCAACAAGTTGACGCCGAAGTGGGAAGGCCCTTACCGGGTGAAACGAGTCACTAGGCCTGGCGCTGTCCGCCTTGAGACCGAAGATGGCATTCCGGTGAGCAACTCCGGGAACATTGAGCATCTTCGCAAGTTTTACCCGTAGGGCGCGGTTGCTGGAACCTGTTCCGGCAACCACCTTTTGTACAAGTCTTGCCGATGTTGCATGTAATCCTTTGTACAAAGCCGGGCGCAGATCCCGTGCATAAGTAAAGCTCATGTGCTTCGCACACCTTGTCAATTTCATGCATTACATTCTTTCTTGCATACATTATCTGACACTTTGTGCAGCACCTACCCCCGGTAAGCAATAACGAGCCGAAAGGCCCCATATCTTTATTTTCTCTTCTTTCTTTTTCTCAAACAAAGGAAAGAAAGGTTCCCTCGCACACAAGTTTGCCGGGGGGAAAGGAGAAGATAATGGATGGACCAGGCGTCGTTTAAGGAAGGTTCGCCTTGCCGGGAAGCAAACGACAGAAAAGCTAAGTTGCCAAAGTCTGAGCAATTAGTTTTAATTTTTTTAGTTATCTTCCTCGAACGACTGTACTTTGTATGGAAAACCTGTGCGCGGAGGAACCGACTCGTAGCTAGTTGCGCCCTTACTTTGTTTCGAGCCCGCTCAGCAACTTAAGTGTGCTGCAACTAGTCGCGACAAGGTTTCTTGTCGGGAGCGGCACCGCCAGCAGGCTGCTGACGTCCCGCACTCAGCGCTCGCGGCTCGGGTGCCTGCGCCGACAAGTTCCCTAAAAGCGTAGGGTAAAAACATACAAAGCAAGGGATCTAGTAAAGGAAATAACATAGCGATCATTATCCAAAATAAAGTTATATTACAAGATAACTTGTCGCAGCTCTAACAGATTGTTCGCATGACATGACCAGCAGCGACAAGGAAAAAGATAAGACGGGCGGCCTAGTCTACGCGACCGCCCTCAACCCTCTTGATCTCGCTCACCTTGTCCACAATGGGTGCGACAAGGGCCTTGAGCGCTTCCAGATCGGCGTCGGGCGGCAAAGACCTGAGGACGTTGGTGAGGTTGAGGCCTGGGTTGCGGAAGGCCACCTTCACCAGCACCTTCTGAAGAACTCCCGCGCAAATCCTGCGCGACTCGTCGGCCAGCTGCTTTGGGATTTTCTCCCGAAGCCGCTGGAGGGCCGTCGCCACGCCCTTGAAGAACAAGCTGAGCTTGGCGCTGGGTTGGAGATGCTCGTCGGAAGAATACCCGAAGTCCTCCATCCCCAGCTGCGCCAGCTCCCCGTCGATGACTACGGCGATATTCACCAGACCCTCGGTCCGGTGCTCCACAGTCTCCCTAAATGAGTTCTGGGTGACGACAATGCTCGCCAGTAGCGCCTCGTCGGCCTTGATCTTCTCCGACAAGGTCACCTCTCGCTCCTTGGCGCCGTCCAACGTCTGAGTCAGCGTGGCCAGCTTCAGCTCGAGATCCGCGTTGGAGTCATTGACGGCGCTGAGCTCCTTGCCCCTCTCAGCGAGAAGACCCTGCAGCTCACCATGGGCGGCAGCATCATTCTCGCGCTCGTGCTTGAGCACGGCAAGCTCCTCGCCGCTCGTCTTGAGATTGGCCTCCAGCTGCGCCACCTTCGCCTCCAGCTCTTTCTTGGCGGCCTCAGCAGCTGCGGCAGCATCCCTTGCTTCCTTGAGAGCGCCGCCAATTGCTTGCTCGCGCGCGGCAAGCTCTTCCTCGTGGTTGTCAAGGTTGACCTTGCACTGCGCCAAATCACCCTCCCGCGCAGATAGCCTCTCGGCAGCAAACCGCTGCTGCTCTTCAACCTCAGCCTTCGCGAGGAGAAAGGCTTTCCTCTCCTCGGCGACTTGCTCCCGCTCTTCTGCCAGGCTCCGGAGAGTTTCCTGCCCGAGACCCCGGAGCTCCTCCGCACGCTTCTCGATGTCAACTCCCTCCCTCGTGACAAGCGCTTCTCGGGAAGCCAGCTTGACTTGTCGGGCGCGGTAGAGCGACATCAGTTTCAGCAGCAGCCGCTCCTCCTCAGGCTCGTCGCTGCTGCTGCTTGGCGCGTCAACCAGCTTCAGCCCGGCAGAGGCAAGCACTTCTCCATCCAGGATTTCTCCTTCGACCGGCGCCCTGGAGCTTGACGCCCAGGGAAGCTTGATGAAGATACCATCGCCGGCCTTCAGGTAGGCGCCGGGCTGTGGCTCTTTGGAGTCTGGCTCTGCGGCAGCGGCGGGGGGATCGGTGGTCGGTGCAGCGCCTGGCGCTCCTGCGGCCTCGGGGCCGTCAGTGCGGTCGCCGGATCCCTCGCCGGCTTCTGCGGCGGCAGCCTTGGCGGCCTCTTCGCCGGCGGGTTCATCAACGCCGGCCTCTCCTTCAGCGGCCTTGGTTTCCATCGGCTCAGTGGCGGATGGATCTGAGGAACGAAGAAGGAAGAGAAGTCAAGCAAATATGCAAAAAGAAAGTCAGAAGAAGAAAAACCCAAGGGCAAGTTCTCAAGCAAAAGGGGTACCTGTGCTGGGATCTGCAGTCGTGGTCTCCACCGCCGGAGGATCACTGGTGTCGTCCCTTGCCGGAGAACTGGCCCTTGCCGGAGGGTTCTCCCTTGCCGGAGAGCGCTCCCTTGCCGGGGAATCCTCCCTTGGCGGTGTAGTCGAAGCAGATGGCACTTCGGGAGCAGCTTCTGGGCATTCCTGGTGAGGCTGTTCTGCTCCTATACAAATCCAATAGTCAAGATATCAGTAAGAGAAAAGAGCACCCATGCGCACCTGACGGCAGGAAGTAAACTATAAACTTCCGCTAGGGGCTGCGCTAGGGGCTGCTTTGGGGAGTAGTTGCCAGGTCCGTCAAGGTGGTCTCGGACATACCCCCTGCTGACACGGTGGGATCATCTTCGATGACAATCACCAAGGCCTTGGCTCTCTTCGCCGCTCTCTGGGCCAGCGTCCTGAAAAGGAATGGATTCAGATCGAAGCAAGTCAGATACAAGACAAAAGCAACAAGAACGGAGAACCACAAGTATAGCAAGGAAGCTTACTCTTCTTCTTCATCATCGGAGCTGAGCGCGGAGAGATCGAAGTCCGGCTCCCCTCCGGTGCGGCGAGGCGGAGGATTAGGTTCCCTTGCTCGCTTATCAGGGGCGGTGGCGGAGGACCGGGAAGATTCCGCTCCGGTTGCCGCAGCAGCATGAGGCGCTCCCGTGGCAACAGTGCTCGCCGCGGTGGAGCATGTCGCACGGCTTGGCGGCTGTTGGCTCGCTTGCCGCCCCGCTACATCCCCGGCCTTGCGGAGACGCCTTCTTGGTGCAGTCGGGGGCTCCACTTGCGGCAAGCTGTCTGAAGGTTCGGGCTCTTCCTCACCGGGCTTGCTCGGCTCAGCTTCAGGGCCGGCAAGATCTTCCTCACCGGCAAACTCCTCGCGCTCGGCAAGGCTTGCCGCCTCTGCTGCCTCTGCCTCCTCCACGGTGAACCCGAACTCGCCCGTGGCAGCTGCTGCCGCAACCTCTTCCGTCCTAGTGGCGATGCGCTGCAGCTCCACGTCAGTAGTGTCACGGGTGAGGCTCTTCTACTCGTCGGCGCGGATCGGCACTTCCTCCAGGCTGTCGAAGAACGCCCGCACGACGTCATCCGCAGGCTCTTGCCAAGTTGGGGCGATTCCGTGCGAATCGCACAACGGCATCATCGTGCGGATCCGGTCGAGTGAAGAATTGTTGCACAATGGAACAACGCTCCTCGGCAACATGAATGGATGCTGAGGATCGCGTTTGAATAGCTCCAGGAGCATCGCATCCAGCTCCAGGACGGTGAAGTTGAAATTGAGGTCCGGGCGCAACCTCATGATATCCGCCGAGTTCTTGAACTCCCAGGCGGGTCTCCCTCTCTCCTGCAGGGGAGCGATGCGGCGACGAAGGAAATCTACGCCAACGGCGCCTACAGTGAGCCCGGCAAGCCTGAGGCGAAGGATTCGGGTGACGCGATCTTCAGCCTGTCGTCTTCCGGGGCCACGTTGCTCCAATCGTTGCCACGTACTATTGGGGCTTGGCACACGGCAGTAAACGGCTGCGGGTTCTCCTCGACGATCCAGCACCACTCCGCTCTCCACTCCTCCCATTTGCTGCGAAGCTCTCCCTCCAGATAAGCTTCTTTTTTGCCGACTCTCGAGATCCAGGCGATTCCTCCGGCAAGGGGCTCTCCTCTCTCGACTCGGGGCATAAAGAAATGGCAGAAGAGGGCTACGTTTGGGTGGACTCCGACAAAGTTTTCGCACAGATGTGCGAAAACTGCCATGGTCAGAACGGCGTTGGGGGTGAAATCAAGGAGGCGGAGCCCGTAGGTGTTCATAATGTCGCAGAAGAATTCCGAGAAGGGCGGGCAGAGCCCGCAATAGAAGAACAGCGCGAAGAAGGGGTACCCGTTTGGAGCCAGCTCCGAAGCAGCGGCCAGGAGTACCCTCGTACGCGGATGTGCTCGCGTCTCCGTCGACCAGAAGAGGTAATAGTACTCCCTCAGCTCCTTGGCGCCGAGCTGAGGGGGGAAGATGGCCCGCTCCTTCCGCAGCGCCGCGAGCCGCTGCGCCTCGGCCGACTTCACGCCCTTCCCCTTGTCGGCTTTCGGAGCCATGGCGGGGGTGGCGGGGGAGATCGACGGCGTTGGTGGTGCTGGTGGCGACGGGGGGCGGAGCGCTACTCTCTTTCTGCTTCGAGAAGAAGGGGGGAGCGGCGGAGATTTTTGGAGTTGGAGCAACAAATGGCGAGATGGGCGAACTGCCCCTGTTTCCCCTGCTTATAAAGAGGGAGGGGGCGGACGTTTCGCCCTTCCGAATAAAGAAACCACCCACGACCTCTCCCACGACGCCGCATTCGACACGTGCCGTTGGGGAGGGCGCGGTGGATACGGAGTAAGATACGGCATGCCCCAGGCCGCGCGTGTGCCCGTGCCCTGTTTTGGGCCTGGCCCAACAGCGCTCGGCACCATGTGTGGCCCAGGCCCGGGGGCTCCTGTCGATGTACTAGAGTAGGGGTACCCTAGTACCCCGAACTTGTGCATGGGCAGCTGCAGCGCCCCGCGGCAAGGGCTTGCCGGGTGACCGCCAAGATACTCCGTGGCTCCTTTGGAGCCATTCAAGAACAAAGTACTCAAGTAAAGAAGACAAGGCCCTGGCAAGAGGAGCTTGCCGGGAAGGCCAACCGAGGCATCTCAAGGAACTTGCCGCGACGCACCACGCGTCCCGGCAAGGCCCGGTGAGCGACAAGCTTCCGGGCGCGACAAGACACTTGCCGCGGCAAGCGGCCACTCTGTGCCCATGCTCCAGCACATCCACCAACGTGTCGCCCTGGGGGCCTTTCCAGGCACGCGTGGCGGAAGGCTGTGCAGCCAGCGGTAAGTGGTGGCATGCGATGCTGACAAGATCGCCATCGTGGCAGGCGGTGGCGCCCCTGACGGTCCTTTTCTACACTGTTTGGGCGACACAGACGGGCATTTAATGCCCTTGTCCCCTGCCGTCAGGGTTAGGTAGAGTACACTGTACAGGTAGCTGTACCAACTGCAACTCTTTTTACATTTTTACCCTTCTCTGCATTTCCACCTGTCGGTGACCCCTTGAGCATATAAAAGGAGGCCCATGCGCAACGTAGGGTGGGGGTCGGATCATTTCGAAGCCAGAAAAACATCTAGCTCTCTGGAGCAAGAACACAATACAATCAGACAAGCAACAGTAGGAGTATTATCTCTCCGGAGAGCTCCGAAGCTGGGTAAACTGCTCGTGTGCCTCGCCT